>NC_142337.1:42457100-42765700 GCF_054954075.1 Amborella trichopoda | reverse complement strand
TGAGTCGGCTGGCGAAGGCCAAAGAAAAGGGGCAATTCCTGAACTTGATAATGCTGAGGTGACAGCCCAAGAGTGTGAGGAGCAAGGGGAACAGGTTCCTCTATTGCCTGTTGGGACAGAAGTAAAGGTCCCCATAAGAGAGGGTCCAGACAGCGAGGCTGGCATCGAAGAGCCCATACAGATTGAGGTCTGGGATGCTCATGAGCTCAAAGGAGAAGAAGCTCTAGGCTTTCCCCTAGTTTCAGAGGAGCCAGTGGCTCAGATGGCTATCTCTTCAACAAGCTCTGTCCTTGAGGTCGAGGTGTCTTCCATAATGGTGGCCTTAGCAGCACCGTCCAGGCCTATTTTCAGTGGTGTTTCTAGCATGATTGAAGGCATGCTTAGAGCAGACCTTCAGGGCTTAAGGGAGCTACCTTTCAATGAGCTGGGAGAAGGTTTGGTCAGGATGAGGGAGTTTGCTAGGACCACAGCGGTTGGGACGACGCCAGAGGTGCTTTCCCATTTTGGTGCAACTCTAAACAAGTTGGAGAGATGGCGGTTGGGAGTGCTTCATCATGAGGAAGAAGCCAGAAGGGTAGCCTCATTGGAAGAGGTGATCATACACAACTGTGAGAAGATAGATGCTTGTATCGAGAAGAAAGCCTTGATAGCTGGTCGCCAGCAGGACCTCAAGAAAGAGGCACAAGGGAGCTTCATAAGAATGATCAAAGTCAGAGAGGCAATGCGAATACTAAAAGAAGATATCACGGGCCTTGAGATGGAGATGTCTTAAAGGAAGGCCATGGAGGCTTCTTTGGTTGCAAATTTGTCTAGACGCGGTAGCGCAATTGAGTTGGAAACTGTGGTGATGAATGAGGCGACTCAAACAGTGGCAGAGCTGAAGTTTGTCATTCTTCTGAAGCACGCAATGCAGAGATCAATAAGATGATTGATTGTTTCTGAGCATGTCATTCTGCCTTTTTTCAGTACTTGTAAAAGTTTTGACTAATGAATAAAGTGCTTCTCCTTTTGATTGACTTTACTGCACGGTTTCATTCTATCTTTACTTTTGCTATGTTTAATGTGATTCTATTGAATGCCTCTCGACACTTTCATTGTCTCAAGAGACTAAAACCCTAGGCCTTGTTTAGCCCCATAGTGGGTTGCCGTGGCTTGGATAGCTTCGAAATAAGGAGTTGTTGGTTTTTCTCCCGATTGGCTAAACTCCTAAACTGTGATGTGGGTCGAGGTAAGATATTCATACCCCAACCCTAATCGAGTAAGGATCCTTCTTGGAATGAGGTTGACCCCTAACCCTCAATCTAACATGATTCGATTGATGGGGCATGCATGTAATTCATCAGCAACAAATAGAGGGCGATTATGAAACTTTTCCCCTAATTGCAGATCGTCCTCTGAAAAGGTGACTGACATGCATCCTTGTAGAATTTCTTAGTTTACCTCAATAGGTTCTATTTCGATCTCATACAATTTTGGGTCAGAGAGAGCTTGAACTAAAGCCATATGGTAATCCTTCAAAAGCATGAGGGCATTGTAGACACCGAGAAGGGCAGGAAGCTTCCGTAGAGGCCCTATCACATCATATTTCACCTTCTCTTGATCAAGGCCTTATGTTCCTGGTCCTTCCACTGATTTGGTGGGTGGTAGATTGGGTTGAGGAATAGGTTTGGGTAAAGAGGGTTTATTTTGGCCGGCTGACTGATTGGATGGCATAGCGGGCTTAGTTTGAGTGACGGAGGTTTGAGCTTTTGAAAGAGACTGAGTGCATGAGATCAAAGGGGTCCAAAGAAATTGGAGGGTGGGAGGATTATTTAAGGTATTGGGCTAGGAAGATGTCCAGGGAGTTGTAGGATAGGCATACTAGTCTTTGGATTAGGGGGCAGTCGCAGACTGGGAAAGTTCAAGGTGTCTGACTTCTACGGTAGAGGCTACAATGTCAATACCGATCTGAGGTTTATCTGCCCCGTGGTGGGCATTGCTCTAGAGATTTGCAACATGTGGCAAACACCTTGAGAATGGAAGCTTTGCTCCCTTGACTGTCTCAATCTCTGCTCGAAGTCAGCTCAGGTGGCCACTGAGGTCACTTTGGCTTTCTTATGCTTCTTTATAGTAGGTGGCTCTGTCTTAGCTTTAGCTGCCAGGGCATCAGCAACTGTTGGGAATCCTGCTGCCTGCATCAGGGTCTTTCTCAATCGCTTCCACTGCGTCTTGCTTATATTGATTCCTTCGTATTCCCGGTCGTGAGCCTCGAAGTCTGGGTACATCAAGGTCGTACCTGAAGAAGACACAAGAGAAAGAGAAGAAGAAGCAGGAGAAGAAGGTGTAGAAGGGTTTGAAAGTGGGGGACTTTTAAGGTTGTTCCCCTCATCAGATCACTCTGGGCAGCTTTTTACGTCATCACCAGGAATGGACGAGTACAGGGGGTCTTTTAGGTCTTTCCCTTGCTTAGACCATTGGGGAGTGCTTTTAATATCATCACCCTCATAAGACGTTTGCTGAGTGGAAGATGGCACGGGGACGTCTTCTTGCCAGGACGAAGAAGAAAAAAGGATCGTGCCGGGGATGAAGTCCAGCAAAGTTGGCAACAGAGGAAGGGGCCTGAGAAATTCCTGCACGACTGTGGGTTGAGTGGTCTTGCTTCTTCGGCGAGCAGGCCTTAGGGCCCATCTCTTTCTGATTTTCTTAGGTGCTATTTGATTTGTCTCACTTGGTGGGCGATCAGTGCTGGCTTGGCGAATTGCTTTTCACCTCAAAGACTTGAGTCTACTTCGGCCATGATAGATCATCCATGGCTGGGAAGTCGAGGATTCTGCAGTGTCTGAGTCATTGATCGAAAGGTCCTGCCTTGTGAGAACTTATTTGCCCCGATGAGGAAGTGATTTGGGGACCACTTACAGGGAGGTTGTAAAATTCTTGACACTCTCGCATCTTTTTTACGAATATGTCAAGGAAAGCTGTGCATTCTGACAAATAATGACCTCTTATCTGATGGAATGGGCACCAACGATCTTTAGTCCCCTTAGCAAGGCGGAGGGGTTTCCTTACCTACTTTAGTGTGATTATGCCTTCTTGAAGAATTAAAATGAAGCGGACGTAGAGGATACCCGACATTTCACCCTCCTCTTGAATGGTTACAGCATGGGAGCCCTCAGCTGCCTCGAAGGCCTTCTTTAAATCTTCAAGCTTTATCTGACCTTTTAGAATCAGGGCCTCAATGATATCCTTCAGCGTGTAGCAGCCATATGTGGGATGACTGATCCTCCAATGGCACGCACAATAATTTTCCTGAATGTCAAGGCTAGATTGCTCAGTGAACCTGACTTCTGGAAGCTAGATCATATTCTGCTCCAATAATAATTGGAACAGTGCAAGGACCCATTCCTTCTTGGAGGGATAGACCTTATACCTATGGCTAGTGAAATAATCACTCCGATCAAAATTGGCTGGTGGAGGTACCCGATTGTATGACTGTTGCTGCTTGCCAGCCTGGGGTGTTACCTTCGCCGGGCTTACCTCTTTAGAGAGGCCCAAAGTTTGGGAGGGAGCCTTTTGTGAATTAGTGAACATGACGGTTGCACTAATTACCCCTTTCTGTTGGCTACTCCTTGTGTTATTCTGAGAGCCACCATTGCCCCGGTTGTTCGCTGAACTTGTAGATGATTGTCATGCCCCACCATGATGGCATGATAAACTTTCTATGCAAACTGATTTAGAGATCAACTCTGACATGGAGGTCGGATTAGAGGCCTCGACATGTAGAGCAATTTCAGGTCGCATGTTCTGTACGCAAGTTTGGACCGCTTCCTTCTCGGGCATAGGATCAGGATGGTGGGAAACCAAGTTTTTCCATCTTGATATGAATTGATCTACGGGCTTGTTAGGGTTTTGAGTCAAGGTTAAAAGCTTGATAGTTTTAACTTCTTTCTCGACCTCATTGAAGCGTTGATAGAACAGTTTGTTCATCTCCTGCCATGTATGCAACGAGTTTGAAGAAAGTCAGGCATACCATCGGAATGTTGGGCCATCAAGGTTGGTCTCAACGAACTGGCGGAGAAGAAGTCTGCCATCAGCTGCTATTTCCTAACATGCTACTTGGAAGTGGGTGATATGCTAGCTTTGGGAGGTGGTTCAGCTGAATAGAGGAAACTTCCTTTGGTTATAGTTTGAGGGGAACGAGACCTGATCAATATAGGGAGGATATAGTCTTTGACAAGGCGTCGCATCCTGTATGCCCAGAATTTGTCGATTCTTTAGGCTATGGGTGACCATAGCTTCAATATCTAACTGAGAGACCAGATGAGGGACAAAATTATATTGTGAACTTGACGGAGGGGGCTGTTGTGGAGGTGCACCTTCAGAGTGATGAGAATTGACCTCATGATTAGCCGACTGGCGTGCCACGTCAATACGATCGATCTTTTCCATCATCACATGGACCATGTCCTCAAACTTGTTCATGCGATCCTTCTATGCATCGTTGGGCTCACTTACGACCGTTACGCTGACCGTTTCATTATGGGGGTTGATGTTAGTGGCAGTAGAGGGTTTGTGAGTTTGACGGGTCGTACATAGTAGGTCAGTCAGTAAGGGCTCAACATGCCCTGACTGATCTCGACTTTTGTATGCAGATCACATTTGGACTGGTTCTCGATGGCCTTGGGACTGTGGCTAAGGAGCCGGTTCACGAAGGTCTTGGGACCACGGCTGTTGAGTGGCGTGGTCTTCTTCTATGATTGTAACCACAACACAAGGCTCATTGAGCTCTTCTTCAAGCTTCATCGTCTGAAGAGGGTAGTAGGGATTCAGGTGAAGAGGGTCATCAAAATTGACTGTTTTGATTGCCTTGGTCACCTCCCAAGTCAAAATTCACAGACCTCTATCTTGTTTAGCCTTGAGGTTTTGATGGACCTCGTGTCAAAACTGCGATCTCGGTTGCGGCTGGTCAACTCTTCCTGCACAAGAGAGAGTTATCTCCATCAAGTGTGACAATAGATGAGGGTCAGGAACTGGAGTCATCTTGTCCCTGTGTTTGAACGTCTATGCCTCGAGTGTTTGAACGTATTTTTAAGCACCTTAGTCCCTGATAGGAAGCAGGTCAATAAAGCTTACAAAACAATGAAAATTCTTGATAGTCTCATAATGGCCCCAAAACTTGTCAAGATCTTTATCAGCACTTCAAAAGACCACCTGCCAAGTTTCATCTCGATCAGACATATCTAAGGCACTGAACACAAGGAAACAGTTTTCGAGAAAAAATGTCCTCTAGCACCCTGAAACGGACCCTACAACTGGAACTACATTTTCAGTGTCTCAAATCACTATGGGACCACTACCATTGGAATTGGCATGGTTGAACACCCCTATGGACTAAGTTTCAGCTTAATCGGATAATCTAGAATAAAGAATATGAGCCAAACATTGCAACAGGAGAGGTCGCACACTACTCTCGTGTGGCCTCACTGCACCAAAACACCATTAAAAGTGACTGTTTTATAGTCATGGGCACTCACTTTTGGGGCCCGTAACTCACTCGTTCCAAGTCATATCTCTCCCAAATTTGGCGAACGTATTCGTCTCTTCAAGACGAACAATTCGATACGTGGCATACCCCGAGACGATGTCCGTGAAGGGAGAAAAGCTAGAGAGAAGTCACCGATCCATGAAGAAGTTACAGAAAATTCAACAGCAACACGCCTCGCTCGATAGACCAAATCACGATGCTCGTGCAACAGATCGACACAAAACCAATTCCATTGTTTGTGTAAGGTCAAGGGCTATCATTGGTCCGAACCCCGTACATGATGGACAGTCAGATTTCACTCACAAAGCTGACGAAGTAACTAAAATTTTGGCCGCCAGATTCTAGAGTTCGACCAAAACTCAAAGTTGCGCAATCTTCGTTCGAGCTCCAAATCACGTCCCGTTTGTTGCCACGCGATTGTGAAGGCAAGTTCAATGTACTACGATGAAGAAATCATGGAAAAACATTAAAGAATGACCGCATCATCATTCCAAAGTTTCTAAGATTCAAACAAATTTCAAGTCTTGTGATCATGGCTCAAAAACATGATTCATGACTGAAAGTTGATATCAAAACGATCGCCATGCCGAGCCTTACAAGAGAACAATAATATTTCGATTAAACGCGCATCAAAACACCCTCGGGTCAGCCATGGAAGATCACACAAGATTTAGGGTAGCAGTAGGAACTTTTTGGAATTCCACACATTGTTAGGCAAGGGCAAAAGAGTCCTTTTGCACCCATTTTTAGAATTTCTTTTAATTCAACTAAATTTTGATTTTCATCAATTAGATCTAATTTTGATTAATCCACTCATGTTTGGGCACATTTCTATATAAACAGGCACTGCCTCATTGTACCCCTCGATGTTGGATTCATTCTTCCAAGATTCAATAAAATTTTGATTCCTTTCTTAAGACTGTGCGTATGTCTTGGAGGGAGAGAGAGGAAAGAGAAGAAAAGGGATAGTATCCGTCGAATAAGAAACTTTCTCTCTCCTCCCCTCTCTCCTTCTTTCTCTCTCTTTCTCTCACTTTCTCTTTTCACTCTTTCTCTCTCTTCTCTCTCTCTTTCTTTCTCTCTCACTCCTCACTCTTTCTCTCTCTTCTCTTTTTCTTCTCTCTCTTTCTCTCTCTTCTTTATCACTGTCTCACTCTTCTCTCTCTTCTCTTTCTTTCTCTCTCTTCTCTCCCTTTCTCTCTCTTCTCTCTCTTTCTCTCTTCTCTCTTTTTCTCTCTCTTCTCTCTCCCCTCTCTCTTCTCTCTCTCTTCTCTCTCTCTCTCTCTCTCTCTCTCTCTCTCTTTTCTCTCTCTATTCTCTTTCTCTCTCTCTTTCTCTCTCATCCTCCCTCTCTTTCTCCCTCTTTCCATCTCTATCTCTTTCTCTCTCATATTCTCTTCTTGTCTCTATCTTCTTCTGTCAACTGGTGAGACCCAACGTCTGTTGGTCCTCTCTATCTTCTTTTGTCAACTGGTGGGACCTAGCGCATGTTAGTCTTCTCTCTCTGCTTCTATCAGTCGGGGAGGCCTAGCGTCGGTTGATCTTCTCTCTCTTCTTCCATCAATCGGTGAGACCTAGTGTCAATTGGTCTTCTCTCTCTTCTTCTACCAGCCGACGAGATCTAGCGTCAGTTAGTCTTTTCTCTCCTCTTCTGTCAATCAGCGAGATCTAGCATCAATTGGTTTTTCCTCTCCTTTTCTGTCAGTTGGTGAGACTTAGTGCCAGTTGACTCTCTTTCTTGGTGTCGATTGATCTTCTCTCTCCTCTTTTATTAGTCGGTGAGGCCTAGCATCGACTGTTTTTCCCTCTCCTCTCTTATAGTTTGGTGAGACTTAACGCCAGTTGGTTCTCTTCCTCTTTTCTCATTTAACACAGCCGGCGAAGCCTAGCCCCGAGCGCATCCTCTCTCTCCCATCTCCAAAAGTTGTCAGAAATGTCTAGCGCCAACTACATCTCCTCTTCCCCCCTATCCTTCCTCTCTTCCTTCTTCCCTCTCCTTATGTCTATTCCTTTCTTCTCTATAACCATTCCTCTGCTACTCTTTCATTTGACCAAGAGGGATTGAGATTAGCATCTCATAGCGGTCCTGTTGTCTAGTCATAATGTTGTGCGTCAGATTTGCTTGGCCCGCTTTACTGTCATAATAGACTGACCATTGTGCTTAGCTAGTCGATATTGGCAATAACGTCTAGTTATCGAGCCCATTTTGCTGCCATGTTATGTCAATTATCCACCATTCTAGTCACCACTCTGATCTTCTCGCTTAGTCGAATTCTTCTTGCCCTCCATCTTTCTTTCTTCTTTTTGAATGAGCATGCTTGCGTATGTTCATCAAAGAGGAAAAGGGTGAGGCCTGACCCACCTATCCCATAACCTTTGCCATAGATGTGTGTGATTGCAGAAAAGCAAGAAATAAGAAGAATACGAGCCAAGGGAGGCGATTCTGAACCAGTTTCATTACTGAGGGGCTTTCTTTGTGATATAAGAGGGCACCGACATGAGTCAGCCTAAGTAAGTCCCGAATCCACCTTTTAAATTCCTCTCTCACTAGTTGGTAACACCTGCCCTTTCGAACGATGTTCCTGAGAAAGCGATCTCACAAATGTCCTGGGTCTCTCCCAAAACCTGAGACCTATGCCACCCGATCCTCTAGGAGTCCGAAGGGCGAGATCGAGGCACCTAACCACTGAGCTCATTTATGAGCCCTAGAGACATGACCAAAGTGTTGACACTGGTCTAGGATGGCACTCTTGGGGAAAACCTTCGAGTATTGAGGCTGAAGGTGCTTGCTCGATGAAGGAAGAGAAGGCATGAGAAGGGTCATCTCATGAGGAGGCTTGAGTCAAGGACAAAGGGATGTCTGAGATAGCAACGCATGTGCGCCCCTTGAAAAAGGATCACGGGGGACCCGGGGGTCCACTCAGATTCGTGCAGGTGATCTTGCCTTAAGAGACCGAGAGCTACAAGCAGGTGTCTGCAAGAGAATAGGTGCAGGCCTGCCCCTTATAGGGTGTGCTTGTGTGTGCATAGGAGGAGGACGAGAAGGTTGTCTCCTATGTACTCGTGCTGGCGCAATAATGGTGTTGCCCCAAGTAGTGAGATGCACATGAGTGACGTGTGCAGGACCTGACCTTGGAAGATTTGATCTTGAGCACGGTCTCGAGGCAATAAAAGGGTTGCCCCGAGTTGTGACTCGAGTGGGTCACCCACTAGCCTTGTGGTTTGTGTGAGGGGTGAAGACCGTAGGGTTTCCTCCTCGATGTGTTGAGCCTCTAGGGATAGAGACCAATGGTGTAGGAATGTGGGGGGTAGCCTTTTGCCGACCCGCATAAGCAATGACAACTTGTTTACCTATTGTAGAAAGGGATTGGGCAGCCTTTTGGTGTACCTCAAAAACACGACCGACAAGTGACTTGGCAGTGGCTGGGTGCATGCTGTGTGGGGCAACATAAGTGCCACCCATGCAAAGGGCCTTGGTGGAGTTTCCACTAGAGCAAAGTGATGGGGAGTGAGGGACCTTCAAGTCCCTCCTCACACCAGTCCAGGTTAAGACCTGGGAGTTAGACCTCAAGAGGATGGTTGCGAACAAAGTTGAAGGACTATGTTCCCTAGGACACTCTCAAATAAGGGGATAAGAAAATCCCCCATACGGATTAATGGGTTATAGAACCCAACATCCATAAGTGAAAGTGAAAAGAGAATGAAAGAAGATAAATAAGAAACTAGCCAAACAAGAAATATCCAACTAAGGGGTAGTCCCCAGTGGAGTCGCCAAGCTGGTTAGGTGCCTCGATCTCCCCCTCCAGATCCTTGGAGGATCAGACATCACGCGTCGCAGGTTTTAGGAGAGACCCAAGACATTTGTGAGATCGCTCTCTTGGGAACCTCATTTGAAAATGGAGGCAGGTGTTACCAACCGGTGAGAGAGAAATTTAAATGTGGGTTCAAGACTTACTTGGGCTGACTCACGTGGGCACCCTCTTAGATCATAAAGAAAGCCCCCTAGTAATGAAACTGGTTCGAAATCGCCTCCCTTGACTCATATTCTTCTTATTTTCAGCTTTCCTGCAATCACACACTTATATGGCAAAGGTTATGGGATAGGTGGGTCATGCCTCACCCTTTTCCTCTTTGATGAACATACGCAAGCATGCATATTCAAAAAGAAGAAAGAAAGACGTGGGGGGAGAAGAATTCGACTAAGCGAGAAGATTAGAGCAATGACTAGGCTGGTGGATGATTGACGTAACATCGTGGTGAAATGGGCTCGATAACTGAGACCGGCTCATGGGATCGCTACTAGACGTTATTTATTACCAATATCGACTAGCTAAGCACGATGGTCGGTCTGTCATGGAGGTAAAGTGGGCCAAGCAAACTTGACGCAACAACATTACAGCTAGATGACAGGACCGCCATGAGATGCTAATCTCAATCCCTCTTAGTCAAATGAAAGAGTAACCAAGGAATGGTTAAAGTGAAGAAGGGAATAGACGGAAGGAGGCAGAAGAAGGAAGAGAGGAGGGAGAAGAAGGAAGAGAGGAGGGAAAGAACGAGGAGAGGAGGGAAAGAAGGAAAAGGAGATGCAGTCGGCACTAGATATTGCCGTCTGTTTCAGGAGATGGAAGAGAGAGGAAGCAGTTGGTGCTAGGCTTCGCCAACTGTGTTAGATGAGAAGAGATGAAGGGGATAAACTAACGTTAAGTCTTGCCAACTGAAAGAAAAAGAGAGGGAAAACCAACCGGCACTAGGTCTCACCGATTAATAGAAGAGGAGAGGGAAGACCAACCGACACTAAGTCTCGCTGACTGATAGTAAAACAAAGAGAAGACCAACCGGCACTTGGTCTCACCGACTGATAGAAGAAGAGAGAGAAGACCAATCGACGCTAGCTATCACCAATTGATAGAAGAGGAGAGAGAAGACCAATGGATGCTAGGTCTTGTCGATTGATAGAAGAAGAGAGAGAAGACCAATCGACACTTTCTCGTTGACTGATAGAAGAGGAGAGAAGACCAATCGGTGCTTGGCCTCGTAGACTGATTGAAGTAGAGAGAGATGACCAATCAGCGCTTGGTCTTATCGACGGATAGAAGAGGAGAGAGAAGGTCAATCAACGTTAGGCCTTACCAGTAAAGAAGACCAACAAGTGCTAAGTCTGATCAGTTGATAGAAGAAGATAGAGAAGACCAACTGGCGTTAGGTCTCGCCTGTTGTTAGAAGAAGATATAGAGAGAAAAGAGAGAGAAAGAGAATAGACAGAAAGAGAGACAAGAGAGAAGATAGAGAAAGAGAAAGAGAGAAAGAGAATAAAGGAGAAGAGAGAGAAGATAGAGAAAGAGAAAGAGAAAGATAAAGATATAGAAGAGAGAGAGAAGAGAGAGAAGAGAGAAAGAGAGAGAAAGAGAGAGAAGAGAGAAAGAGAAAGAAAGAGAGAGAAGAGAGAGAGAAGAGAGAGAAGAGAGAGTGAGAGGAGAGAGAAAAGTTGTTTGTTCGAAGGGTATTGACCCTTTTCTTCTCTCTCCTCTCTCTCTCTCCGAGACGTACTCAAAGGCCTAAGCAAGGAATCAAAATTTTATTGAATCCTCAAAGAATGAATCGAGCATTGAGAGTCTTTTTCTTAGCCTCCTTTTACAATGAGGCAGTACCTGTTTGTATAGAATTGTGCCCAAACATGGATGGATTGACCAAAATTAGACCTAATTGCTGAAAATTAATATTTAATTGAATTAAAAGAATTTCAAAAAATGGTTGCAAAAGGGCTGTTTTGCCCCTACCAAACAATGTGTGGTATTCCAGAACAATCCCTGCTGTTGCCCGAGATCTTATATGATCTTCCATAGTTAACTCGAGGTTATTCTGATGCCCGTTTAATCGAAAGATTATTGCTTTCTTGTAGGGCTCGACATGATGATTGTTTGATACCAACTTCGAGCCATGAATCATGTTTTTGAGCCATGATCACGAGACTTGAAATTTGTTTGAATCTTGAAAATTTCGGATCGATAGTGCGATTGTTCCTTAATGTTTTTTTTTATGATCTCTTCATCGTAATGCATCGGGTATGTCGTCACCATCGCGTGACAATAAACAGAACTCAGTTTGGAGCCCGAACAAAGATTTAACAACTTTTGAGTTTTGTCCAGAATATGGAATCCGATGGTCATAATTTCAGTTGCTTTGTCGGCTATGTGCATAGAATATGACTGTCCATCATGTACGGGGTTCGGACCAATGATAGCCCTAGACCTTACGCACACAATGGAATTGGTTTCGGTTCTATCTGTTGTGCGAGCATCATGATTTAGTCTATCGAGTGAGGCGTGTCGCTAATGAATTTTCTGAAACTTCTTCATGGATCAGTAGAATAGGCCTCTAGCACCCTGAAATGGCCCCTATAACTAGAGCTATATTTTTTGTGCCTCAAAGTGTTGTGGGACCACCACCATTTGATTCAACACGGTTGAAAACCCTTGGGGGTCAAATTTCAACCCAAACAGACACCCCAAGAAGAAGTTATAAGCAAAAGAGTGAAACTGGAGGGGCTGCACGCTATTCCTATGCGGCCACCCTGTAACCGCACATCATGGAAGGAGCAATCATGAATAGAGATTTTTTACCCTCATATCTCGCCCGTCCCATGTTGGATCACTCTCAAATTTGGTGAACATGTTCGTCTGGTCAAGATATGTGGCACACCCCATGACGATACCCGAGCATGAAGAAACGCTAGAGAGAAGTTGCTGATCTGTGAAGAAAGTACAGGAAATTCAACAGTATCAAGCCTCGCTCAAGTGGCCAGATCATGCTGCTCATGAGCCCGATCGACGTGAGACCAATTCTGTTGTGGGCATAAGGTCTGGGCTATTGCCGACCCGAACACCGTACATGATGAACGGTCAGATTCTGCACACAAAGCCGAAGAAGTGACTGCAAATTCTGTCGACGAAATTCCAAGTTCCAGTTAAAACTCGAAAGTTGCAAAATCTTCGTTCGGGGGCACAGAATCGAGTTATGTTTGTTGCCCCGCGATTGTAACAACATGCTTAGTGTAATTCAGCGAACAAATCACCAAAAGACATCAGGGAACAAATACACTATCGATCTGAAGTTTCAAGATTTATTCAAATTTCAAGTCACATGATCGTGCACTAAAAACACAATCCATGGCTCGAAGTTAGTATCAAATCGATCGCCATGCCTAGCCCTACAAGAAAATTATCATCTTACGATCAACCGGGCATCAGAACGACCTCAAATCATCTATGCAAGATCACGCAAGTTCTAGGGCAACATAGAGTTTGTTATCTAATTCCACGAATTGTTAGGAAGGGGCAAATCTATCATTTTGCACCCTATTTTCTAATTTCTTTTAATTAAATTTAATATTAATTTCTAGCAATTAGGGTTACTTTTGATCATCCCCCCATGTTTGGGGCAAATTATATATATACGTACCATCATTGTACACACTAGAGGTCTCAAACTTTTACAAAAGGGAGAGTTTTACTTAATACAATTTCTGTTTCTTCTCATTGTTGGGTCACATTTGAGAGAGAGAGTGAGGTGAGAGAACCTTTTGACCAGTACCCCTAGGTTCGAGGTAAACCTTCTCTCTTCTTTTCTTCTTATTCTTCTCTCTCTCTTCTCCTTCTTCTCTCTCTCTTCCCTCCTCTCTTCTCCCTCTTCTCCATCTAATTTCCTCGTAGGGGTCATGCACAGCAGTGGCAGTGCCGTACGTGCCTCCCTTCAGGTCACATTGGTCGCGCATGACGATGGTAGCACCTTGCACAAATCGCCTTCTCTTCCTATTCTTCTATCTCCTTCTTATACTGAGGCTTGTAAAGGGTGCTGCCTATCGCCGTCCACTGATGTAGTTTTGACATCTTAGTGAAGAAGCCAGACGACAAAACTTGATGTCGCCCATAAGGGTCCTTCCCCGTTGTGCGTCTATAGTAGATGGTGACACCTGTCGCCGCCTGTTAGAGGCCTCGGCAATGCTTATCACCATCTGCGAGCTTTCTTTGCTTATTTGGAGCTTATCGCCATCCTTCCTGCGTCCCACACCTATCACTGTGCACCTCGTGAGGATTACCATCACGAGCTTCACAAACGACGATCGCTGCGTGGTTCATCAGAGACTACCGCCGCCTGCATCGGGGTGTGTTCTCTCCTTAAAATGCCAACGGCGATGCCTAGCACCATCTGTAGTTCATTTCTCACTCTCTAACCATGAGCAGTAGTGTAGATCGCTGCCCAAGGGCCACGACATTGCTACTCCACGGTCGTGAGTGGCAACGCCTAGCGTCATCGGGACCCCACTTCCCTGCCGTCTCGTGTCTTCTTTTCACTCTCTTTTCTCTTCCCACTTGACTGAGAGTATGTGAGCATGCAATGCCCTGAGAGTATGTGAGCATGCGATGCCCTAAGCGTGCATGCTCACATGCGATGTCTTCTTTTCACTCTCTTTTCTCTTCCCACTTGACAAGTGGGTCAAAGAGACCCACATTGGTCTTGGTTCCGAGTAGTATTGACGTCATGTTGGTCTTGAGAACCATGTTCGTCTTGCTACCACTCCAAGTCGGTGGCCTTCCGGTCGTCATGCTAGTCTTGCCCCTTTGTCAAGTTTTGTTCTCCTTGCTCTCTTTATTGAAAGCCTTCCATTTCATCATTCTCGCATGTGAGCATGCGATGCCCTAAGACAAGGGTGGGTCTCTTCGACCCACTTGTCTTGCCAATTAACCATAGAAGTATGGTTAGATGCCTCGATATCACCTTCTAAATCTAGATGATCTGGTGGCACGTATCTCAGGTTTTAGCAAAGCTAGGATTTGAGATCACTCTCTCAAAACCTTGCTCAAGAGTATGGGCATGTATATCAACTAATGAGAGGAATTATAGGTGGGTTCGGGACTTACTCACGATGGCTCGCACAAGCGCCCTCTAAGATCACGAAGAAAGCCCCCTAGCTGATTTAGCAGGTTCGGAATCACCTCCCTTGATCTGCAATTCTCTGATTTTCTGCACAACACTTTTATGGATAATTTACGAGACAAGTGGGCCAAAGAGACCCACACTTGTTTTAGATCACTGTACGTTCATACGAGAGGACAATGAAGCGTAAGGTTCAAATAAAGATAGAAAAGGGAAGAAAACTTGACGAAGAGGAGAGACTAGCATGGCAGCTGAGAAGTCATTGACTCAGAGTGGTAACAAGTCAGGCATAGTCTTTAGGACCAGCACTGCAACAACACTACTCGAAACCGAGACCAATGTGGCGGTGCTAGGCTAAGTCTATCCTCAGTACAGTGAGAAGAGAAAAGAAAGTGAAAAGATTACATGAGATGGTAGAGATATGGGGTCCTGATGGTGCTAGGCATTGCCACTCACGACCATGGAGTAGAAGTTTCATTGCCCTTGAGTGGCAATCTACACTGCTACTCATGGTTTAGAGAGTGAGAAATGAACTACGGATGGTGCTAGGCATCGCCATTGGCAACATAAGGAGGCGACATGCCCTTGAGCAGGCGACATTAATCTCTGATGAAGCACGCGACGATAATCGTTTATGAATCGTGCGATGGTAATCCTCACGAGGCGCACGATAATAGACATGGGACTTAGGAAGGATGACAATAAGCAGTGAATATGCAAAGGAAGCTCGCATACGGCGATAGGCATTGCCGAGGCCTCTAGCAGGCGGCGATGGGTATCACTGTCTACTATAGGCACACAATGGGGAAAGACCACTACGGGTGGCAATAAGTTTCACCATTTGGGTTCTTCACTAGGGCGTCGAAACTACGTTTGTGGACAGTGATAGGCAGCGCCGTCTACAGGCCTCACTAGAAGAGGAAGATAGAAGAATAGAAAGAGAAGGAGACTCACGCACGGTGCTGCCATTGCCATGTGCGACCAGTGTGACCTCAGGTAAGGCATGCACGGTACCACTGCCGCGCATTACCCCTGTGAGGAACTTAGACAGAGAAGGAGGAGGGGAGAGAGAAGAAAAAAGAAAACAATAGAGAGAAGAGTTACCTCCAACTTAGGGGTATCGGTCAAAAATTTCTCTCACCTCACTCTCTCTCAAACGTGACCCAACAATGAGAAGAAAGAGAAACATGTATTAAGTAAAAACTCTCTTTTGGGAAACGCTGAGTCCTCTAGTGCGTACAATGCTGGTAGGTATATGTAGAATATTCCTCAAATATGGGTGGATGATCAAAAGTAACCCTAATTGCTATAAATTAGGATTAAATTGAATTAAAAGAATTTAGAAAATAGGGTGCAAAATGGAAGATTTGCCCCTATTTAACAATTCGTGGAATTTCAGAACAGTCCCTATGTTGCCCTAGGACTTGTGTGATCTTACATAGATGATTCGAGGTCGTTCTGATGGCTAGTTGATCATAAGATGATTGTTTTCTTGTACGATTCGGTATAATGATTAATTTGATACCAACTTCGAGCCATGGATCCTATTTTTAGTGCACAGATCATGTGACTTGAATTTTGAATGTATCTTGAAACTTCAGATCGATAGTGTACCCGTTCCTTGATGTTTTTCAGTGATTTATTCATTGAATTACACTGAGCATGTTGTCACGATCGTGGGGCAATAAGCTCAGCTTGATTTCGTGCTCGAACGAAGATTTTACAACTTTGGAATTTTGGTCAGAATCTGGAATTCTGGTGACGGAATTTGCAGTTGCTTCGTCAGTGATCGCCCGATACCTTATGCACATGATGGAATTGGCCTTGTGAAGATCGGGCTCATGAGTGGTGTGATCTAGCAACTCTAGCGAGGCATGACGCCGCTAAATTTATGCACTTTCTTCATGGATCAGCGACTTCTCTCTAGCTTTACTTCGTGCTCAAGTATCGTCATGGGGCGTGCCACATATCGAATTGCTCGTCTTGACTAGACGAAAATGCTTAAAAAATTTGAGCATGATCTGACATGAGACGAGCATGATATGAGCATCAAAAGTCATTATTCGTGACTACCCTTTCCATGGCATGCAGTTGCAGGTGGCCGCACGGGAATAGCGTGCGGCCCCTCCTTTTTCACTTTTTTTCCTATAACTTCTTCCTGGAGTGTCTGTTCGGGCTGAAATTTGACCCTTGATGGTTTTCAACTGTGTTGGATTCAATGGTAGTGGTCCCATAGTGATTTGAGACACCAAAAATGTAGCTATAGTTAAAGGAGTTGTTTCAGGGTGATAGAGGTTGATTCTGCTGGAACTGTTTCTTAGTCTGCACTATCTTAGACATGTCGGACTATGAAGAAACTTGACAGGAGAATTTTGAGAGGCCTTATGAAGATCTTTGGCTGATTCCAAGGCTATTCTGAGACTGTTGAAATTTCCACTGTTTGTTAGGATTTATGAGAGCAGGGGTCCCATGTTGATGAAAAATACCTTCCAACAGCATGGCCGGCCGGATGTTGATCTTTGAGAGAATCAAGAAGTATAATCAGTTGGCAATTTTTGAGGGATCTTGTCGAAGTCCTCACCCTCAAGGGACTATCAAGCATTTTTTGAAGGTCGAATGCTATGAACCTTTAATCGGCATTGTTCGCTGCTACAGCAAGTTTGCTTTTGATGCTCAGGGTTTCTCTGTAGGTCCCATCTAGCAGGGTCCAGTTGGGGGCTTCTGATCTGTCCAGAAAGTCTTATCCCATGTAGGTTAAGGGGTTTTGGCGAGACATACCTTGAAGCCTGTGGCAGGTTAGACCATGGCTTCATCAGTTTCTTTCCTTCATGATGGTCCTTAGCATTTCTAGAGGCATCTTTTAGTCATCGTCCTCACCCTCAAGGACTCTTGTTGTTGTTGAAATGGGGAGATCTTATACGGCTCTCATTCCCTAATGAGCCATGTTGTTGCGTGGGAAATCTTATGTGGCTCTCACCCCCTGATTAGCCATGATTGTTCATAGATCTTATGTGGCTCTCACTCCCTGATGAGCCATGTTGAATGTGGGAGATCTTATGCGACTCTCACCCCCTGATGAGCCATGATGATTGGGAGATCTTATGCAGCTCTCACTCTCTGATGAGCCATGTTGAAATGTGGGCGATCTTATGTGGCTCTCACCCCCTGATGAGCCATGATGGTCGGGAGATATTATGCGACTCTCACTCCTTGATAAGCCATGTTGAAACGTGGGGGATCATATGCCTCTCTCAGCCCCTAATGAGCCACGATGGTCGGGAGATCATATGTGGCTCTCACTCCTTGATGAGTCATGTTGAAACGTGGGGGATCTTATGCGGCTCTCACCCCCTGATGAGCCATGATGGTGTTGCAATTGGATGCTGGCTTTTGAGGATTTTAAGCAGACCTCATTAGCCAGGAATGTGACTATTTGAAGATTGAATGTCGGCTGAGGCGATAGTCATGCGTCAGCCTGTCTTGTTGGTCCAAGCGCCCCTTTGTGGGTTTTCACTTGAACAGGGGAAGTGCAACCGTGTAGACGCTTTTCACCAACTTCTGCTATTTTTGGGCTCTTTTACCCCATGACCTATTGTCATATCCACCCTTTTCATCCATTTTTACTCATGATGCCCTTTTGGGTTTTTCACTTTGCCTTGATTTTTTTTCTACGGAACTCTCTTACGCATGGTTTCGTGACGATGCCCGTCTGTCATTTTTACTCATGGCGTTCCCTTGTTAAGTGTACACCAGGTCCTTTTTTTTATGTGAAGGTGTATTTAGAGTCGTGCCTTCGAGACCTTTGCGAAGCCTTTTAACGTCATGCGACCAAGACGTGCACTATAGTTTAGGGTCATACAGCTAGAACGTAGTGGTGACGAATGGCAGTTTTGAAAGGCCATAATGTGAGCTTAGTGATGACTTTGACTGTCCTGCGAAGATGGCATGAAGTTACCTTGTGAAGAGTTGATGATAGATGGATGGTGGGCGAACAATGGTGATCCACTAGTTGACGGCGAGAATGGGTGGCGAGATGAGTATGCCATTTGGGGAGCATGGGTAAGACTCACTACGGGAAAAGATGGTAATGATGGTGAAGGTGGTGCATGCACACGAATGGGCCAGCTAGGGAAGACGAGTGTGAAGATGCATGTAAAGGGCGAGTGCACGTACGTAGACTCACTGGGGAGGAAGTGGAGGTGGTGTGCGCATATGAACGGGTCGGTTAGAGAAGACGTGTATGAAGATGTACGTAAAAGGTGTGTGCGCGCGTATGTGGGGTGTCTTTAAGGTCATGCCTCCGGGACCTGGGCAAAGAAGTTTAACATCATGCGGCCAGGACGTGCACTATAGTTTAGGGTCATATATCAGGACTGTGGTTATACAGTTTAAAGTCATGAAACTAGGATCATGTAGTTTAAGGTCGTGCCATTAGACCTCCGCTATAGTTTAAGGTCATATAGTTTGGACCATGACTACGTAGTTTAATGTCATGCAGCATGGATCGTGCAGTTTAAGGTCATGTGATGAGACTTCCGCTACAATTTAAGGTCATACAGTTTGGACCATGGCTACACAGTTTAAGGTCACACAGCAAGGACCAGGGTTGTGCAGTTTAAGGTCATGCAGTACGGACTAGTGTGTGGGTCGTCATGTAAGTAAAGTTACATGGGGGATGGGTTGTGGATAGCAATCTAACTCACTGAGAATAGAGATAGTTAAGGCTATACATAAGTGAGAGGTTTAGATAGAGATGGTGGCACTCAAGGAGTGGAAGACGGACATGACTTCACCGGGGATTAGGAATTCCAGTGTGACCTCTTGGGGATAATGAGCAATGACATGCATGTGACTCTGCTGAGGATGACAGGCTAGGGCATAGATAAACCTCATGAGGGTTGAGAGAAGAAGGGCCCTAAACTCCCTGGGGATAGTGGGTCATAGTAAGACGTGACTCTTATTGGGATGTTGGTGTGAAACAAACCCATTAGCGGTTAAAGGGGTAGGTATGACTCTTGCACACATCTAACTCCACCGAGGATGTTAATGAAATACCCTCTCAGTGAGGAGGTGTTCTATCTCTTGATTGGAGTTGCAAGTATGGAGCCTTTGTAGTTCTGTGCATTACAATTTTAGAGTCTTATAGCTTGGACCATGGCTATGCAGTTTAAAGTCATGCGGCTAGGACCATGCAGTTTAAGGTCGTGTAACTAGACCTTCGCTATAGTCTAAGGTCGTATAGTTTGTATCATGGCTGTGTAGTTTAAGGTCATGCAGCATGGACCGTGATCATACAGTTTTGAGTCATGAGACAAGGACTATGTAGTTGAAGGCCGTGCAACTAGACCTCCGCTACAGTTTAAGGTCTAATAGTTCGAACCATGCAGTTTAGGGTCGTGCATCTAGACCGTCGCTACAATTTAAGGTCATATAGTTCGGACCATGCAGTTTAGGGTCATGCATCTGGACCATGGTGTGGTGAGGGAATTTGACTCCATGGGGAACAAAACCATCACCGGAGGCTAAACTCCCTGAGGAGTGAGGCTGTGGTGCAGGGGATGAACTTCTTAAGAGTACAGGATGACGGTCCAGCTGAGAGTCCCATGGCGTGCACATGACATTAAGTGTGGGATGATGCATGCGGCATTAGACCCCTTGGTGAAGCGTGCGTAGTGGCCCTTGGCAAAACACACGACGATAATTCATTCGACAAGGTGAACAGCTATGACCCTTGACAAAAGTGCACAGTGATGGCCCTTTGATGAGGGCACGCGGAGATGGCCCTTGATGAGGGCACGCGACGATGGCCCTTGACGAGGGCGACAGACGATGGCCCTTGACGAAGGCACGCGGTGATAGCCCTCTAGGTGAACGACGTGATGAAAGTCCTCTCGGGTCTCGGGCTTGACCCGCCCCGGCCTGGTCTTACTGCCACCAAGAATTGGGGATTGGAGCATCATTTCATGTTTGTCGAGGGAAGTTTACGGCACTATCGGGTATAAAAGGGGGAAAAACCCCACTTTACTATTTTACCGAAGGGTAAAACAGTAGAAGGGTTTTTAAAGAGAGAGGGCCAAAGCTTTTGGCGAAGGTTCTCCGACGAGAACTTCCCGACAAAACTTTGCAAAGATAGGCGGTTAGGAGCTTTTTTGAAGAGCTGCGGGAGGTCGTGAAGCTTCGTGCTGTGATTGCGAACGTTTTCGGGAAGTGTCGAGGCTTTCTGAGCAAGGAACGAGGCTTCTCGGGGCCTTAGCAGGATTTGTAGAGGTGCCCTGCTGGGGTTTGGACCCTTCTCCGGTCATTCTGCTGCTGAACGAGAGGTTGCAGCGAGTTCGGAGGGCTCTGTAGGTCCTCTGGTTATCGGAGGAGAAGAAGCGAGAACAGTAGTGGGCTCCCCGGGAACTCAGCTGAATTCTGATGAGTTGGTGGGGAACTCACTGAAGTGGGAAGAGCAGGGAGAAAGGAGATCCACAAGGTCTCAGGGAAGCCTTTTTGGGATTCCGGTGGTTTTCCACTAATTCTAGCAGCGAGTGAAAGGCAAGGAAGGGTTTTCCCGACGGACGGGAGTGGATTCCTGGCGAGAAGGGGAAACATCGGTGGGAACTCGAAATTTTGTGGGACCGTAAAGGTGAAAGAGACGAAGGGTCGCAGGATGGCAAACGGTTGTCGTTCGCACATGCGGTGCCAAGCCCCACCGTAAGTGTCAGATGGTGTGCCAAGATTTTAAGGGACGCATGTACGACACATGCTGACAGCTGGAGCAAGGGAGTAATATGCCTTGATCGTGGGACGGCTATAGCCCTCGATTGATTGCAAGGCGACGATTCCCTCCTAGTGGCAGAAGGCGATAGTCATGCCTTAGGCTGCGAGATGGCGATAGCATCTTAGTGGGCAGGAGATAGTCCTGCCCTGGTGAGCGCAGTTTTTTCATGGCCATCTAGCATCCTTTGCTTTTGTTCTAATTGCCGAGTCCTTAGGGGCCATTCCAGACGTGAAGAACCTTCCACGAGAAACGGAGCTTGGTATCGACGCATTCACCGGTGAGAGCTTCTTGAGAGGTGAGCCAATCTAGCTCACCAGAGCCTTATGTGATCCCAGGTGGCCTTAGAGCATCACTTTTGTGAGCGTCCCCGTCCAATTGATGACAAGGGAAGATAATGATGGCAACATGAGTGTAGATGACGGGGTAGGCCTCTTGCATTGTTTACATCGAAACATAGCCTTTAATGGGAGCTTGCCGACTCGAGGCAAGCGAATGGTAAAAACCCCGGGCATGAAGTGGTATTCATCCGGTCTACGGGTACCAGGGGAACACCAGTACCTACAGGGTTACTCCTCATGGACCATGAAGGTGCTGTGGCATTTTAGGGATAGTTTGAGGCAGGCTTCTTTGCCGGCTGCCCTTCATTGCTCAGCGGGCTACTATGACGGTTTCTCAAACACAGTCAAAGTGTTGTTAGAGACCTCGAGCCATGTTGGCAACACGTGGCTACTTGGTCACGGGGAGGTAGGGATTTCACTGATGGACCTGCACTTTGTTGGTGGGCTGCCGCTCCTGGGTGCCATGTATGACGTGTTTATTCCCCCAAAAGCAGTCATTTTTGGAGGAGAGAAGATGGGTAAGGAAGCGCCAGTAGCTAGGCTTCAGAAATTGTTCACGATCTATCAACGACTTTATGATGAGCCCAAAAGTGGGAGAGTCACTTTCACCAAATGGGTGAGGTTCTTCTATGGCAGCTGTACAGATGAAGTTGGTCCATCACCGAGAAAAGGAGAGAAGGAAACCCCACCCATTTTCATGCTGCGGAAGGAGAACGAACACATCTTCCTGGCGGCTTACTTAATGCTCTTCCTATGAAAATTTTCCTTACTAGGAGGGGCAGATGTCATTCGTCTAGGCACATTGTACGTGGCCTGTGACATGACACGGGGGAAGGAATACATGCTAGCACAACCTGTTTTGTGCATTATTTGTCATGGCTTGGGGGCCATTTCCAAGGGAAGACCGTATAAAGGGGACGAAGGCGGGAACGACATAGAAGATGGCGAGGCCTTCCCAGGAGATTTCAAGACTCCTTTTCCGGTCCATTATGTGTATGGATGGCTTGGAGCTTACATCCCGGACACATACCTCAAAACCAGAGAGTTAGAGGACACCGTGTGCCCATTTTTACTGAAGATTGCAGGGCAGGGAGCAATCTTCAATACCCCAGGCCATGCGCGCAGCTTGTTCTTCAATTATCACCTTTACATGACCTGGGTGGCGTTACCAGTTGGAGGTCTCACAGATCGTGCATATGTGGACGAGCTGGGCCACCACCTGGATGGTGACTTCACCAGCCCAAAAGAATTGATGTTTATGTTGAGTGTGAGAGGTGGAGTTCTTGCCTATCGCACAGTCCATGGCAATAAGCTTGAGTGCTACTTTCCTCATCGGCTCGCTCGGCAGCATGGGCTGGATCAGGGGTGCCCCTACTCCATACTCTTTGAGAACCGGCATAGCGCGGTGGCCCGCTGAAAGAAGGACGAGTTGGGAACCCTTAGGGAGATTTGGCTCCTGAGGCGCAATCGCACCACCAGGGCCACATGATTGGAGGTCACCAAGGTCAATAAGTATGTACTGTCCCATTTTGACAGGAAGGTATGGGCAACCGAGGCTTACTAGCGTTGGTGGAGAATCAAGAACAAGGGGTATTGGGATGTGGAACACCCTTGGAAAGGTGGGGGTAACCGTTGGAGCCAAGACACAAGGCAATGGAAAATGGCTAGTATCCCTCCCTCAGGCGAGATTTTTACCCTGGGCTTCCCTCATGACTGGCGAGTGGTCGGGCAGCCTTGCCAGACTATCATGGAGGAGTCCTTGCTGAGGTTTCTCAACATGGAGAAGGAGGCAGTGAGTATTTTTTACCAGCTCTCTGCTATCTTCAATTGGAAGGAAGGCCGTAAAGTCCCGAGGTATGAGGAGCGTCCATTACAGGATTTGAATAAACTTATAGGAAGTAGTACTCATAGCAAGTTAGCTGTCAGTTCTTCAAAGTCTGGCACCTCGAAGGTGCTACGTTTAAGCAGGTGAAAAGGAAGAAGAGAAAGCAATCTATTGATCCTGAGCCAGCAAAAAGAAAGAAGAAAAATCAGCTTGGTGCACCCGAGCTGGCTAAGAAGAAAATGTAAGCTGCTGTGCCCGAGTTGGCTAATAAGAAAAAGCAGGTTGCTGCGCCCGAGCTGGTGAAGAAGAAAAAGCAGGCAGCCACACCCAAGCCAGCGAAAGGAAAGGAGAAAAAGTAGAATGCCCCAACGACTCCTAGTACCCTAGCCTAGAAGGCAACCAAGGCCTTGAGGCCAAACGGGCGTAAGGTCCCCATGGTTCGTGAGCCAGGAGACGGTTCCTAGCCCTCAGCTACTTTGGAAGGTCATGTTTCTCATGTTGTTTACCTATCATCTTCTGCTCTTTCGATTTTGCCTTCTCCTTCATCTGAGCTTTCTCCTGGCCCTTCAAAGGATCAAGCTAGTGCCTCAAAGTCTACTGCCCCTATTGTGGCTGAAGGGGAGGGTTCAGTTCAATGGAAGTGATCAGGGTTGATGAGGCTGGTCTTGATGAGGTTGGCCCTGATGAGGCGATAGAAGCAGCAAGGGCATCAGGGATTATGACAGTCATCGTGCTTATTGAGGAACGAGAAACCCTTGTAGAGGTCGTGATAATAGAAGAGGATGAACCCCCAAGAGATGAAGAGGGGCCATCCGAGCAGCAAGAGACGGCTGCCTCGAGCGATAGATCTGCAGGGGGTGGAGAAGTAAGACTCCCTTAGGGATCAATCTTGCCGGGCCTTGAGGCAACACTCGTGATTGTAGAGGAGGCAGGCACCGTGGGAGAGACAGTCGCTGAAATGATCGCCGCAGAAGACAAGTGCAAAGAAGGAGAGGGAAAGGGTGTCGAATCTCCCGAGGTGGAGACAGTTCGAGGAGAAAGGACACAGGGAGGGGTCTCTGCCCCAAGCGAGGAAACTATCGAGGTGCAACTCGAGACTGAGCTAGTGACTGCAAGTGAGGAGGCCTACCTTGCCCCGGCTGCGGTTGCGGTTCTTGCAGAGGATGAGGCGACGGTGCCTAGCACAAAAGGATCGAGCCTGACATGGTCATGACCAGGGGCCAGAGCAAGAAAGTCATCGTTGAGGTACCAGAGCAGCCTGAGGTTGCTCTTGAATCTGAGGAACCTGATACCTTGGCTGTAACTGGGGTTTCTCTTGTTACGGTTGCTCCAACTGTATCACTCAGGCCTTCTTTCAGTGGGCTGCCAAGCGTTATTTTCGTGATGCTTCATGCGGGCCTCCAGTAATTGAAGGAGTTGTCCTTTGAAGAGCTTGGGGTGGAGATCCTATAGTTGAGGTGGATTGCATTAGGGAATGTGCCCGAAGTCCTTCCCTATTTTGACAGCGTTGTCAATGAGCTGGAGGGATGGAGGGTAAAGGCCCTGCGAGAAGAAGCAACTACGTAGCGCCTGGAAAGCTCTCGATTACCCCCTTTGGAGTCTTCTCTTCTGTGCTATCGTGAATTGGTAAACACTCAATCATAATAGCAGGATGCCACAAAATCCCAGAGATCAAGCCTTGCTGTGGAGGCCATCAACCGTCAGTGCAAGGTGACGGCTCTAAGGGCTAAGATATTCAAGCTGACGCAAAAGCTTGACAAGCTGGAGAAGGAGACTGCGGATTGGGAAGCGAAGGATAAAGTGCATTTTGATAACACTTTGGCCCTCCAGCATTCTTTGAAAGAAGTGAGCACCTTGATGAAGTAAGAGGCGGGGTTGGTAGCAGAGCTAAACAACGAGGTTGAATGGGCGAAAACATTGACTGCAACTTACTGAGGAAAGATCAATGTGGAAATTGATCTATTTTGATGATGCCTTCTTTCTTTCTTCTTTTTTCATTTCTTTTCATTGTAAAGGAAAGAAGTTTGTAATGCCCTTTTGACTTGTGAATGAAGCAATTCTTTTCACTTTTATTTCTATGTCATTGCTGCCTTGCTTTCATAACTTGAGATGACAAAGAAAAGCCCACTCCTTGCTTTGCCTTGTGACAAATTGTTGTGGCTTCCATGACCTCGAATGGGGGAGAAGTTTCTTTCGCACCCCTTAGTGTTTGATTGGAGAGGGGCTCATAATTCATGATTCTCGTGATTTGATGAGCCTGCTCACTCTAAATGCTTCAGTCTGGGGGAGCGTTAGCCTTGATTCGAGGTGCATTGGTCTTGAGCTCATCATAACTCTTAGTCTCAGGGACAGACCCCTTTAAGTGCTTTAAAGTCATGCGCATGACCTCCAATTGGCTCTGGAGGTTATGAACCTCGCTTCTCAGCTCTGCCATGGGGTCTTGTTTCTAGGAGCCGGAGCAATGACTTGTCTGGCTGTACTTCTTCAACAACCCTCGAGAAATGTGGGACCTTATTTTGGCTGCTGATGACCCCCTTGTTCAAGGAGGATGGAACTTGAGGTACCTTCCTTATTTGTTGGTATGCTAGTTCTGCTTCTAGAAGAGTGATGGGGACATGTAAGACCTTTTGCTGGTCTGATGTACAGGGCTTCCTCAGGCTAGGGGCTGCTTCTAGCTCGTCATTTCTTTTTGGCAGAGTAGAAGGAGAGGGGGAAGCTTGCCTTCAGGAGGAGATACTATGACCTCGAAGAGGTGACAAGGTATGCTCGGGTGGATAGGGGATCTTGCCCCGTCTGTCCTCTTCTTTGAACATTTCCGTGATCATTCGCCTCAGATCCTCAACGTCATCGTGAGACGAAGGTCCTGTCTCTCTCACAGACCTCCAATCGTCATACTTTGACTTTATTGACGCTGAACGTTTTGTGAAATAGTACTTAGTGTAGACATAGTGAGTCTCAGCTACGAGGAACGGTCTTCTATCAACATAGACTGTGTGTTGCCTTCCATCTCGGTTGTACTTAAAGCATTGGTTGAGTGTGGAAGGAACCACCCCTTGGTTGTGAAGTCAAGGATGACAAATCAGAATGTTGTAGGAGGTATCGATGTCTATTACATGAAATTGGGTGTAATCGTTGAGAACACCGATCTTGAGACAAAGGCGCATTGTACTGGCTTGCTTTTCTCCTGACTGGTTAAACCCTTGCACAATGATGTGGGTAGGAGTGAGGTCGTCAGACCCTAATCCCAATCGGGTGAGGATCCTTCTTGGGATCAGGTTGACTGCTGACCCTCCGTCTAGCATGATCCGATTGAGAGGGTAAGCATGAAGTTCACCATTCACGAAGAGGGGGTGATTGTGAAATTTGCCTCTCAACTGAAGGTCATCTTCAAAAAAGGAGATTGGCAAGCACCCACTCAGGATGGCCAAGTCAATCTCAATAAGTTCCACTTCAGCTTCATACACCTTTGGGTTAGAAAGAGCTTGAACTAGAGCCATACGATAGTTTCTAGATATTAGGTGGGCATCGTAGATACTTAGAGGGGCTGGAAGCTTTCTCAAGTGCCCATTTACATCGTATTTCACTTTATCCTCATTAGTCTTATGTGTTCCTGATCTTGTCACTGGTGTGGGCGGTTGGGTGGGCCGTAGGGTAAGCTTAGGAAAAGGTTTTCGTTTGGATTTGGTTTGTGACACCGGCTGACTTTGTTGTTTAGCCGGTGCGATCTAGGTTAATGAGGAAGTAATAGGAGCTTGTATTAGGGATGCAGAGGTTTGAGGTTGAGGTTTAGGGGAAAGCGGACGACTAGGAAACTTGAGGCCCTTGAGCTTTTAAGGTGTGGTTGTAGCTTCACCATTTGCCCATTGCTAACGGGTACCTCCATGATCTGCACCATGTGGGAGGATTCTTTAGAACATGAGCCTGAAGATGACGTGACTTTCGCTCGGGTTGATTAGGCGTCAGCGGCTGTCGATAATCCAGCTGCCTAGGCCATCATCTCTCTGAGGCGCTCTTGCTGTGGCTGGGTGAGGCTGGTGTCTCCGAACTCTTTAATTACAGTGTCGAAGTCTGGGCACCGTCGAGCTATACCTGTGGAGAAAATAGAAGAGGAGGGAGGAAAATAAGAATTAGAAAGTTCCGGGCAACTTTTTACGACGTTGCCAGAATTAGACATTCCCAGGGGATATTTTAGGTCTTGCCCCAGGTTTGGCAATCGTGGGGTGCTTTTAGCATCATTGCCCATATTTGGGGAATCTCGAGCTGTTAGTGACTCAGAGATGTCTGCTTGAATGGACGAAAGAACGAGGCGAGTTGCGCCTGGGATGAAGTCCTGCAAGGTTGGAAGTAAGGGAAGAGGTCAGAGAAAGTCTACCTCAACTGGAGGCTGAGGAAGATGATTCCTTTGGTGGGCTAATCAAAGCGCTCGTCATCTCCTTTTGGATCCCTGAAGGGATGTTTGGACTGCCCTCTCTGGCTGATGAGTAGTCCTAGCTTGATGGACCGCTTCACGCTTTAGGGATTTGAGCTTGTTCTGCCCATCGTAGACTTCCTAGGGCTGAGAGATTGAGGGTTCTGAAGGGTCCGGTGTATGATCATGATGAGCTTGTAGTGTGACTTCCTCTTAAACGGGTGCGACGGCTTAAACGCGTTCTGGAAGAACCGCACAAATGATGTGGCCCTACTGGACTTTCTCTGTGACTTTCGCTTCGAAACTAGAGCACTCATTGAGTTTGTGGCCCCATGCTTAGTGATACGGGCACCAGAGCATTTCTGTGCCCTGGGCAAGTCGCTTGGGCTGCCTGGCGGGCTTGGGAGTGACAAGGCCTTGTTGAAGCATAGCCTTAAAGAGGGCTTGCAGAGGGTCTAGCTCAGTGCTTCCTTAGGCTTACGTCAGGAGGTCTTCTTTCTCACGCAGAAGAGGGACTCGAGGGTGTCCTTCTGGGTTGCCTTGGACTTCCTGGTACTGTTGCATCTTCTTTGCCAAGAGCTTGTGGAAGCCAGTGCATTCACTGACATCATGGCCTCGTATGTGGTGATACGTGCACCATAGGTGCTCGGTTTCTGGAGGCAGGAACTTGGGCTGCCTTGCCGGCTTGCGAGTGATGAGCCCTTCTTCGAGCATTATGGAGAAAAATGTATGAAGAATAGCGGGTGCCCCGTCATCCTCTTGAATCGTGACTATGCGAGAAACCTCAGTTGCCCCGAATGCTTTCTTCAAATCTTCCAGATTTATCTGACCCTTGTTGATAAGGGTTTCGATTATGTTGTTGAGCTTATAACGGTCGTAGATGCGGTGGCATACCCTTCTATGATAGGCGCAATACTTCTCATTTTCCTCCTGCCAGCAAACTCCACAATATTGGCCTCTGACATTTGTATCATGTTATATTCTAGCAACAGCCAAACTACTGTAGGCATCCTCTCTGTTTCAAAGGGGTAAACCTTATTCTGGTGCTGGGCCCAGTAGTCATTTCACCGAAATTTTTTTTGAGGTGGGACGTTGTTGTAAGACTGTTGCTTGCAACAGAGGTCTTCTTTCTCACCCAGAAGAGGGACTCGAGGGTGTCCTTCTGGGTTGCCTTGGACTTCCTGGTACTGTTGCATCTTCTTTGCCAAGAGCTTGTGGAAGCCAGTGCATTCACTGACATCATGGCCTCGTATGTGGTGATACGTGCACCATAGGTGCTCTGTTTCTGGAGGCAGGAACTTGGGCTGCCTTGCCGGCTTGCGAGTGATGAGACCTTCTTTGAGCATTATGGAGAAAAATGTACGAAGAATAGCGGGTGCCCCGTCATCCTCTTGGATCGTGACTATGTGAGAAACCTCAGTTGCCCCGAATGCTTTCTTCAACTCTTCCAAATTTTTCTGACCCTTGTTGATAAGGGTTTCGATTGTGTTGTTGAGCTTATAACAGTCGTAGGTGCGGTGGCATACCCTTCTATGATAGGCGCAATACTTCTCATTTTCCTCCTGCCAGCAAACTCCACAATATTGGCCTCTGGCATTTGTATCATGTTATATTCTAGCAACAGCCAAACTACTGTAGGCATCCTCTCTGTGTCAAAGGGGTAAACCTTATTCTAGTGCTGGGCCCAGTAGTCATTTCACCGAAATTTTTTTTGAGGTGGGACGTTGTTGTAAGGCTGTTGCTTGCAACAGAGGTCTTCTTTCTCACGCAGAAGAGGGACTCGAGGGTGTCCTTCTGGGTTGCCTTGGACTTCCTGGTACTGTTGCATCTTCTTTGCCAAGAGCTTGTGGAAGCCAGTGCATTCACTGACATCATGGTCTCGTATGTGGTGATACGTGCACCATAGGTGCTCGGTTTCTGGAGGCAGGAACTTGGGCTACCTTGCCGGCTTGCGAGTGATGAGCCCTTCTTTGAGCATTATGGAGAAAAATGTACGAAGAATAGCGGGTGCCCCGTCATCCTCTTGGATCGTGACTATGTGAGAAACCTCAGTTGCCCCGAATGCTTTCTTCAACTCTTCCAGATTTTTCTGACCCTTGTTGATAAGGGTTTCGATTGTGTTGTTGAGCTTATAACAGTCGTAGGTGCGGTGGCATACCCTTCTATGATAGGCGCAATACTTCTCATTTTCCTCCTGCCAGCAAACTCCACAATATTGGCCTCTGGCATTTGTATCATGTTATATTCTAGCAACAGCCAAACTACTGTAGGCATCGTCTTTGTGTCAAAGGGGTAAACCTTATTCTGGTGCTGGGCCCAGTAGTCATTTCACCTAAATTTTTTTTGACGTGGGACATTAATGTAAGACTGCTGCTTGCCCTTTGCTGGAGATGCCTGTGCCTTGGAAAGGTTCAGGGTTTGAGGAAGCAGGCCTTTGGTGTCTGCCACGGTGATGGCCCCACTGATTACTGTCTTTTAGATACCCCGACTATTGGAGTGAGAGTTTGAGCTAGTGGGTTGCTGACGAGGGTTGCCATGATGCTTGAATAATCCCTTAATATGAAATTCCCTAGAGATGAGCTCTGACATGGAAGGTAGGTTGGATGCCTCGACATGTAGAGCGATCTCGAGAAGCATGTTCCATATGCAGGTTTGGACCGCTTACTTCTCGTTCATGGGAGTGGCATGGAAGGTTGCCAACTCTTCCAACGGGTGATGAACTTTGGTTTTGCATCAGAGTGAGGAGTTCGATGGTCTCCATGTTCCTTTGGACTTCGTAGAAGTATTGGTAGAACAACTGCTCCATCTCTTTCAATGTGTGTACTGAGTTGGGAGGCAGCCGAGCATACCACTAGAAGGTTGTCCCTCCAAGAAATCCCGACAGGCTGCTTGGAAGTGAGCAGTATGCTGGTACAGAGACGTAGTACCGTTGAACAGGGGGAGCTTTCCCTTTTGATAGTTCGAAGGGAAGGGTACTTGGTCTATGTACGAAGGGTACGACTTTTGATAGAGCGGCGTCTCCAGCATGCTTGGGACTTCGTTCTTCAAGCTATGGGCCACCATGGCATCTATGTCCGTTTAAGAGACCTCGCGGGAGCTAGACCTGTCTTGGGAGGCTGATGGAGGAGTTTGCCTGAGAACTGTGTCCTCACCAGTAGGGGAATCGGTCAAAGATGGGGAACTGGAATCCTATAGGCATTCCATCTTTTCAAGGCTGGCTTGCATCATTTTCTCGAACTTGTTCATTTGCTCCTCCTGAGCATCATCTGGGTCATTGATCACCATGACACTGACCCTCTCTTCTGGAGGGCCAGAACCTGGTGAGATAATGGACTGTCAAGGTCGACAATTAGTACGTGGCAAGTTAGTCTGAAGGGGTTGGGCTTGCCCCGACAAGACTCGAGCCTTATATGTCGATCTTGTGAGGATCGGTTCTTGACGGTCTTGGGACAGTGGTTTCTGAGTAGTGATGACCCAACAATACTCTTAAGACTTGGTCAGGCTCTGGAGTTTGGAGAGGGAAAAAGGGGTTACGAGGCAGGAGGTCATCAAAGGTGGTCGCCTCGACTGCCTTGGAGGCTTCCGTGGTCAGGATCTGAAGACCTCTCTCTAGCTCAAACCTGAGAAGGCGGTGGACTTCACTCCAAAATCGAGTATGAGACTTGGACTGCACCGCCTTCTTCGAACACGCAAGGGCCATGTCTATGAGCTGGAGCAGGGAGTGGGGTCCAAGGACAGAAGGCAACCTGGTTTTTTTCCTTTGAGGCTGGAGGCCTCTATCTGATATCAGGTCATTGCCTTGAGTTCCTTTGTGGGGCCCTTGTGCACGGCTGACCTGAGGTTAGCTCAAGGTGGTACTCTTAGGGAAGACCTTTGAGTACCAGGGCTCGAGGTGCTTGCCTGGTGTCTGGAGAGTGACAGAGGAAGGAGCTGGTTCATGACTCCGTCTGAGTTGAGGTCGAAAAGAAAACTGCCAAGATGGTGCGCATGCACCTTTAGACTTAGCCATTTGGGTGACTTCGGGTCGACCCGGACCCGGTCAATAGGTTCAACCTGAGGAGGTTGAGACCAACGAGCTTGTGTCTATGAGGGGTGAGGCATAAGCCCATCTCTGACAAGGTGCAGCTGTGTGTGGTTGGAGGAAGGATGGAGTGGTCGAACCTCATGTGCTCGAGGTGGCGTAGAGCTAGCGCTGCCCCGGGCTGTGGAAAGCAAATGCATGGCTCACGTAGGGTTCGGCTCGAGAAGGCCTAGCCCTGGATTTGAGCTCAAGGCAACGTGAGGGTTGCTTAGAGGTGAGGCTCGAGTGGATGGACCACCAGCCCTTGGATGTGTGCGAGGGAAGAAGATCTCAAGACCTTCACCTCTATGTGCTGACCCTCTAGGTGTGGAGGTTCCCGGTGGTAAAGGAGCATAAGAGGTTGCCTTTCGGTGAACCTTAAGAGCGACGATAACTCGCTTTCCTTTCGCTAGAGTGATGGGGGCAGCCTTCTGGCCTGCCTCAGCAATATGACCAGCAAAAGACTTGCCAGTAGCAGAGTGTGTGATCTGTGTGGTGGTAGATGTGCCACTGATGCAAGAGGCCTTGGTGGAGGGTCCACCAGGGTGAGGCTGTGGGGAGGTGGGGAATTTTAAGTCCCCTCTCACACCGATCCAAGTGAGAACCTGGGAGCCGAACCATGAGTCCTGACTCAAGAAGAGAGTAGGGAAGAAAGCTTGAGCACTTTGCTTCCTTTGGACGATCACGAGTGCTGGGATAAGGAAGTCCCCCACTCGAATGAATGGGTTGAAAAACCCAGGTGCCATAAAAATTTGTGCAGAAAGTAAAAGACGATATTAGTCAAACAAGAGCAAGCCGACTAAGGGGTAGTAAGTCCCCAGTGGAGTCGCAAAGTTGGTTAGGTGCCTCGATCTAACCTTTCCGATCAAGATGATCTGGCTGCATGTATCTCGGGTTTTTAGCAAACCTGAGATTTTAGATCACTCTCTCAGAACATTGCTCGAGAGCAAGGGCAGGTATACCAACTGATGAAAGAGGAATTGAAGGTGGGTTCGGGACTTACTCGGGGTGGCTGGCGTGGGCATCCTCTTAGATCATGAAGAAAGCCCCCTAGCTGATTTAGATGGTTTGGAATCGCCTCCCTTGACTTGCAATCCTCTTTTTTTCTACACAACACTTATATGGTTAATTTGCCAGACAAGTGGGCCAAAGAGACCCACCCTTGTCTTGGGGCATTGTAAGTTCATATGAGAGGGCGATGAAGCGTAAGGTTCAAATAAAGATAGAAAAGGGAAGAAAACTTGACGAAGAGGTGAGACTAGCATGGCAGCCGAGAAGTGATCGACTAGGAGTGGTAGCAAGAAGTGCATAGTCTTTAGGACCAGCACGGCGGCAATACTACTCGAAACCGAGACTGATGTGGTGGCGCTAGGCTAAGTCTACCCTTCATCAAGTGACAAGAGGAAAGAAAGTGAAAAGAAGACACGAGACGGCAGAGAGATGGGGTTCAAATGACGCTAGACATTGCCACTCATGACCATGGAGTGGCAGTGTTGTAGCCCTTGGGCGTTTACTGGTCATGGTTTAGAGAGTGAGAAATGAACTACAGACGACGCTAGGCATCGTTGTTGGCAACATAAGGAGATGACACGCCCTCGCTCGAGCGGCGGTAATCTTGATGAAGTGTGTGGTGATGGTAGTTGGTGAAGCACACGACGTTAATCCTCACAAGGCGCATGACTATCGGCGTGGGACGCAGGAAGGATGGCGATATGCACCGAATATGGGAAGGAAGCTCACAGATGATGATAGGTGTTGTCGAGACCTCTAGCGGGCAATGATGGGTATCGTCGTCTACTATAGACTCGCAATGGGGAAAGACCCCTACGGGCGGCAGCAAGTTTCGCAGTCTGGGTTCTTCACTAAGGCTTCGAAACTATGTCTGTGGATAACGATAGGCCATCTACAGGCCTCACTAGAAGAGATAGATAGACTAACAGAAAGAGAAGGAGACTCACGCACAACGCTGCCATCACCATGGGCGACCTGTGCCAGGGGAGGCATGCACAACACTGCCACTACTGTGCATGAAACCTGCAAGAACTCAAATGGAGAAGGAGGGGGGGGAGAGAGGAAAGAAGAGAGAGGAGACAGAAGAAAAGAAGAGAGAGAAGATTTACCTCGAACCTAGGGGTATCAACCAAAACTTTATCTCGCCTCACTCTCACTCTCAAACGTGACCCAACAATGAGAAGAAAGAGAAGATTGTATTAAGTAAAAACTCTCTCTTTTGTGAAAGGTTGAGTCCTCTGGTGCGTACAATGCTGGTACGTATATATAGAATTTGCCTCAAACATGGGTGGATGATCATAATTAACTCTAATTACTTAAAATTAAGATTAAATTAAAATATATAATTTAGAAAATAGGGTGTAAACTGATAGATTTGCTCCTTCCTAACAATTCGTGAAATTTCAGAACAATTCTTATGTTGCCCAAGGCCTTGCGTGATCTTGCATGAATGATCTGAGGCCATTCTGATGCCCGATTGATCATAAGATTATTGTTTTCTTATAGGGCTCATCATGGCGATTGATTTGATGCCAACTTCGAACCATGGATCGTGTTCTTAATGCACGATCATGTGACTTGAATTTTGAATGGATCTTGAATCTTCGATCAATAGTGTACTCATTCCTTGATTTTTTTCGGTCATTTCCATGCTAATTTACGCAGACCATGCTGTTATGATTGTGCGACAATAAATGCAGCTCGATTTCGTGCCGGAATAAAGATTTTGCAACTTTTTAATTTTGGCCGGAATCTAGAATTCTAGCCACGGAATTTGTACTCGCTTTATCAGCTTTGTGTGCAGAATTTGACCATGATCATGAACAACGTTTGGGTTAGTGATATCCCGAGACCTTACGCATACGATGGAATTGGTCTTGCGACGATCGGGCTCATGAGCGACGTGATCTGGTCGCTCGAGCGAGGCACGACACTGTTGAATTTCTTGCACTTTTTTCATGGATCAACAACTTCTCTCTAGTTTTTCTTCACGCTCGGGTATCATCACGGGGCGTGCCACATATCGAATCACTTATCTTGACTAGATCTTTGGCCGATCGGGTATCATCTTTGGCCGATTCTAGGGCTATTTTGAGACTTTCAGAATTTCCACCGTTTGCTAGGCTTTATTGAGCGGGGGCCCCATGTTGATGAAATATACCTTCCAACAAAGTGTTGTGAAGAAAACAAGAGGATTGCAGGTCGAGGGAGATGATTCCGAACCAGCTAAAGAGGCTGGGGGGATTTCTTCGTGATCTAAGATGGTGCCCATGCGAGCCAGCCCGAGTAAGTCCCGAACCCACCTTAAATTCCTCTATCATCGATTGGTATACCTGCCCTTACTCCTGAGCAAGGTTCTGAGAGAGCCATCTCAAATCCTGGGTTTGCTAAAAACCCAAGAAACGTGCCTTCAGATCATCTAGATCCAGAAGACAAGATCGAGGCACTTAACCAGGCATGTTGTCCCTCAATTTTGACAAATAATGCCGCCTCTACCCATTTGGTGAAGTACTTTGTAGCCGATAATATAAAACGGTGGTCGTTTGAGGCATTCGATGAGATCATTCTAATGATATCAAGATCCCACATGGCAAAGGGCCATACATGCGGTGTTGCGTTGAGTGGTACGGACGATGCATGGATGAGGTCTTCATAAAGCTAACATTTGAGACACCTTTTTATGAACTTCCAACAATCTTCAGCCATTGTGGTCCAATAATAGCCTTGGTGCCAGATTTTCTGAGATAAGGCAGATGATGCCTTGGTCGATTTCTGATTGATCAAGACACCGTAAAATGATGCCATTGAAGGAATTTTTGAACAGGAGATTACCTTTTACTAAGAATCCCATAGAAAACCTTTGAAGGGCTTATTTATCTGTTTTGATGGCTCCATCAAGGTATAACCCATCTTTTAGCATGGACAGAACATCGTGGAACCATGGATTTACCTCAACTAGCGTATCTAAAGCCACAAGAGACACTTCCCCATCATTCTCATTTTCTTACTCTATTTCTTCTTCGATCCTTGGTGGGGAAGGATCATGTTTGTTGCTGATATAGAATGTTTACGTGGTGATTTCTAGACGAATATCAACCATTGAAGCAAGGGTCACAAGGATGTCGATGAACCGATTATTTTCCCTAGTTACATGTTGAAAGGTGATTTTCTTCAAATATGGGATCATCTTTTCCACCTTTTCTGGATAGAGCTTGAGCTTTTCTTCTTTCTCCTTCCAAATCCCTTGAACTTGGTTTATGACGAGTAAGGAGTCACTAATCACTCATATTTCTTGGAGTTTCATTCCCATGGCGTCCTCGAGCCCGGCTATCAAGGCTTCATATTCAACAATATTATTGGTACATGGGAAATTCAATTTGATGGCTGTTGGCATTAAAATCTTCTCGGGGGAGCATAATATGACTCTTATACCTGACCCGCATTCATTCCTTGCACCATCGAAGTATAGCTCCCAAATTGATTCCTCAAATGTGAAGAGGTTCTCATCAGGGAGATCTGTGTTGATGGGACTGTTATTTGGCAGTGTGTGTTCAGCTAAGTGGTCATCAATGGCTTGTCCTTTTGATTGATTTTTTAGTAACATATTTCATCTCGAACTCGCTCAATAGCATTCTCCACTTTGCCAAATGTGCGTTCTGGACTGCTCTCTCCAATAGGTACTTGAGTGGGTTTATTTTTTAGATGAGCTTAACTGAATGGGATAAGACATAGTGTCTTAACTTCTGCATGGACCACACAAGCATCAAACAATGCTTCTCCACATTCGTGTATCTTGTCTCATAGTCCACCATAGTCTTGCTGATGTAATATATCATTTGTTCTTTTCCATGGTCATCGTATTGTCCTAACAATGCCCTCATGGTCTTGTCTCTTATTGACATGTATAGGAACAGGGGTTTGTCTGGACTATGAGGACTAAGGATGGGAGGTTTTGTGAGGTACTCTGGATTTGATCAAATGCTTATTGACACTCATTATCCCATATGAATGGGGTATCTTTCTTGAGTAGTCTATTAAATGACATGCACTTGTCTACTAGTTGTGAGATGAAACGCCTTATTGCTTGTATTCGACCTTGCAGCCCACGAAGTTCTCTGATGTTCAGAGGAGAGGGCATTTTAGTGATGGCTCGTATTTTGGATGGGTCCACCTCAATGCTTCTTTGGCTTACTATAAAGCCTAATAATTTGTCGGATTCAATCCCAAAGGAACATTTTTGCAAGTTGAGTTTGAATTGATGTTCCAGAGTCTTCGAAAATGGTTCTAAGGTTGGTGAGATGATCATGGCTGATCTTCGACTTGACCAAAATTTCATCGACATAGTCTTCCATGATGGTGTGCAGTAGTCGTGGAAGATGCTAGTCATTGCCCGCTGATAAGTTGCCCATGCATTTTTTATGCCGAAGGGCATGACTTTGTAGCAGTAAGTTCCCCATTATGTTAGGAACGAAGTCTTGGTCTGGTCTTCTTCTGTCAAGAAGATCTGGTTGTAACCTGAGAAGCCATCCGTGAATGACAACATCTTGTGCCCCGCAGTGTTGTCGACCAAGGCATCTATGTTTGGTAATGAAAAATTGTCCTTTGGGCATGCCATGAGGTCTTTGTAGTCAACACACACTCGGATCCTCCTGTCATTCTTAGGTACGACCATTATGTTGGCCAATCATTCTGAGTAACCGATAAGGGTAATGAACTTTGCTTTGAGCAGCTTGTCGATTTCTTCTTCAATTTTGAGCTCAAGATGGGTCTTCTAACATTGGAGTTTTTGCCTTACAGGCTTGGCCCCTTCATTGAATATTAGGTGATGTTGCACCAATGTGGGATCTAGCCCTAGCATATCATCGTATGACCAGGCGAAGACATCATGATATTCCTTGGGAAAGGAAATCATATTTTCCCACTCCTTAGGAGATAGGGAGGTTCCAATCTTGGTTAACCTTGGGTTCCTAGGTTTATGTTGATCATCTCTTCGATGATAGCCATTGGGTCACCATCGAACCTCTTCTTCAATTTCTCAACATGGGAAGTGAATTCCTTAGGTTGAGAGATTTTTTTAGACTCTTGGTTCTATTGATCTTCGTCTTGATCATCTAATTCGTCGTCTTGGGTATTGTGCACCATTATTGATCTATCTTGAGTGTTCACTGTTTTTTACAATTATTTTTCATTATTATCAGTTTTATCATGTTTTGATTTTTCAACGGTTTTTAAATAGTACAAGAGGTGTACCTTATGGGACTCGCGAGAGAAATGCTGGGGACTGGATGCGCAGGGTAGTTAGATGGCCGCCCTACGCCTATCTGATTTTTGGCATCGGAACTTGAAGGTGTCGCTGGTATGCTTGCAATGATTCTCGAGATAGGGGAGTGATCGACCAATTCCATTCCCGGCTTTAAATCAGTGGATGAGCACACTTGGCTGTGTTAGAACCGATTATGCATACCTTTAAATCCAGGTCAGCAAGAAGGTTTTCAATTCCCAGTTCTTGTGTGTGCTAAGATGTGGAAGAAGAGTTATTCCCCATTGGGGATTCAAGGATCACCTTAGGTTGTTTTGAAGGACAAGCATTGAGAGGATCGAGGCTTTGAATGCCTTCAGATACAAAGCCCGGATAGCTTGGCACATGCTTTTCTCTATTTTTAGTTTTGGCTTCCAATGATTAAAAAATTGCCTCTGTTACGCCTAGCCTTTGACTACCCAAGCCTTGGCCTGGTTGGAAGCCTTGGGAGAAGAGCATGTGACAAGCTTCGAGGGATCCAAAACGTTATCGATGTTAACATTGGATAATGTCATCCATCAATGCATAAGTTTGCAAAATTTGAAGAACAAGGTCGCCGGCCTCTAGGTGTAAGGTGGCACAATCGGCTTACTCAAAGGAAGCCAGCAGGATTTCTCTGAGTTCAACTCCTACAGCTAGCTTCTCGTTATGTATATTAGGATTGAGAAAAGCAGGGGGTTCAGCACATACCTTTACGACATCATTTTTAGTGGGAAATTTGAGGCATTGATGGAGTGTAGAGGTGACCACGAGGTTTTCATGCAGCCACGGTCTTCTTAACAGCATGTTGAAAGAAGGTTTTATGTCCAAGACATAAAACTTTATCACTTGGACTGTAGGTCCGATCTTGAGTGTGAGAGGCAGTATGCTTTTAGCTTATCTTTTAGTTCCGTCATATGCAGCAATAGTTAGTTGACATGGCTTTTACCAATCTTCTTCACTGTTGTCATAGGGCATATGTTTAAGGACGCCCCATTATCAACAAGCACTCTTTGTATCTCATATCCTTGCATTAAGATGGTGGTGTGCAGAGGTTGAACGTGAAATCGGTTGAAGCTAGTTGGGATGTCATCGTCTGTGAACATGATTGGTGATGGTGCCATTAGCTGGTTGATCATTCCCCACAACACATCCGGTTATGTGTTGCTCGGAATGTGTGTCTTAGCAAGGACTTTCTCAATCTGGGCTCTATGTGCTGGTAAATTGGTGAGTAGCTCCAAGATGGATATTTGAGCCTGGATCTTCTCGAGATGAGCGGTAGATCATGGGTGGTTGCAGATCCTTGAATTTCCTTGTTCGGCTCGTGATCTACGACCCCCGTTGGTTTTAGATTTTTGAGGTATTTCCTATTCTTTCATCGAGAGTATCGACTATCAATTGAATGGGTTTGAACACTCGGCCTCTTCGGGTTAAGGAGTCGACCTCACTAGACTGAAGCTCGATAGGGTCAGCCTTAGCAAAATTAATGGGAGACTTTGAGGTGTTGGTCCCATGTTTGGAAGATGACGCCCTTTCATTGGTCTTGACCATATCAATCTCTAGTGTGTCATCTTCATCATATCAGTCCCATTTAGGAAGGTTATCGAGGATTGGAGATGAAGGGCTTCCTCTTAGGAGGCCCAAAAGATCTTCTTCCGGTTCTTGAAAGTGATGATCACAAGTCAATATGAACTGATTGGGATCCTCTTCTTCATCTCTACAATCAATCATGTGAATGATAACATTCTCTTTCGAGTTCTCTTGAGCTCCTAACTTTTCGATCATTGTGACCATATTTTTAGGGAGAGGATTTGTGAAGATACCCATCTTTTGATTAAGCACTTCGACAGGTTGATTTCTAGGGGCAACAATGATGTCCCCCCTATTAATTAACCCTTGAATCAACCATTTCAAATATATGTAGTTTTGAGTATCATGAGCATGGTTTTGATACTATTTGCACCACCTGCTCTTATCCGTGACTTGGGCGGAAGATAAACCATATTCTTATCCAGAAGTAAGTTCAACACTTTTTCTGGTGGGTCTTTGAGAGGGTGAATCTATCCTCTCGCCTTTGGTTATTATTTTGAGCATTGGCTCTAGGCTGACCCCTTCATTTTTTATTCTGATTGTTGGGTTGGGTAGTTGATCCTTGGGATGATCCGTTAATGATGATCTCATTAACCTGACCGGAAGCATTCTCCTTGTTTTTGTTCTTATTTTGGGGAGTTATTATTGGCTTGTTGTCGGGCTTGGTGCTGAGGGGTGTCCCTCTGGCCCTTCCATGTTCTGCCACCTGCTCAATCATGGAGTCGAAAGAGTGGGGGCTAAGACCTTGGCTGAAGAAGACTATGAAGATCTTGGCTGATGTTTGAACATATTTTTCATCACCTTGGTCCTTGGTAAAAAGCAGGTCAATAAAGTCTATAAAACAATGGAAATTCTCGACAGTCTCCGAATGGCCCCAGAATAGGTCAAGATATTCGTCAACACTTTACAAGACTACCTGCTAAGTTTCATCATGATCAAACATGTCTAAGGCAACGAACACAATGGAACAATTTCAGCAAAATCAGTCTCTAATACCTTGAAATGGCTACAATTGAAAATACATTTTCGGTGTCTCAAATCATTGTGGGACCTCCGCCATTTGATCCGGTACTGTCGAATACCCCTATGGACCAAGTTTCAGCTTAATCGGAGACTCTAGAATAAAGATATGAGCCAAGCATTGAAACAGGAGAGGCCACACAATATTCTCGTGTGGCCTCACTGCATCAAAACACCATTAAAGGTGCTTGTTTTTACAGTCATGAGCAGTCACTCGTTCTAAGTTGGATCGCTCCGAAATTTGGTGAGCATATTCGTCTCATCAAGACGAACAATTAAATATGTGGCATACCCCGAGACGATGTCCAAGCAGGGAGAAAAGCTAGAGAGAAGTTGCAAATCCATGAAGAACTTGTAGAAAATTCAATAGCAACACGCCCCGCTCGATAGACCAAATCACGACCCTCGCACAACAGATCAATGCGAAACTAATTCCATTGTGCTATCATTAGCCCGAACCCCATACATGATGGACTGTCAGATTCCATGTACAAAGCCGACGAAATAACTAAAATTCTGACCGTCGGATTTCAGATTTTGGCAAAAACTCAAAAGTTGCGAAACCTTTGTTAGGGCTCCAAACCGTGTTCCGTTTATTGCCACATGATCGTGACGGCATGCTCAGTGCACTACGATGAAGAAATCATATAAAAAAAAAAGAAGGAACTACTACACTATCGATGCGAAGTTTCTAAGATTCAAACAAATTTCAAGTCTTGTAATCATGACTCAAAAACATGATTCATGGCTCAAAGTTGGCGTCAAAATGATCTCCATGTCGAGCCCTACAAGAAAAAAATAATATTTTGATTAAACGGGCATCATAGCACCCTTAGGTCAGCCATGAAAGATCACGCAAGATCTCGGGTAGTGGCAAGCACTGTTTTAAAATTCCACACATTATTAGGCCAGGGCAAAACAGTCCTTTTACACCCATTTTTAGAATTTTTTTAATTCAATTAAATCTTAATTTTCAGCAATTAGGTCTAATTTTGATCAATCCACCCATGTTGGGGCACAATTTTATATAAACAGGCACTGCCTCATTGTAAAAGGACACTAAAAAAAGCACTCTCAATGTTCGATTCATTCTTTGAGGATTCAACAAAATTTTGATTCCTTGCTTAAGCCTGTGAGTATGTCTTGGAGAGAGAGAGGAGAGAGAAGAAAAGGGTCGTGCCCTTCGAACATGCAACTTTCTCTCTCCTCTCACTCACTCTCACTCCCTTCTCTCTATTCTCTCTCTCTTTCTTTCTCTTTTTCATTCTCTCTTCTCTCTCTCTTTCTCTCTCTTTCTCTTTCTCTCTCTTCTCTCTCTTCTCTATCTTTCTCTATCTTCTCTATCTTTTTCTCTCTTCTCTCTCTTTGCTCTCTTCTCTTGCTCTCTCGCTTCCTCTCTTCTCTCTCTTCTCTCTCTTTTCTCTCCCTTTCTCTCTCTTTCTCTTTCTCTCTCTTCACTCTCTCTTCTCTCTCTTCTCTCTTACTCTCCCTTCTCTCTCTTCTCTCTCTTTCTCTCTCTTTTATCTCTTTATCTTCTTTTGACAACTGACGAGACCTAGAGCCGGTTGGTCTTCTCTATCTTCTTCTATCAACTGGCGAGACCTAGTGCATGTTAGTCTTTTCTATCTTCTTGTATCAACTGGTGAGACCTCACGTCGGTTGGCCTTCACTCTCCTCTTCTATCAATCGGCAAGACCTAGTGTCGGTTGGGCTTCTCTCTATTCTTTTACCAGTCAACGAGACCTAGTGCTGGTTGGTCTTCTCTCTCCTCTTCTATCAGTGGGTGAGACCTAACGTTAGTTGGTCTTCTCTCTTTTCTTCTTTCAATTGGCGAAACCTAGTGCCGGTTGGTCTTCTCTTTCTTTTGCTATCAGTTGGTGCGAGTTGATGTCAGTTGGTCTTCTCTCTCATCATTTGTCAGTCGGCCAGACCTAGCCCGGATTGGTTTTCTCTCTCTTTTTGTGTCAGTTGGCGAGACTTAGCACCAATGAGTCCCCTTCCTTTCTTCTCATCTAACACAGTCGGTGAAGCCTAGCACCGACTGCTTCCTCTCTTCTTCATCTCCTGAAATAGTCGGCAATATCTAGCACCGACTGCATCTTCTCTTCCTTCTTCTCCCTCTTCTTTTCCTTCTTCTCTCTCCTTCCATATATTCCTTTCTTCTCTTTAACCATTCCTCGGTTACTCTTTCGTTCGACCAAAAGGGAATGAGGTTAGCATCACTTGACGGTCCTGTCGTCTAGCTGTAATGTTGTTGCGCCAGGCTCGCTTTGCCCGTTTTATTGCCACGATAGACCGACCATTGTGCTTAGCTAGTTGATATTAGCAATATCGTCTACTAGCGATCCCGTGAGCCACCTGCCCCCGTTTTCGAACGAGGTTCCAGGGATTTGGAGGGCCAGATCGAGGAACCTAACTAACTTGGCGACTCCACTGGGGACTTACTACCCCTTAATTGGATCGTTCTTGTTTGGCTAGTTTCTTCTTTATCTACTTTCATTCTCTTTTCACATTCACTTATGACTGCTGGATTCTGTAACCCATTTATCGGGATCGGGGATTTTCTTTTCACCTTATTCGAGAGTGTATCTAGGGAACAAGGTCTTAACCATGACCGGTGTGAGGAGGGACTTCAAGGTCCCTCACTCCCCATCTCTTCACTCTAGTGGAAACTCCACCAAGGCCCCTTGCATGGGCGACACTTATGTTGCCCCACATAGCATGCACCCAGCCACTGGCAAGTCACTTGCCGGTCGTGTTTCTGAGGTACACCGGAAGGCTGCCTAGTGCCTTTTCACAGAAGGCAAGCAAGCTGCCATTTCTTCTGCAGGTCGACATAAGGCTACCCCCCACATTCTTACACCATTGGTTGCTATCCCTAGAGGCTCAACACATCGAGGTGGAAACCCTACGGTTTCCACCCCTCACACACACCACAAGGCTCGTGGGTCACCCACTCGAGTCACACCTTGGGGATACCCTTCTGTTGCCTCGAGACCGTGTTCAACATAGAACCTTCCAAGGTCACGTCCTGCACATGCCACTCATGTGCATCTCACTGCTCGGGGAAACGCCATTATTGTGCCAACCCGAGTACACAAGAGACGACTTTCTCGTCCTCCTCCTATGCACACACAAGCGCACCCTCTAAGGGGCAGGCCTGCACATGTTCTCTTAGAGACACCTGCTCATAGCTCTCGGCCTCCTAAGGCCAGATCACCTGCACGAGCCCAGGTGGACCCCCAGGTCCCCCGTGATCCTTCTTCAAGGGGCGCACATGCGTCGCCATCTCAGACATCCCCTCGTCCTCGACTCAGGCCTCCTCAGAAATCGAGCCTGCTGCTCCTTCATTGAGCAAGCACCTTCAACCTTGATACTCGAAGTTTTTCCCTAAGTGTACCATCCTGAACCAGCCCCAACACTTTGGTCATGTCTTTAGAGCTCATAAGAGAGCTCGGGGCATGGACCTCACAGAAGATCGAGTCTTTCATCCTCCCCGGCCGAAGATGACTCTAGTTCCTGGCCCTCATCCATTGTCGCACTTGATGGAGATTGCTCTCTCTTATGCAAGAAGAGTTGACCAGCTGCAACCTAGATCGCAATTTTAGCACGAGGTCTATCAAAACCGCAAGGCTAAAGGCGACAGAGGTCTGCGAATTTGGACTAGGGAGGTGACCAAGGAAGTCAAAACAACTAATTTTGATGACCCTCTTCACCTAAATCCCATCTACCCCCTTCAGATATGAAGCCTGAAGAAGAGCTCAATGAGCCCTGTGCTGTGGTTAGAGTCGCAGAAGAAGACCTAGCCACTCAATAGCCACGGTCCCAAGACCGTCATGAACTGGCTCCTTAGCCACTGTTCCAAGATCATTGAGAACTGGTCCAAATGCGATTTGAATACAAAAGTCGAGTTCAGTAAGGGCATGCTGACCCCTTACTGACTGACCTACCATGTACGACCCATCATACTCACAAATCCTTTGTTGCCACTAACATCGACCCACATAATGAAATGGTCAGTGTAATGGTCGTAAGTGAGCCCAGCGATGCGCAGGAGGATCGCATGAACAAGTTTAAGGACATGGTGACGTATTGACGTGACACGCCAATCGGCTAACAATGAGGTCAGTTCCCATCATTCTGATGGTACACCTTCATGGCAGCTCCCTTCTTCAACCTCATAAGACAATTCTGTCCCTCATTTGGTCTCTCAGTTAGATATTGATGCTATGGTCACCCATATCCTAAAGAACAGACTATAAGAAAGGGAAGTTTCCTCGATTCAGCGGAACCACCTCCCCATCGCCCACTTCCAGGCAGCATGTCGAGAAGAAGCAGCTGACGGGAGACTTCTTCTCCTCCAATTCATTGAGACCCTTGATGGCCCAACATTCCAATGGTATGCCCGACTTTCTCCAAACTCGGTGCATACATGGGAGGAGATGGAGAAAATGTTCTATTAACGCTTCTATGAGGTCGAGAGAGAAGTTCAAACCATCGAGCTTCTCACCTTGACTTGCGACCTTGACAAGCCCGTAGATCAATTCATATCAAGATGGAGAAACTTGGCCTCCCGCCATCCTAATCCTATGCCCCAGAAGAACATGCAACCTGAAATCGCTCTACATGTTGAGGCCTCGAATCCAATTCGCATAGAAAGTTTTTCATGCCATCATGGTGGGGCACAACAACCATCTACAAGTTCAACGAACAACCATGGCAATGGTGGCTCTTAGAATAACACAAGGGTAGCCAACAAAAATGGGTAATTAATGCAGCCGCCATGATCACTAATTCAAAGAAGGCTCCCTCCTAAACTTTGGACCTCTCTAAAGATGTAAGCCCAGCGAAGCCCAAGCTGGTAAGTAGCAACAGTCGTACAATCGCGTACGTCCACCAGCCAACTTTGATCGGAGTGATTATTTCACCAGGCATAGGAATAAGGTCTATCCCTTCGAGAAGAAATGGGTCCCTGCACTATTCTAGTTATTATTGGAGCAGATTATGATCCAACTTCCATAAGCCATGTTCCCTGAGCAATCTGGCTTTGACACTCAGGCCAATTATTGTGCCTACCATCGGAGGATCAATCATCCCACAAATGCTTGCTACACGCTGAAGGGTATCATTGAGGCCTTGATTCTGAAAGGTCAGATAAAGCTTGAAGATTTAAAGAAGGCCTTTGGGGCAGCTGAGGCCTCCCATGCCGTAACCATTCAAGAGGAGGACGACATGCAAGGTATCCACTACGCCCTCTTCATTATAATGCTTCAGAAAGGCATAATCACACTAAAACAGGCAAGGCAACCCCTTCACCTTGCTAAGGGGACTGAAGATCGTTTGTGCCCATTCCATCAGATAAGAGGTCATTATTTGTCAGAATGCACAACTTTCCTTGACATATTCACAAAGAAGATGCAGGAGTGTCAAGAATTTTACCACCTCCCCGTAAGTGATCCCCAAATCACTTCCTCTTAAGGGAAAGAAGATCTCACAAGGCAGTACCTTCCGATCAATGACTCAGACTCTACAGAACCCTCGACTTCCCAGCCATGGATGATATGTCATGAGCACCAAAGGTTGCTCGCCAAAGAAACAAGACCGCTCAACCCACAGTCGAGCAGGAATTTCTCAGGCCCCTTCCTCCCTTGCTAACTTTGCTAGATTTCATCCCCGGCACGATCCTTTATCCTTCTTCATCCTGTCAAGACGACGTCCCTGTGCCATCTTCCACTCAATAAACGTCTGATGAGGGTGACAACGTTAGAAGCACTCCCCAATGGTTTAAGAAGGGGAAAGACCTAAAAGACCCCCTGCAATTGTCCAACACTGGTGATGATGTAAACAGATGCCCAGATTGGTCTGATGTGGGGAATGACCTTAAAAGTCCCCCACTTTCTAACCCTTCTACACATTCTGCTTCTGCTTCTCATTCTCTTTCTCCTGTGTCTTCTTCAGGTACGACCTTGATGTGCCCAGATTTCAAGGCTCTCGACCAGGAATTTGTAGGACTCAATATAAGCAGGACGTAGTGGAAGCGATTGAGAAAGACCTTGGCACAGACAACAGGATTCTTAACAGTTGCTGATGCCTTGGCAGCTAAAGCTAAGGTAGAGCCACTTACCACAAACAAGCACAAGAAGTTGAAGCCAAAGAAACCTCAGGGGCCACCTAAGCTTGACTTCGAGCAGCGATTGAGAGAGTCAAGGCAGAAATATTTCTACTCTCAGGAAACTTGCCACATGATACAGGTCTGTGAAGCACCAACCCGTGAGGACCAAACACTACAGATAGTTGCTCAAACGCTGAGTGATTCTCATTGGCATACTTCTTGCACTACAATCGTTGAATCCCAAATTTCTTGCGATCCCCAAGAAGAACTCCTGCAGTCTGAGGAACACCCCTTGTTTATGGAAGACCCTTCCCTTCCTCAAACGGGGAAAGATGCAGAAATTATAATCCACCCTGGGCCTCTGTCGGAAGTTGAGATGTCAAGATCATGGGTCTCGGCATTTGAGGTCAATCAAAATATCCCTAAAAACAACGATGAAGAGCTGCAAGAGGCTCTAGAAGAATTGGAAGAAGGTGGTCAGCCCACAGCAGACGAACTCGAAGAAATAAATCTTGGAGATGAAGTGGACCTCAGACCTACCTTCATTTCAATCAGAATGTCTCTGGATGAGAAAGAGGAGGTCATTGCCTTCTTGAAAACGAACCGGGATGTATTTGCTTGACATTACCATGAGATGCCCGGTTTAGACCCTCAAGTCACCATTCACGGTCTCAGCATTGATCCGACTGTGAAACCTGTCAAACAGAAATGAAGAAGGTTTAGGACTGATCTTGAAATGCAGATAGATGCCGAGATAACCAAACATAGACAAGCAGGTTTCATCCATGAAGTCAAGTACCCGAAATGGCTAGCATATGTCTTTCCAGTCAAGAAGAAGAATGGTCAAATCAGGGTCCGTATTGACTTTCGCAATTTGAATACCGGTTGTCCCAAGGGTGACTTCCTGTTCCCATTCACCGAGATGCTCATCAACTCCACAGCTCATTGTCAAATATTTTCCTTCGTGGATGGATACTCTGGGTATAATCAGATAAGGAGATGAAGAGGCCACACCATTCTTAACTCTAAAAGGGATCTTCTATTACACAATGATGCCTTTTGGATTAAAGAATGTCGACGCCACATGCCAGAGAGCAATGATGAGCATTTTTTGAGACACGATGCACAGAGAGGTGGAGTGTTATGTGGATGAATTGATAGTAAAATCCAAAGAGAAGGATGCTCATATGAGAGATCTGGAAAAGGTGTTCAAGTGCTTACGTCTCCATCAGCTAAAAATGAACCCGCTGAAATGCGCTTTTGATGTGCATTGGGGAAAATTCTTAGGGTTCATCGTCAGACTTGAGGGCTTGAAGTTGAGCCAGTTAAGATCAACGAAATCCAAGAAATGTCGTCACCAACTTCACTTCGAGAACTGTGCTCCCTGTAAGGGAAACTGGCATACATTCGCAGGTTCATCTCGAACCTATCGGGTCATTGTAAACCCTTTACACACCTATTAAAGAAAGATACACCATTCATCTGGGATGAAGCATGTCAAGCAGTCCTTAACTATTATCAAGCACTCAACCCTCCAGTACTCTCTACTTCAATATTGGGAAAGTCCCTCATTCTATACGTGACTGCTTTAGATGAGTCTCTCAGAGCATTGTTTGCACAAAACAATGAACAGGGAAAAGTGACTGTGTTATATTACCTCAGCCGCAGGATGGAAGGGTCCGAGAAGAGTTATCCCCCGCTAGAAAAGATGTGTTTAGCCCTGATTTTCGTAGTACAGAAACTCCGCCATTACTTGCTTGGTCATGAAGTAAAACTTACATCAAAAGCTGATCCTGTGAAGTTTCTCATGACACACCCATGTTTGTCAGGACGCCTTGCTAAGTGGACATTATTGCTGATGGAGTTCGATATCATGTATGTCGTGCCACAGGCCATCAAGGGCCAGGCCTTGGCTAACTTTCTCGCAGCACACCCCGTACTGGCAGAATCTCCTTTATCTTGCGACCTCCTCGATGAAGAAGTATTCTTTGCTGACCTTGTTCATATGTGGGAATTATACTTCGACGGAGCTTTCCAACTCCGAGAGCAGGAGTACTGCCACAATCTTTCTCTCTCACTCAAGCCGTTTCTTATAATGAGGTAGAATAACAAGCCCTTATAATCAGACTCGAGATAGCCTTTGATCTCGACTTGGAGCAGCTTAAGATCTATGGCGACTCTTAGTTGTTTATCCAACAGCTCAAAGGGATCTATGATGTGAGAAAAGATACACTCAAGCCTTATCACGATATTTCAAAGTCGTATATAGCCCAGTTTGAAGACGTATCCCTGAGTCACATCCCTAAGAGGATAAATTCGTAGGCCGATGCACTCGCAAAGCTCGACGCTACAATTCAGTTGTCCTCATCAGGGCCCATGCTTGTTTGGGTGGCAGAATGGAGACACATCGAACTAAGAACCGAGGTCGATGTGGATGATGAGAGAAATATCTTCCCCGAGTGTCCCCCTTATCCATTTGGAGCACTCTATCCGCCAAAGAAGTAATCAAAACTAAACAAGCAATAACACATAGTCATGGAGTTAAGGGTCAAAATCAGAGACAAGAATTCTTTGACCGGATGTGTGAAAAAGTTGAGCAGGTAGAAGATTGGAGAGCGCCCATCACCAATTTCCTAAAACATGGGAAGCGCCTCGAAGATCATTTTGAACACAATAGCATACGTCGAATGTCCACCAAGTATACCCTCCTTGAAGGAGATGCTCTCTTCAGACGGTCGTTTGACAGCATTCTTCTTAGATGAGTCGATATCCAAGGAGCAAGTAAGGTGCTAGAAGAGGTCCACTCAAGCATCTGTGGACTACACCAGTCCGGTCCCAAGCTTTATGAACGAATACGCAAGTTGGGATACTATTGGCCTTCGACGATCACCAATTCCTTAAGCTAGGCTAAAAAGTGCCAGATATGCCAAATACACTCCAACCTGGTTCACCAGCCTCTAGAGCCCTTACACCCTACGGTTGCGTCACGACCCTTCTTACAATGGGGTATGGACATCGTAGGGCCTATTGACCCCCCTTCCACAATGAGCCATGTTTTCATCCTAGCTGCAACATATTACTTCTCCAAGTGGGCTGAACCAGTTTCCCTTAAGCAAGTTCCTGGGACAATGGTGGCCTACTTCGTTTGACATCATATCATATACCGCTTCAGTGTTCCCGACCAGATAACATCTGACAACGGCCCTCAATTTAGGAGTCCTCACATTGATCGCTTAGTTAACTAGTTCGGTTTTGAATGGAGGTACTCAACTATGTACCACCCTCGGGCGAATGGATTAGCTGAGGCTTTCAATAAGACTCTGTGCAATGTTCTAAGAAAGTCGATATCAAAAACAAAGAAGAACTGGCATGAGAAGCTTATCGAAGCACTGTGGGCTTATCGTACCACTACAAGAAATTCTATGGATTCCACTCGTTATTCTCTGGTCCATGGGGGTGAAGTAGTTTTACCTCTCGAAATACAAATCCCTTCACTCCTAGTCGCTATTCACCAAGGAATAACCGAAGATGAGAGAGTCAAGCTCCGGTATCTAGAATTGGATTCACTCGACGGAAAGAGGCTAGAGGCTCAGCAGAACCTTGAACTCAATCAAGGGAGAATGAAGAGGGCTTTTGACAAATATGTCAAGATCCACTCATTCCCCCGTGGTGATCTAGTCTTAGCTGTCAAGAGGCCTATTGTCATGCATGGCCTACGCAAAGGGAAGTTTGAGCCTAAGTGGGAACATCCCTTTACAGTCAAAAGATCTCACCCAACAGAGCCTACATATTGGCACATCCTGATGGGGAAGAGGCAATGCCCTCTATTAATGGGCGATACTTAAAGAAGTATTATCCATGATGTATATTTAAAGGAAACGGACTCAACGTAAAAAAAAGCAAGATTGTCCAAACAAAATGCTAACTCTTTTTATTTTTATTACAGTAAAAATGAATTACAAGGTACAAGAACCCATTTCTAGGGAGGTTACAAGTCTCTTGCATCTAATGAAAGGAGGGCGATTACAAACCAAAAACTAGTGCTTTTGCACCTGAATATGAGAGTAAGAGGATGGTTACAGGCAAAACAAATGCCTGTCCCATGAGGAAGAAGCAAACCCACAAAAGGAAAGACCTCCTCATGAAGAAGAAGCGAAACCGCTTGGAGAGTTAGCTTTAATTCATCTAACGAATAAGAGGATGGTTACACGCCAAAAGATAAAACAGAGCCAGTCCAAGAAGTTAGTCTCAATCCATCCGATGTGTATGTCAAACATACAAGCCAGATACCTCATCTGACATGTATGTCGAACATACAACATAGGATCCATTGGACATATATATCAAACATACAAGAGGGGCTGTTCTGGCAAGGAGCTGGCTTATGATGGAAAGGATGCCCTGTGCACAGTGGATACCCTTCCACAGAACAACATGGACCTCACTGTTATCGTGGAGGATTTGGCTTCCAATAAGTACCATAAGCCACGCCCCATCCTTCGCCACTTTTTGCCGGCCCATGAACATCGTCGTACGCAGCGCATCACCGAGCGTCGCGAACCCCGCACGTGACTTATCGCCATACGCGAGCATCTTTCTTTGCATTGTGATAAGCCACATGTGCTGACGAGCTTTGACTGAAGCCAATGTCGGTTGTGTTCTCCAAAGGCCAGGGGCGATTGTGCGTCTAGCCCTAAGCGTTAGTTTCCTTTCTTGAGGTTCAGCGCCGATTGTGTCAGCACTCCAAACCATCAACACCGGTTGCCTCAGCACTAGTTGGACTTCTATTAGTGCCGGCTCTATCATGACTGTCTGCCACTCGAGACTCCTCGATTCTCAAAACTTAAGTTTTCGCACCTCCTTAATGGTCAACCGTTCACCTCCTGCAGCCATATGGCCCACCTCCTGTGACCGTTCATCCTCCACAGAAACTTTTGCCACATGGCGGGAAACTCACAAGAAACTTTCTCGCCTATGTCTTTTGGCCTGGATTTCACAAGAACATAGCTGGGAAATCTCTACGACACCATTAACAGTGTCGAAAAGTTGAGAAAACCCTGATAAACCTCTTGAAAGTGTGCAAAAACTTCTGCAACACCACCAGTGGTCTCGAAAAGCTACCACAACTATCGGGAAACCCCTTAAATATCCTTTGAAAATTCCTAGGACGCGCTAAAATACTCACTATTGTGTTTCCTGCCTTTTCTTCCAGAAAGGAAAATGGCAATTGGAATTCTTGCCCATTCGCGGAAGACTTCCCGGAGGACTCTCCGTTCCTTATTACTCTCCTTGCAAACTTCGCCAAATTTTGGGCAAAGTTTGCACAGCGAAGGTCTTCTCTAAAAACCCCTTGCCCGAATCTTGCTGCCTACCGAAGAACCTTCTCCTCGCAGTTAAAGAAAACTTGCGTGTAAGTTTTTTTTTACCCTTGATAAAAAAAAAAATGGGAAAACGGGGTTTTTGCCCCCTTATATGGACTACACTTCCCTCAAAAGCCCTTCACAAACACAGAGTAGCAGTTGTGTCCAAGGGAAGCCAAGCGACAATGAGTTGGGTCGAGCTTCGACACAAGGCCTAAGGTAACTCTCACCAGGTGAATTTCTAAACAACCCTAGCACCGGTTGACTTTTTGCCAGGTGTGTTTCCAAATACATCCTTAGAGCTGGTTGACTTAGCACCGGGTGTGTCATCAAACAACCCTAGCGTCGATTGATTTAGCTCCGGGTGTGTTTCCAAATACAACCTTAGCGTCGGTTGACTTAGTGCTGAGTGCTTCTCCAAACAACCCTAGCACCTATTAACTTAGCTTGCATGGGCTTGAGATTGATGAGCCACAGTCACCGAGGCAGTTTAATACACTTGCGCTAGAGAGGCATACTGGTCCATAGGTGTCGCCATCGGTTGCAAAAATTGGATGGTTTGTTGGACCGAATGAACTAGAGGGATCGATTGAAGAATCCGCTGACTTGGTTGTGCTAAGGGTAGACCTATGCCACTAACTAGGTTTGGTATCGACTCGTAGGCTAGGGCATGAACAATGTAACCTAGGTCAACTAGACTTTTGAGGGCAGCTTAGATGCTTGTCTCACCTAAGGGTCAGTTTGAGTTGACACCTCTTCTTTGTACAATGTTCTGGACATCATGAGCAGTACTATGGTGGCTTGAGGTAGGGTTAAATCCCCTAGATCTAAGTGGGTCTTGGTTTTGAGATTGCTGCACCTTAGAGTTATCTTTGTTCGAGTTATGGGAATTGGCTTTAGATGTTGTATGAATTTCTTCCCTCACTCGACTTCTACTTTGGTTGCCTAAAATACCCCTATAGGACGATGCTTAGTCGGACTCCCTGACTATTCAAGGTTTTTCTGGCGGAGCAGGCTTTTTGGGCCACACAGATCTCAGGATTAGGAGTAGATGCTTGGGACTCCGCCTCTAATTGAAGACTTGGGTGTTGGATAATGGATTGTCCTAAGGTCTGTCGATAACTCCAAGGGATTGCAGTATACTGGTCCCTAGGTTTGGGCAAGTTAAGCTTAGAGTTTGCGGTGGAGTAGTCATCATGGTTGGCTTGAGTGACTAACATGGTGATTGCTTTTGGTTGGGTTCTAAAATCTAGACTTAGGTAAGATCTAAACCCGACGACTAAGGGCAAAACCTAGCCTGACACTACGGGCAAAAACCTTAGCTCAGACCTAGGCTAAGACTAGATCGGAACCTAGACTTACTAAACTCCAGATTTTGGTTATGATCCTAAACTAGGGTAAGCTTAGTCTAGCTCTAATGGCAAATCTTAAACTTAGACCTATGCTAGAACCTAGACTAAGATCTAGACTAGATGGTGCACGAGTCTCAGCTTGAACCAAGAGTGGGTATAGGTTTGGAGGGCTAAGCAACACTAATGTATTTTTTTTATTTTTTTATCTTTTTAATTTTGATGAAACACAGTTAAAATAAGCATGGTGAAAGTAGGAAAAATATTATTTCAATCAAATTAACAGACTAAAATAAAATCAAAAGGGTAGAAACAGAACAGATGTATCTAAAGCAAAATAATGTTTTTTATATTTTTAAAATTTTTATTTTAGGTCAAAAATTGGTCAACAAGGATCCTAAAGTCCTTGGAATGGTCTTGTGGGGCACCAGAAATGTTCTGGAACACTTGCAGTTGGGAGACACGGGTGGTGTCTCCCAGGTGGCACAAGTGGTGTCACCCTTGTAGGGTGGGCGACGCGGCTGATGTCACCCAAAATATTATTGTTTTTTATTTTTTTTATTTTTTATCTTGTTAATATTGATGAAATAAGACTACTGTAAACATGGAATAAGAAGGAAATAAAAATATTTATGATGAAATAAATTAAAATAAAGTAAAATAGAAAAGCCTAGATTGAACTGAAAAATATCTTTTTAGTATTTTTAAAATGTTTATTTTGATATGAATTTTTTGTGAGGTCACAAAAGAGTCCTTAGAATAGATCCACAAAGTTACAAAGGTTTCAGAGACCTTTGAAATTGGGCGACACTGGGAGTGTCGCCCAGAAAAAGGATTCTTGTCACAGCCGACTTTTGGGACCTTTTGTGACTGAAAACAGTGAAAAAGAGTGAATAAAAATTGTATTTTGAAGCTTGAATCAAGCTCGAAATAGCCCCACGGTGGGTGCCAAACTATTTATGATGACATTCTGACAGATCTTCTGATGAAGGTCCTTCGAATTTTAACACCTTAAACTAATTAAAAAGATGTAAATAAAGCAGTAGAGAAAGTGGGAGATATCAAATTCAAATCTAAGGCTAGATTTTCCCGGAAACGAGCAGATCTATTCTCAGATATGTGGTGAAGCCTACATGATCCAAAGCATTAAAATACGATTTTTAATACAAGTTAACATATCAATAATAAATAAAATAAGCAAAATAGTAAAAGAAGAAGAAAGAGAGAGGAAGAAATAATACCAAATCGGGTCAGATGACCCGGGATTCCCGAGCCTTTGAGGGCTCGCCCGTATCAGAATCGGTCCTCTTTGCCTCTCTGATTTGGATGTTGGCCAGCAGCTCTCTGATATAAAGGGTTAGATCCCAGGATGTTGTTCCCGATTTCTAGGTTTTATGTGCCCTAGGTCTGGGTTTTCTCAGTCTTGGGGATTAGGACTTCAAGAGGCTAGGGATTCTATCTTCTATAGGGTTTTCCATCAAGAGATTTTTCTAAAGCTGTCGGTGTTTCTCGGAGTCAGGAGGAGAATATCCTTATTTTTCTAAGGGTTTTTGATCTCCAGAGGTTGAATATGAATTCTGATATTTTCTCTAATTTTTTGGTGTTTTTGGGGATTTGTCCTAAATGTTTTGGAGTTTTTCTAAGGGTTTTCCTATTTTTGATATTTTTGGGTAATTTATCTAATTTCGGGGATTTTTAAGGTTTTTTTTTTTTTATCTTTTTCTCTCTCTCTTTTTGGGTTAGAGAGATGGGGTATTTATAAAATTCAACTGATGATTTTTCTTATTTTTTTTTGAGTTTTCTCAGAAGTTTTTGGATTTATCTTGAAGTTTTAGACTTATTTAATTAAAGAAGACACGTTTACTACATCATTAGATACGTTGACTGCATCATCAGCCTGCGTCAGGGCCTGTCGGGCCCGTTACAGCTCGACCTGCGGCTCGACAGTTGACTCTCGCAAGGACTAAATTGTCATTTGTTATATCATTTTATCCATAGGTCCGATTCAGGCGATTCTTGGACTGTTGGAAAGCTGTTGAGCTCTACTTCAAATTGCGATAGGATTTGGGTAGTTTTGGGGTAATTAAATTTGTCTACTAGGATAATATAATCCTAAGGGTTTAGAAAACCATAGAATTTGCAAGATTTAAACTGGGGTGTCTACATGTAGATCAAGTAGATCTATGAATACTTGAAAATTTTAAAAATTGACGGTATAGAAAATGCATTACATAATACACTATTCCAAGACTCGAAATCCATTTTTTTTCATGTCTGTACATCTTGAGGTCGAGATGATTGATTTGAGGACTTTTAGGCATCTAAACAACCTCTTCCAGTGAATTTTTGAGATGCGCCTTAATTTGATTGTTTAGGTTCTTACGTTTATATTGATGTGTGCGGAAGATCTAAACCCAATGAGTTGATTTTTGAAAAATAAAGTATGAGAAAAGGAATAGACAAAAAACAAGCAACAAGCAACAAAAATAAAGTAGAAAATAAATAATAAAAAAATAACACCAGGATTTACGTGGTTCGTCACAGATGTGACTACATCCACAGGCATAGATGATCGATGTTTTTTCACTAAATCAAAGAAAGAAAATTACAAGGCAACTTACTTGAGAGAACCAGATCAATCTCCCACAAAGCCTTCTTCTCTACAGTTTTCTCTCTCTGCAAAAACATTAAAAAGTTTCCCTCTATTTTTTTTGATATTTTCTCTCTCCAAATAACCCATTATATAAAAAAACAAATCCCAAGAAAGGTGGTAGGTGGGGCTCTATCCTTTCCCATAAAGTTAGGAAACTTAACTTTATCTCTATCTACTTGTGGACTTAAGGCTCCATCCTTATCTAAGTATGATTTATCCACAAACTTATATCCTAAATAATAGGCTCTACCCAAATAAATAGGAAACCAATCCCTTAAAATCAGGGAGTCAAGATAAATATCAACAAATCTCTACCTTAGCTTGAATTCCATAAGATATTCTCATTGATTGTCTTCTCCACATGTGCCTCTAGAGGCGCTCACTTGGGCAATGCATTAGTCAATTCCAAGCATAGCTTGAACTTTTGTAATGGAACCGGCTTTGTCAACATATCAACAATATTTTTCTTAATGTCAATCTTCAGTAACAAGATATCACCTTAAGCTATGGTCTCACGAATAAAATGGTATCTGATATCAATATGCTTCGTCCTTGCATGATATACCTTGTTCTTCGCCAAATGCAATGCACTCTGACTATCATAATAAATAACAGTCGCTTACAAGCCCTCTAAGCCGAATGACTTCTTTCATTGCTTCAATAACAACCATGTATTCTGCTTCAGTCGTAGATAAGACAATAATGGTTTGTTTCATCGACCTCCAACTGATTGGAGCTCCTACAAGTGTGAAAACATAACCTATAATAGATCTCCTACAGTCCAAATCACCTACAAAGTTAGCATCAACATAACCAACAACCTTATCACCAAATTTTCTATCTCTATCAAACATCACAACCACATCTGACGTACCCTTTAGATAATGTAGAATTCATTTTACCGCATGCCAATGTTCATTTCTTGGATTAGCCATATATGTGCTAACAACACTAATGACGTGAGAAATGTCTGGTCGAGTACAAACCATTGCATACACGAGGCTTCCAACTGCATTCACATAGGGAACACGTGACATGTATTATTTTGTAGCATCTAAAGTTGGAGATAATGCTGCCGCCAATCTAAAATGTGCAGCAAGAGGAGTAACCATGGGCTTTGAATTTTCCATCTCGAATCTAGCGAGGAGCTTCTCGATGTACTACTTCTGAGATAGCCACAATTTACCCAACTTTCGATCTCTACATATCTCCATGCCAAAATATTTTCTTTGCTAAACCCAAGTTTTTCATTTCAAATTCTCTAGCAAGCTAAGTCTTCAATTTACAGATTTCTAAAGAATTTTTCACAGCAATAAGCATATCATCCGTATAAAGAAATAAATAGATGAACGAACCATCAGTAAATCTCCTAAAATAGACTCAATTGTCATACTTACTTTTAATGTACCCATGTGCAATCATGAATGTATCAAAACGTTTGTACAACTTCTTTAGGCTGTACAAAGACTTCATCAGCTTACAGACATGGTCCGCCTTTCCTTTAACAACAAACCCTTCTGGTTGAGTCATATAAAATTGTTCTTCTATCTCTCCATGAAATAATGCAGTCTTGACATCAAGCTGCTCTTAACTCCAAATCAAAAAATGCAACCATAGCTAATAAAACCCAAATAGAAGTGTATTTTACAACTGGAGAAAAAATATCATTATAATCAATACCTTCTTTTTACGCATAGCCTTTTGCAACTAAACATGCCTTAAATCGATCACCATTAATCTCAAGTGACCTATCTTTCTTCTTATAAACCATTTATAACCAATAGCTCTCTTGCCTTTAGAAAAATTCACGAGATCCCAAGTACTATTCTTTTGAAGAGACTCCATCTCTTCATCAATAGCTTCACTCTACCTACTGCTGTCACTATCATTTGTAGCTTCCTTAAAAGTGGATGGCTCTTGGCTTGTGGCAGCCAATGCATAAGCCACCATGTATTCAAAACTGTATTGCACGACTGGCTTTTTTATTCTCTTTCCCTTTCCAAATTGAGGCTCTTCCTTAAGTGGAGTAGACTCAATGACCTCCTCATGGTCAACATCTTCATCTACTTTCCCACAAGGAATTTTTGACACATAATTTGGAGTATTTTCTGGAGTTGTCAACTCCACCTCAACTGCATCACTATTGCTACAATTTTCCTTTTCTACCCTTCTAGATGTGTTTTAATGTTGAAGAATCATCAAATTTAACCTCACAATTGTTAGGCGATTTAATATCTAGGCACCACAATCTATAGCCTTTAACCCCATACACATAACCAAGGAAAATACACTTCTTTGATCTTGGACTCAACTTATCATCTCTCACATGAACACAAGCAGGACAACCAAAAGTTCTTATATGAGAATAAGTGACAAGTTTATCGGACCATACCTCTTGTGATTGTTGTAGATGGTGATCTGTTGACGAGATATTATGTCATGTTGACCGCCTCTGCCCAAAAGTCTTTTGAGAAACCAGCATTACCCAACATGATACAGACCTTCTCTAAAAGTGTCATGTTCATGAGCTCAGCAACTCCATTTTGTTGCGACGTCTTCAAAGTAGTGAAGTGACGAACAATTCCTTCTCTCTTGTAAAAATTCATCAGCTCAGCTGAAGTATACTCTCCACAATTATCAGTCCTTAAGCACTTGACCTTCTTTCCAGTCTGTCTTTGATTATGGCTTTCCACTGCTTCAATGTGTTGAATACATCTGCGTTTTTCTTCAATTTGTAAATCCACACCTTCTTTGAAAAATCATCTATGAAGGAAACGAAGTATAGAGATTTACATTTTGAGGCAACCGATGCAGGGACTCATACATCTCAATGAATATAGTTAAGAATGCCTTTTGTGGTATGTTTTGACGTCTGAAACTGCACCCTACACTACTTACCATAAACACAATGCTCACAAAAGTCCAACTTACACTTCTTCATATCATTGATTAACATGTGTTTGCTAAGTTTTGCCAAACCTTTCTCACCAATATGGCCCAATCGCATATGCCACAACTAAGTCATGTCAGAATCACCATCATCAGATACATAAATTGTTGCTCTATCTGTAATAGAATTCCCAAGTAGCACATATAAATTCAGTCTGATCTTCTTGCCTTTCATTATAGTGAGAGCACCCTTAAGAATCTTCAAAACTCCACCTTCTCCAACAAATTTGGAGTCGTTAGAGTTTAAAGAACCTAGAGAAATAAGATTTTTTTTCAAATCTTGAATGTGTCTAACATCAATCAAGGTTCTGACAACTCCATCATATATCTTGATAGCAATTGTCCCAACACCAATGGCCTTGCAAGCAGCATCATTCCCCTTCAAAACTGATCTACCATCAATGCACTTATATTTGGTGAACGAATCCCGATGACAGCACATATGATAGAAACATCCTGAATCAAAGACCAACGAGTCTTTAGAGTCTTCACAATTTATCGAGAGTGACAACACATTATCTGTTTCACTTACCAAGCTTTCATCAACTATATTGGCTACTTCATAAGGTCGTCTTGCCTCCTCTTTGAGTTTCCAACAATTATTCTTATCATGCCCTTTTTTCTTGCAGTAATTGCAATAAATATTACTTTTTCTTGATATAGATTTGGATCTAAACCAACCCTGTTTTTCATGTCTCTTTCCACTTCTCTCAACAGATCTCCCTCTAGCCACCAAACCATCTGCATGTGGCTGAGCATTATCCTATTTATTTCCCAAATCATTAGAGTGAAGAGTCGAAGTCACATCATTTATCTATATTGTATCTTTTTCATAAAGTAATGTTGTGACTAGATGCTCATACGAATGAGGGAGTGAGGATAAACAAATTGTAGCCTTATTCTCATCATCCATTTTAACACCAATATTCAATAATTCACAAATAGATTTATTATAATAATTAATGTGTTCATGGATATATGTACCTTCATTCATCCGTAGGGTGTACTATTTTTGCTTAAAAAACAATCGATTTGTGATGGACTTCGTCATATACATATTGTCAAGCTTCCACCAAAGACTTGATGCGGAATCCTCATCGACGATATTAAATAGCACTTCACTCGCTCATTGCCCTCAGATCTATGTCTTCCCAATCATCATTAGACATGGATTCTTGTTTCTCTGAATGTAATTTTAGAGCTTTATGTAAACCTTGTTGTATTAGCAAATCCCAAACATTGATTTGCCAAATTCTAAAATTATTTTTGCCACAAAATTTCTCTACTTCGAATTTTGCATTCGAAACTTTTACCACCATACCGACAACCCTAAACCGGGTTTTGATAACACTTCTTGTGCATGGGAGCTCTAAACTCCCGATGGATTGATCTTTGGTAAATAAAGCACGAGAAAGATAATCAACAACAAACAAGCAACAAGCAACAAAAATAAAGTAGGAAATAAATAACAGAAAAAGAATACCAAGATTTACGTGGTTTGTCATAGATGTGACTACATCTATGGATGAAGACGACCAATGTTTTTCACTAAATGAATAAAAAGATTACAAGGAAACGTATTTGAGATAACCAGAGACTCAATCTCCCACAAAGCCTTCTTTTCTACAATTTCTCTCTCTGGAAAACCCCCTCAAAGTTTCCCTCTATTTTTTTGGATGTTTTTTCTCTATAAATAACCCATTATATAAAAAATGAAAACCCCAAGAAAGGTGGTACATGGGGTTCTATCATTTGCTATAAAGTTAGGAAACTTAACTTTATCTCTGTTGACCTAAGGCAATGTCAGAACCATTATTTTCCGGGCTTAATAGAGTGCACGGCGGGATAAGGAGGGAGGCGCACGATAATGGAAGGCGCGTGACATTGGAAAGTGCACGGAAGTGGAAGGCACACGACAGTGTACACACAGGCGACAATGAAGAGAAAACAAAAAGAAGAACGCGCACGACAGTGAATGCGCACGGCAGAGTGCACGCGCAAGAGTGAAGGAAAGAAGAAGAGAGAACGCATGTGACTGAGTAAGTGTGGCTGTAAAACAAGATAGAAGAGAAGAGAGAGTGTGCACGGCAGAGTGCGTGTGGCAGTAAGATAAAGGAGAAGAGAAAGAGACACGCACAGTAGTGAGAGAAGCAAAAATGATTGTCGTTGTGCGAGCCTATGCATGGCCCTTTGTCGCCACCTGCCTACTACATGCTGCCACAGGTACCACTTGTCATGTTACATGTGTGGGGCTTGCCACTTGTCAACCTTTGGGCTGCCACCTCCAGCCAACATGGTACTTAAGTCAATCTCTCTCTCTCACACATGCCATTCACTCACACACTCTCTCTCTAGAGCCCAACACTTAGAGCCCACTGTTATTCCATTGAAGAACCACTATAAGAAGCATGAAGTGGACCATGAAAGGGAGTTTTGGAGGCACTATTGCACACTCGGTAAGTGGATCAACCCACCATTTCATCTAAACTTGTTGAGGCATGAAACTAAAGTAGTATAAGCATGAAGTGACTAAGTGAAAGTGACTATGTAGTAGTGGTTGGTGCACTGTTTTATAGAACTGATGTCTATGTTGCATGATGAATATTGATATTGATAATGACCCTATTTCTCACAAAAATATGTAGGAAAGTGTCCATGTATGTATAAATCAAGATGGAAAAGACTTCATGATGTCATCTACTGTGAATTGAAAATTATTAAGCATTTTTGGAGGCATGTCATGTGCACACCACGAATTTCTAGAAATATTCATGCTTTTGTAACAAGCTTTTGAATAGACAAATGAGGTTTTAATAACTTTAAATCACTGCCATTAGAAAGATATATGTGTCGAATATGATGTTCATGTTTAATCCTTGTTCAAATTCTTTATAAATGAGGAGTTATGCTTCTAATTGTGCAAGCATGTCACTACTAACAGTTTTCTCTGAAATTATAACTATTGCCTCTGTTGCCATGAGTTTTGACTAACCAAATTGAGTCCAATTTCTATCAAATCAATGCCATTTGAAATATCTCTATATGTGATTTAAGTTGAATGTTGAAATTATTTCGAAATTCCTTCTAGATTGAAAGTTATGCATTCATTTGTGAAAGCATGTCACTATTGACAGATTTCATTAAATTTCCAGAACTATCTTTTCTGTTGTTATGAACTTTTGAATGACCAAATGGAGTTCAAATGCTTTCAAACTATCCTTGCTGGAAAGATATGCGTTTTCACTTGAACTTTGGTTTTGAAACCATATTAAAATGCCTTATAGATTGAAAGTTATAGCTTTGCTAAGTAGGCCATGTCACTTACACAAATGTACAACAGATTTCAGATAGTATACCTCCATTATACTGAGCTTTTAATTGTCCAAACGAGGTTCAAACGCTTTCAATCCACCCCCATTTAAAAGATATATGTGTCTGTTGTGAAATTGGTTTTCGAGCCATCTCCGAATTTGGAATGGATCGAATATTACATCATTGTTTTTGACAGTACATCCCTGTGAGAAATTGCAGAAAAATTTGGAACTAAACCCCTTTTTCGCACTACGCTTTTGATTGATCAAGTGACAGAAAGTTTTCGTTGAATAAATGATTGACAAGTCTATTTTAAGTTAATATTGAGATTCAATTGGGATTTCTTGTGAATCGGATACCATGCCTCAATGTGTATATATGTATACCCCTGATGATATGAATAATATATCCCCAAATTGTGCATGAATTATACAAGTGGTGTAATGATTAATCTCAACAAAGGAGATGAAATCAACTGTCTTGAAATGCTGTATATGCATGCCTATGATAATGTGATTGCTTCTGAATAGCCTGGCAAGGAACAGTAAAATATATGTGAACTTAAAGCTTGATTTTGCATGCACATCGTTATACTGTTACACTGTGATATTGACCACTACGCAATGGGATACCCATTGGTAGTGGGTACTATTTACTGCTTTATACTATGACACTGATAATGTGAGCCATTGTAGTACTGACCACTATGGAATGGGACACCCATTGGTAGTGGGTATTGTTATATTGTGAAACACTGTGATACTGCTATACTGTGATATATTATGACACTGATCACTACGCAATGGGACACCCATTTGTAGTTGGATACTGTTATGCCGAAAATTATTGACTATGCCTCAACCCCAATGATAGGAATTGGATTGGTAGGTGAAACTGAGTAACGGGGAGGGTTGTGCCCCTCAAATGCTATGGGCACTATGCATTAAGACACTCAATGGTAGTGTAACGCCCTCTCGTCAGAAGGGCATAAGGAGAGGGTCGTGTCTTGCAAGGCCACTGCCTATCGAAGGCCCGAAAGCGCGCTGGGGATGTGTGTGTGTTTGTGAGGATAGCACGAAGTGGGTTACCCACTTGTCATTGTCTTCCCTCCTGAATGAGGGTGGAAGTTCCAATCTATAGGATTGGCTTGACCTGATCAATGAGGCTTCTACTTTAGGAGTAGGCACTCTAACTCTTATTGTGTGCATTATGTTCTTTGTAGTGTTTCTGTTCTGCTAAAAATGAAATGATTGATGGCTTATGTATTATATGTTATTCTGATAACTGAACTGTACCCATTCTTATCTGCTAAAGTACTGAAAGGCATGGATAAAGATAATCTCATGATGCCTGTGTGAATGGTGAACATTGCGTATTTGTTATTATCAATTATAGGTTGGATGCAATGGTGTGGATCGACTTACTGAGCTATTAGCTCATTATGTTCATTTTCATCCATGTAGAGTGATAGTTTCTGACCCTCGTGGGAGAGGGCAACTAATCGGTGCGTTGGGATGCATAAAGCTTGGAGTTGGTGAAGGGACTTTGGAAGCTTTCAATAGTAGGTGCTTGGTGGCGGCGCCACTTAGCTGTTGGTTGATGTTTACCTTGTATTTTGTGGGCCATTAATGCCTTGAACTATTTGAAAATAATATTTGGAGAATGGTTGTATATGGAAATGACTCTGCATATTGGTTAAATCTTTGTTAATGATGAATGGATTTTATTTTTCTTCTATGGTTTTCTCTCGAATCCCTTTTTTATAAGCATTGAGCCACTCCCACTTGAGTGGTGTTTGCCAGCTCACGTTGTGGTCCCGCACTTTATCACCCTCCGGCTTGTACAGTATGGGGTCAAGGGGTGGGGTCGTTACAAGTTATGGTATCAGAGTAGCCAGGATAGGATTCTTAGCCTAGAAAGTTTTAGAGGTGTCTTTCGAATAGTTTTGGATAAGCTGGGTGCTTGTGTTTTAGGTCAAAGATGATAAGGACTCCTGTCAACAATGTGAATTCCAACAATGACAACACTGAGGCCTTTGGTGAATTCTCTAAGGCGTGAAAGGCGAATAAGTTTGAGAGAGGCCTCATGCTAGAGATAAGGGGGAGGGTAATATCAAAAAATCTCAAGACCTTCTCCCCTTTGGTGGATCTTTCGATAAAGATTGAGAGGGATTGTGAATAGTCTTGGTTTAAGAGAGAGGGACAAATGACACAAGCCCAATCTGGGAACCTTAGGAGGAAGACTCGACCGCCTATGAGGAAAAGCTTCAGGGGAAGCTACAACAAAGGAAATAAAAAGATTTAGAAGACCTACCCCGGTGACATAATGGAAAATCGGTGCCCGATCTGGGTTCATTGTGGGTTAAGTAACCATGTAGCTGTTTGAACACATTTTTCAACACCTCAGTCCCTGATGCGGAATAAAGAGGAAGCAGGTCAACAAAGCCTACAAAACAATGGAAATTTCAAAAGTGTCATAATGGCTCCATAATTGGTCAAGATCTTCATTAGTATTCCAAAAGGCCATTTGTTAAGTTTCATCTCGATTAGACATGTCTAAGGCAATGAACACAAAGAAACAATTTCGAAAAATTGGCCTCTAGCACCCTGAAATGGACCTCGTAATTAGAAATATCTTTTTGGTACATCAAATTGCTGTGGGACCAATGCCATTGGTTCCGACACGGTCGAAAACCCCTATGGGTCTAGTTTCGGCGTAATCAGGCACTCCAAGACAAAGTTATGGGTAAAATACCAAAAAGGGGTGGGCCGCACAATATTTCCGTGTGGCCACCTTACACAAAACAACATTAAATGTGGCTATTTTTACAGTCACGGGTAGTGACCTTTAGGGCCCATATCTCCCTTGTTCAGAGTCAGATCGCGCACAAAGTTTTGGAGCATCTTCGTCTCCTCAAGACAAGTGATTCGATATGTGGTACACCCCATGACCATGCCCGAGCAGGGAAAAAAGTAGAGGGAAGTTGCATATCCGTGAAGAAAAGTTTGCAATGCATGCCAATCCAGTGACCAAATCACGACTCTCTCATACCCGATCGGCATGAAACCAATTGCATTATGTGCGTAAGGTCCGTGGCTCTCTTTAGCCCAAACCCACCCCGCATACGATGAATGGTTGAATTTCATACATGAAGGCATCGAAGTTTCTGTAAATTCCGACCGTCGGAGTTCAAGATTCCAACAAAAAACTCAAGACGAGAAAATCTTCATCGGGACACGTAATCGAACTGTTGCAACGTTATTGTGACAGCATGCTCAGTGTGATTCAGTGAAAAAATCAAAGAAAAACATCAAGGAACGAGCACACTATCGATTCCAAGTTTTCAAGATTCATCTAAAATTCAAGTCTCATTATCATGGTCCAAAAATACGATTCATGGCTCGAAGTTGATATCAAATCGATTGTCATGGCGAGCCCTAAAAAATAATAATCATCTTTCGATCAAACAGGCATCAAAACAACCCCGTATCAGTTATGGAAGATCACACAAGTTCTTGGGCAGCAGCAGGGACTGTTATGGAATTCTACATATTGTTAGGCAGTGGCAAAAAAGCCCTCTTGCACCCATTTTTAGAATTTCTTTTAATTCAAGTAAATTTTAATTATCTTCAACTCTAGATAGTTTTTAGGCGCCCACCGATGTTTGGGCTCAATTCTATATAAGCATGTAAAGCCAAATTGTAAAATCCCTTGTGTTCATTCTTAAAGATTTAATAAAAGCTTCATTTTTGTTCAAGCTCTAGGGTGCGTCTTGGATAGAGAGAGGAGAGAGAAGAAAAGGAACCGTACCCATCAATAAGGCAATTTTCTCTCTCCTCCCCTCTTTCTCTCCCCTCCCTTCTTTCTCTCTCCTCCCCTCTTTCTCTCCTCCCTCCTTTCTCTCTCCTTCCCTCTTTCTCTCTCCTCCCCTCTTTCTCTCTCCTCCCTTCTTTCTCTCTCCACCCCTCTTTCTCTCTCCCCTCTTTTCTCATTTCTCTCTCTTCTTCACATCTCTATCTCTCCCTTTCTCTGTCCCCTTGCTCATCTCTATCTCACATTCTCTCTCTTCTTCTCATCTATATCTTTCCCTTTCTCACTCCTCTTTCTCATCTTTATCTCTCTTCTTCTCATCTTTATCTCTCTCCTCTCTCTCATCCCTTTCCCTTTCATCTTTCTCTCTCTCTTCTTCTGGTATAATCGGTGAAGCCTAGCGCCTACTGCATCTTCTCTCTCTTCTTTATACAACCCAGCCAGCGAAGCCTAGCACCGACCGCATCTTTTCTCTCTTATCTGTCTAAAATAGTAGGCGAAGCCTAGCACTGACTACATCTTCTCTCTCTTTTCTGTCTAAAGCAGTGGGCAAAGCCTAGTGTCGACTGCATCTTCTCTTTCTTCTCTATCTAAAACAGTCGGTGAAGCCTACCACCGACTGCATCTTCTTTCTTTTCTCTGTCTAACATAGCTGGCGATGCCCAATGCCGACTGTGTCTTCCCTCTCCTAACTTCTTAAACATAGACAACGAAGCCTAGTGCCAACTATGCTTGTTTCTCTCGTCTCTTTTCAACTCAGCCAGCGATGCCTAGCCCCGACTGTGTCTTTCCTTCTCTTCCACTTCCAACACTGTCGACAATGCTTAGCGCCAACTGTGTTTTTCAACCTCTTTTCTTTTCCTTCCCTCTTCTCTCACACTCTTCCCCTTCTTTCTTTATTTTCCTCTCTTTCTCTTCTATTTCTTACTCTCCCTTTATAATTTTCATTCTTTCTGTTATCTTTTCATTTGATTAAGAAGGGTTGAGGTTAGCCTCTTATGGTAGTCTTGTCGTCTATCCGTAATGTTGTTGTGTCAAAATTAATGTGCCCGCTTTATCGCCACGACAGACTAACCATCGTGTTTAGCTAGTCAGTATCGGCATTGACATCTTGTAATAACCTTTTTGAGTCGGTCTGAGTTATCGAGCCCATTTTACTATCATGTCAGGTAAATTACCAACCAGCTTAGTCACTGTGTTGATTCCCCCCATCTTTCTTGTTCCCCCCATCTTTCTTCTCTTGTTCTTTCCTTCTTCTTTTGAATGTGCATGCCTGCGTACGTTCACCCAAATGGCTAAGTGAGGTCCACTGACCCACCTGTCTTATAACCTTTGCCATATATGTGTGATTGCAGAAAACAAGATAATACAAGCTAAGGGAGGGGATTCCGAACCGGTTTTATAACTGGGGGCTTTCTTCGTGATTTAAAAGGGCGCCCACGCAAGCCAGCCCGAGTAAGTCCCGAACCCACCTTTAATTCCTGTCTCATTGATTGGTAATAGCTGCCTTGTTCTCGATTGAGGTTCTCGAGAGAGCAATCTCAAAGTCTTGGATCTCCCCTGAAACATGAGACGCATGCCGTCAGATCATTCAGATCTAAAGGGCGAGATAGAGGCACCTAACCAGCTTGGTGACTCCACTGGGGATTGACTACCCCTTAGTCGGATCGTTCTTGTTTGTCTAGTTTCTTATTTTATTATATGCTTTTATCTTTCAACACATCAATTATGGCATGCGAGTTCTGAAACCCCTACATCCGGATTGGGAATTTTCTTATCCCTGCATTTGTGAGTGTCCCTAAGGAACAAGCTCCTTCAACTTCGTTCCCAACCATCCTTTTGAGTAAAGACCCCTTGTCGAGCCCATGATGAAGCTCGAGCAAGGAGATAATCTAGAGAGAAGATGACGTTTCGTGATCATGGCTGCAGGAAAATCAGCAGTAGCACAACCCACTCGAGCGACCATATCACGACACTCGCTTACTCGATTAAAGTAAAACTAGTTCCATCATGTACGTATGGTCCGAGGATGTTTGATTCGAACCCCACTTATGATGAACTGTTGGATTCATGACATTAAGGTGTCGAAGTTGCTGCAGATTTTGGCAGCAAGAATCAAAATTCAGCAAAAAACCCACGATGGCAAAATCTTCATTCAGCCACGAAATTGAGCTGCGTTTGTTGCAACAGGAGCGTGACTGCATGCTTGGTAAAATTCAAAGAAGAAATAAAAAAAAACATCAAGGAACAAGCCCACTATCGATCAACCGTTTCCAAGATCCGTACAAATTTCAAGTCACGTGGTAGTGGCGTAAAAACACGATCCGTGGTTCCAAATTGGTACTAAATCATTCGTCATGCCGAGCTCAACGAGAAAGCGATCATCTTTTTGCCAAACAAACTTCGAAGTAGCGTCGAGTCGGCCTAGGAAAATCACACACGAAGTTCCATGAGTGCAGTAGGGACTGTTTAAGAATTTTGTATATTGTTGGGCAAGGGAAAAAGCATCATTTTACACCCATTTTTAGATTTTATTTAATTCAAATAAATTTTAATTATCATCAATTAGTTCAGATTTTAGGCATCCACCCATGTTTTGGGCCCATGTCTATAAATACAACGCTATACCCCATTATAAAAGACCTTCATTCTGATTAATAAAAATTGAGAGTTAGCTTTGAGATTGAGGGTCACCTCCAGGACAGCGAGGGAGGAGTGAGAAGAAAAGTTTGGTACCCTTCAGTGAAGGTAACTTTCTCTCTCCTCCTCTCTTCTCTCTCCTCTTCTTTCTTCCTCTGTCCTCGTTTTCTTCTCTCTATGTCTCTCCTCTCTGCCTTAAACACGCATGACAGTAACCATCGCCGTGTATCTCTCACTCTCTCTTTCTCTCTCTTCTTATGTCTTTATATTTCTTTCACTTTCTACCTCTCTCTTCACTCTCAACGTACAGGGCAGTAGGCACTATCGTGCATGTCTCTCTTCCCCCTTCTTTCCTCTTTTTCTCTGTTTTCTTTCCTCTCTCATCCCCTCTCTTTCCTAATCTTCTTCTTCCCCTTTCCTTCTCTCTCTACTTTCCCTTCGTTTTCCTTTTCTCTTTGCTATTGGTCAGGTGCCTCGATCTCGCCCTCCGAATCTGGATGATCGAGCGGTATGTATCTCGGGTATCAAGGGAACTCGGGATTTTGAGATCACTCTCTTGGGAACCTTGCTAAACATCAAGGGCAGGTGGACTAACCAATGAGAGAGGAATTTAAGGTGGGTTCGGGACTTACTCGGGCGGGCTCTCATGAGCATCCTCTTAGATTACAAAAGAAGCCCCCGAGTCGTAAAATTGGTTCAGAATCGCCTCCCTTTACCTTTACTCTCATGTTTCTGCAATCACACATATATGACAAATGTTACAAGACAAGTGGGTCAAATGACCCCACCTTACCTTTGGGGAACGTACACGGGCGTGCGCATTGAAAAAGAAGAAGAAAATAATGAGAGAAGAAAGATTGGGGTTAGAAGAATTCGACTAGTCGATGAGACTACACAGTGACTAAACTAGTAAGTAATTGACACGGCATGGCAGTAAAATAGGCTCGATAACTCAGACCGGCTCAACAGAATTACTACTAGACGACAGTATCAATACCGATTAGCTAGACACAATGGCTAGTCTATCGTGGTGATAAAGTGAGTACAGTAATTCTGACCCGCACAACAGCATTACGGTTAAACGACAGGACTACCATAGAAGGCTAATCTTCACCTCTCTTTGTCAAACGAAAGGGTGAGAAAGAAAGAAGAAGAACAGAAAGAGAGAGAGAGAGAAGAGAAGAAGAAGAACAAAATAAAATAAAATAAAAGAGAAGAAGAAGCAGAGGAAAAGAAAACAATGAGAGAAGAATAAAAAAGAGAAGGGAAGGAAGGGAGAAGGAGAGTGTGAGAGAAGATAGAGGGAAAAGAAAGGTTAAAGACAGACTCAGACAACAATGAGAGAAGGAGAGAGAAAACTTAGACAGCGTTGTGTCACCACTGGCTATGACGTGAGGAAGAAAAATGAGGGGGAAACACAAGCGACAGCAGGCTTCCGTCCGATGTGCTATGAGAAAGAAGTAGATGAAACTCAGGCAATGATGGACCCCCACCGGCTGTGACATAAGGAGAGAAGAGAGATAAAGGACACAGGCGGTGATGTGCTTTCGCTGTCTACGACACAAGAGAGAGAGAGAGAAGGAACCCAAGCGACAATAGGCTTGCATTGTCTGTGACAGAAGAAAGAGGAGAGAGAAAGAACACAGGCAGCAACAGACTTGCATCGTCTGTGATAGAGGAGAAGAAGAGAGAAAAAACATAAGTGGTGATAGGCTTGGTTTGGGGCAAAACAGAGAAAGAGAGAGAAAACACAGTCTGCGATAGGCTTGCGCCGTCTGTGATACAAGAGAGAAGAGAGAATTTTGAAAAAAGCTTGAGCCCGCCACTCCAGTTAAGGTCTGACTTACTGTCCATGTCTTATGAACAGGAAGGCATCACACCAGACGATAGGTCCACCATGCTTGAATGGAGAGAAAGAAAAGCAGGGAAAGAGAGACATGATAGACTAGAGGAGGAAGAGAGAGAGAGAAAGAGATAAAGATGAAAGCAGGAAAGAGAAAGCAAGAGACGAGAGCGAAAGAAGAGAGCTAAAGAGAGAGATGAGATATGAGATATAAAAGAGGAGAGAGAAAGAGAGATAGAGATGAGAGAGAAAAAAGGAGAGAGAAAGAGAGAGATAGAGATGAGAGAGAAAAGAGGAAGAGAGAGAAAATTACCTTATCAGAGGGTACCAGCCATTTTGTTCTCTCTCCTCTCTCTCTTCAAGACGCACCAACAAGCTTAAGCAAGAGTTCAAAACTTTATTGAATGATTGAAGAATGAACCGAAGGTCGAACCGAAGGTCCTTTTATAATTAGGCTTTGCATGTTTATATAGAATTGGGCCCAAAAATGAGTGGATGCTAAAAAACTACCTAAAATTGACGATAATTACAAATTAATTTAATTAAAAAAAATTCTAAAATTGAGTGTAGAAAGATTGTTTTGCCCCTTCTTAATAATGTTTAGAATTTCAGAACCGCCCCTACTGCAGCCCGAGAACTTGCGTTATCTTCCATGACGGACCCGGTTTTTCTTTAATGCTTGTTTGATCGATTTGATACCAACTTCGAGCCATGAATCAATTTTTTAGGCCATGATCGTGAGACTTGAAATTTGCATGAATCTTGAAAATTTTGGATCGATAGTGCGTTCATTTCCTAATTTGTTTCTTCGGTTCCTTCACTGAATCACATTGAGCAAGCCGTCATGGTCACGTTGTAACAAACGCCGCTTGATTTCGCGTCCGAACCAAGATTTCGTTGTCTTGAGTTTTTTATCGGAATCTTGAAACCCGGTGGACGAAATTTGAAATAGTTTTGTCGCCTTTGTGTGTGAAATCCAACAATTCATCGTACACGGGGTTCGGACCAGAGATAGCCTTAGAATTTACGCACATAATCCAATTAGTTTTGCGTTGATCGGATACGAGAGCACCGTGATTTAGCCTCTTGAGTGAGGCGCACTGCTGCTGAATTTTCTACAATTTTTTTCACGGATCAGCAAATTCTTTCTGGTTTTTCTCCCTGCTCGAGCATCGTCACGGGGCGTACCACATATCGAAACGCTAGCCTTGATGAGACGAACACACACAAAATTTGAGCGCGATCCAACTTGTAATGATTGAGATATATGCCCCAAAATTCACTGCCAGTGACTGTGAAAACAACCATCTTTAATGGTGTTTTGGTGTAGGGTGGCCACACGGGAATAGTGTGCGGCCTATCCCTTTTTAGTATTTTACTCATAACTATGTCTTGGACTGTCTGATTAAGCCAAAACATGACGAATAGAGGTTTTCTATCGTGCTGGATCTAATGGTAGTGGTCCCACAGTTGTTTGATGCACCAAAAATATAGTTCTAATTACAGGGTCCATTTAAGTGTGCTAGAGGCCGATTTTTTCAAAATTGTTTCTTTGTGTTCACTCTCTTATATATGTCTAATTGTGATGAAACTTTGCAGGTGGCCTTTTTGAAGTACTTATGAAGATCTTGACCAGTTCTGGGGCCATTCTGAGACTATTGAAATTTCCACTATATGTTGAGGATTTATTGATCTACTTCCTTTTTATTCCGCATTAGGGATCAAGCTGCTGAAAATTGCGTTCAAACAGCTTGCCTCGCCAAATGTTGTGCTTTGAGAGAAGCGAGAAGGACAACACTCGGAATGTTTCCTTCTGCTTTATTACTTTTTTCTTCCTAGCCACAGGACCACCGGAACGTCGAGGAGATTCACGCAATACTACAACTAGGATGCTCAGACGTTTAGATGCAATGTTTAAGTCCATCTGTGGAGACTTTAGGGGGAGAAGCGACTTTTTTAAGGGATCTTGTCGAAGTCTTCACCCTTGCATTGACTGTTTGTGATTCTGAAGTAGAGGATTTTGTATGGACCTCGTTAGTCAGAATCAGGCCCATCTGGCTATTGACTTCCATGGTGAAGGGCATTGTTCCCATTTGGTCTTGGTTTCTTTGTCTTGGATGGACAACGAAAGAGCCTTTAGTTGGATTGCGTCTGCATTGTGCACCAGATATTCCTTGGCGGGCAGGGTACCTTAGTTTATCGAGGTGACCGGCTTTGGGTATAGCCCCAACCCACTGTTAATAGTATCACGTAATAGGTCCAAAGTCATGGCTGACTTAGACTTCTTGAGGGGCATCTTTGGTTTTTCGGAGTGATTTTCTTGTTTGTTTGTTTTGCATGGTTTGCTAAAGAGCCTTTCGTCTGCGCTTGTTTGCATCATGCACTAGTTATTTCTTGGCAGGTAGGGTACCTCAGTTTATCGAGGTGATCAGCTTTTAGTATAACCCCTACCCACTGTTAGCAGTCTCGCCTAACACGTCCAAATTCATGGCTGATTTAGCCTTCTTGGGGCATCTCTAGCATCTTTGGAGTGCATTTAGTAACCTCTTGGGAATGATGCCCTTCTTCATGAGACATGTCTTGCGTTCTTGACAAGTCTTCTGTCTTTCAAGTCCTTTTTATAAGTGGACTCAGGCTGTCATAATCTTTTCTTTGAAGCTTGTATTTTTTAATCCTGGTATCGTGACACCAGGGATTTTTCTCTTTGAGTGTAGGCGAAAGCCGCCTACTGAGGTAAGTGCTGCATCAACCTGTTTATTAGTCCAAGCGTCCTTCGCAGAATTTCACTTGAACTTGGGAAGCGGCGTAGTAGAGACGGTTTTCACCAACTTCCTTTTATTTGGGGATCTTTTTCCCATGACCTTTCGGCCATGTCCACCCTTATTCTTCCATGTTTACTCACAGTGCCCTTTCAGGTTTTCACCGTGCCAAGATTTTTATTCTTACAAAACTTTTTTACTCATGGTTTCATGACCATGCATGTTTTCCTTAACGAGGTATACCCCATGCCCTTTATTTTTTATTTTTTTTTCTTTTTTTATTTTTTTTCGTGAAGGTGTATTTAAGGTCATGCCCTCGAGACCTGCACGAAGCCTTTTAACGTCATGCGGTTAGGATGTGCACTACCGTTTAAGGTCATACAGCTATACTGTAATGGAGATGGATGACAGTCTGTTGAGGCGATGGAGTAAGTATGGTGATGGTTTGACTCACTTTGGGGAGATGGCACGATGCTATCAGTGAAAGATGGATGTTGTACGAGAGGTGGGTGAAAAGTGGTGACCCACTAGTTAACGATGAGTATGGGTGGCGAGATGGTTCGCATTTATGTGAGCACCGGTTAGACTCACTAGGGATTGATGAATGATGATAAAATGGATGGACGCACTGGGGAGGTAATGAAGGTGGTGTACGCACACAAATGGGTCGATTAGGGAAGACGTGCATGAAAATGCACGTAAAAGGTGTGCGCATGGATGTGGGGGCGTGTTTAAGGTCATGCCTCTAGGACCTGTGCAAAGCAGTTTAATGTCATGCAGTCAGGACATGCACTATAGTTTATGGTCATACAACTTGACCGTGGTTATGCAGTTTAGATTCATGCAACTAGGATCATGCAACTTAAGGTCGTGCAACTAGACCTCCGCTACAGTTTAAGGTCATATAGTTCGAACTGTGGTGCTAAACCTTTTATCGTCATGTAGCCAGGACATGCACTACAGTTTGAGGTCATATAGTTTGGACCGTGCAGTTTAGGGTCGTGCAGCAAGACCTCTGCTATAGTTTAAGGTCATGCAGTTTAGGGTCCTGCACCTGAACCAAAGCTGTGCAGTTTAAGGTCATGTAGCTAGGACCAAGGCGTGGGTCACCATGTGGGTGAAACTGCATGGGGAATAAGTCTGTAGTTTGGAATCTGAGTCCCTGAGGATAAAATGGTTAAGGCCAACAAGGGGTTTAGATGGGAAGAATAACTTCATTGGGGGTAATGGGAAGAGGGTTGGGTCCCTTATTAGTGAAAAATGGTACCCGACTCCTAAGTGTGAGGCAGACCCACTGGGGGTTGCAGTGCTAAAAATGATATACTGAGGATAATGAGCTGTGGTACGAGTATGACTCCTTCTGGGGATGACAAGTCATGGCCTGAGTAGAATGACTTGGGTACCACTGTGCTGGGGATAATAAGTTACGCTCAAGGTACAACTTCACTGAGGATAACAATAGTAAGAAACACATGGCTTTTAGCATGGTGCGTGTGACAATGAACTGTTTAGAACACAGTCGACACTAAGCATGGGGCCCTGAGGATAGCCCGTGCTATCTTTTGAACATAGCCAGCGCTAGGTCGCTTAGAGCACAATAGGCACTGGGGTTACCAAAAACACAGCCAGCGCTAGGTAGTTTTGACAACATAGCCGGTGCTGGGTGTGGGTTAGTGTTCAAGCCCTGACCCGAGCCCGACCCAGTCCTGGTCTCTGTTGCATAGGATTTCATGGGTGGCAATAAACTTCGCTCGGACCTTGGGTCAAACCCGACCCGATCAGGCCCATTGAAATTTGACCATCTCGGACTTAGCGGCATTCCCCATTTGCGATGGGCATTTGAGAGAAGCATCGGCTATAAAAGGGTGGGAGAGGGGCAACTCTAATTGTTTTTACTGTTTCTTGAATGGTAAAACTCTTTAAGGTAAAAATTTAGCAGCCAGAAGTGGTGTGGTTTTTCTGTAAGCACACAGGGGATTCCGACAAACACAAGCAGGGAAGATTGCGCTTTGCAGGATTTTGCCAACCAGGGTAGTGAAGAAACAGGGAGTCTGCGGGAGTTTGCCAGAGTTGTAGGAGCTTGCAGTGGGAATAGGGAGTTCTCCAACGAAAATAGGGAACTCTAACCATGGCAACAATAGGCTGTCCAAGCATTTCCCTGATTTTGGCAATATTTTGGGGATCGTAAGTGGTGTCCCGGTGACTCGGAGGAAAGGTCGCAGAGGGTTTTCGACTGTGGGAAGGGAAGTTCCGGTGGAAATTTAAAGGGCACAGGAGACGGACTGTCACTAGAGGTAGACAGTTGCCAAAAGGCGAACGGTCATCATTCGACACGTGTGAGGCCAGGATGTGGTGGAAGTAGTAAGGCAGCGAAATGGGGCACATGCAGAATCTATAGCACGTGCAGGAGATTTGAACCCGAGCAGAAATTGTCTTTTGAAGACACAAGCGGTGTTAGATGTTAGCAAACACAGCAGACGCTAAGCATTGGCGAACATAGCCTGCGGCAAGCATTGGTAAACACTACCAGTGCTAAGATTTTAATGCACAATCGGCGCTGGCTCCCTAAAAACACAGCTGACGCTAAGCATCTCAAATCAAAGCCGACACTAGACCTTTGTAAATGGAATCAGCGCTAGGCTTCTTGAAACACAGCCGATGCTAAACCTCTAAAAATACGGTCAGTGCTTAGCCACTGAAGATACAGCTGACGCTTACTCAATGCCTTTAGAAATTTTGATTCATCAATGAATCCTTGAGTCTTTATAATGGTTGAGTCTTTTTACCAAATTCCTAACATAAAGAACCTTCCCAAGGAAGGAGAGGTCGTTATCAATGAATTTATCGGTGAGACTCTAGTAAGGGGCGAGCCCATTTGGCTGACAGAGCCATTATGTAAGCTAGAGTGGCCTCTGTATGTCACTTTCATTGTTGACCCGATTCGTTTTGAAGTACGAGAGGATAATGGCGACAATGTCAGTATTGAAGAAGGGGTGACTCTCTTTCATTGTATGCACAGGAACATAGCTTCTGGGGAGAACTTGCCCAAACTAAGAAAGTGAATGGTGCAAACAAAAGAGCAAATGTGATCAGGAAAAGGCCTTCGAGTACAAGGGGAAAACCAATTTTTAAAGGGATACTCTTCCTGGACCACCAATGTGTTGGTGTCGCATAGAAGCATTCTTGAACGCGCTTCTCTGCTAGTAGCGGTTCAGTGTTCGGCCAGCAACTATGATCGGTGTTCCAATACTGTCAAGGTACTTCTCGAGACATGGAGCCACGTTAGAAACACCTGGCTCCTTAAACATGGGGAAGAAGGAATCTCTTTGTTACATCCTCAATTTATTAGGGGACCTTCCGCTGATCGGGGCCATGTATGACCAGTTTGTACCCCAGAACTCAGTCATCTTTAGTGGTGCTAGTTTGGGGAGAGAAGAGCCACTTGCTAGTCTTCGAAAGGTTTTTGATGTCTACCAATTGCTCCATGCCCAATCTAGCAATGGTAGGGTAACTATCACCTAATGGGTGATATTCTTTAGTGGGGATGTAACAATCTTAAACTTTCAAAAAAAAAAAAAAAAAAACTTTTAATACATGACAATTCGTTTGGACATGATGGTCCTTAGAGACCATCGTTACTTTTAAAAGCTTTTGGTTTAAAAGCTTTGTTGCTTCCTTGATCTTGCGACGTTCACTAAAGGACGTGGGCTTTAGGCGTTTAAAGCATAAGCTAATGCTCACACCTGTAATGTAATAAGAGAATAAAAAAATATATTAGTAGAATTTAAATTCAGAGAGGTGAGGACTCCTACCTTAGAAAACTTTTGAGATTTTTCTCTCTGGTCGAAACACAGTGAACTCCTATCTCTAGCCGAATTTTTATCGGAAGCTCCCTCTCAAATATTTGTGTGTAAGTGACATCGTCTTCCTGAAAAATAGTCTGTTTTTAATAAATAGTGATATTTCCGTCCAGGATCTTTATTTTATAAGTTTTGTGTGTAAGAGATTTCATTATCTTGAAAAATAATCCGTTGTTTTTAAAAATGAAATGAAATAATTATTTTTGCTTATTATCATGAATTTTAGACACGATTCATTTTGAGTGCTACTGGCGTGCTAATGAAATAATTATTTTTGCTTATTATCATGAATTTTAGACACGATTCATTTTCAGGATAACTGCGGATTCATTTTGAGTGCTAATCAAGATCAACCTTGGAATATATTACTGTTGTGCTAGCTTTCTTTATTTACTTTGTAAGACCTCGCCATTGTAAATTTGTCCTATCAAGAGATGTATATATGTTTTGGACTATCACATCTCAAGAATATCTGTATTGAAATTTCTTGGGGTGTTACAAATTATGATATCAGAGAAATAGGTTTAAGATTCTTAAGAAATTTAAACAGAATGTACTTAAAATCACATTTATTGTGTATACAGATCGAGATAAAGTCAAGATCTAGAATAGCTGAAGCTAATATGGCAGGAATTCACAAAGCTTTGGAAAATATGGTTGCTCAAATGCAACATCAGATGGAAAACAACAATCCACCCAGGCAGTCAATTACAAGAAATGGTGGGAGCAATATCGAACAATTTAAGAAATTGAACCCACCTCCTTTTAAGGGTGCTGTAAACCCACTGAAAGCCGAGGGATGGATTGTACAATTAGAGAACATATTCGAGGTAGTGGAATGTCCTGATGAAAGGAAAGTGGCCTTGACAGTCTTTATGTTAGAAGGTGAAGCACAACACTAGTGGCGAATGGCAAAAGGAGTATTGGTCAAAGAAAATAAACCCTTGACTTGAAAAGTATTTCTAGAGGCATTTAATGAAAAGTATTTCCCAGATTTTATTCGTGACAAAAAAGAAATGGAAGTTTTGGAATTAATCCAAGGAAATCGGACAGTAGCACAGTACGAGGCCAAGTTTACTAAATTGGCCAAGTTTGCACCACATATGATTAACAATGAGGCAAGAAAGGTGAAAAAATTTGAAAAAGGTCTCAGGCCAGCTATCAGACGCAGGATATCAGTCTTGAAATTAATAACTTATGCTGAAATAGTGGATCGAGCCCAAATTGTCGAAAGAGATTTTGAAGATTACCAAAAGACGAAAAATCAGAAAAGCCATGTTAGACCCACACCATCTAATCGACAACAGTTTGAAAGGGCAAATTAGAAGCCAAGGCCCTTGCCACTTCAAAGCCCAATAGAACCATGTAAGAAATGTGGGAAAAACCATGGATCCAGCCCTTGTTATTGGATTACCAGAGCCTGTTTTAAATGTAGAAAATTGGGACACCAGATTAGACAATGTCCTAGCTTACAGATGCAACAGCTTCCAAAGCAGGGAGAGATAACTCAAAAGCCGCAGATGAGAAGGGAAGAGTATTTGCAATCACCGAGCAAGACGCTCAGGCCTCAAAATCAGTGACGCAAGGTACTCTTATTATCTTCCAAAAAGTAGCTCATGTTTTGATTGATCCTGGATCTACTCATTCATTTGTGTCATCACACTTTGCATGCCACTTAAAGGTAGAACCAGAACAATTAGAATACATTCTAGAGGTAGCCACACCGATGGAAAATTCAATTAACACTAATATAGTGTACAAATCATGTGTAATAAAGATAGAAGAAAAGGAACTGTTGGTTGATTTAATACTCTTGAAAATTCAAGATTTTGATGTAATCTTAGGCATGGATTGGCGTTCTGCATACCATGCAAGTATTGATTGTTATAAGAAAATGGTTACCTTTAGCATTCCGAATCAACCAGTATTTTACTTCAATGGTATCAACAAAGGCTCCCCATCATATTTAATCTCTTGTATTCGAGCTAATCGCCTCCTTCGAAAAGGGTGTCAAGGCTTTCTTGCCTATATCAAAGAAGATAGGAAGGAAGAAATAAATTTGGATAACACTCCGGTTATCCGAGAATTTCCCGACATTTTTCCAGAAGAATTGCCAGGATTACCGCCTGATAGGGAAATTGAATTCTCCATTGAATTATTGCCAGGGGTAGCACCAATTTTTAAGGCACCTTATAGAATGGCACCTGCAGAACTTAAGGAACTGAAACAACAATTGGAAGAATTATTAGATATAGGTTTTATCAGGCCCAGTGTGTCACCTTGGGGTGCTCCAGTACTGTTTGCCAAAAAGAAAGATGGGACTATGAGATTGTGTATTGATTATAGACAGTTGAACCAAGTGACAGTGAAAAATAAGTCTCCATTACCTAGAATTGATGATTTATTTGATCAATTACAAGGATCACAAATGTTTTCAAAAATTGATCTTAGATGTGGATACCATCAACTTAAGATTGAAAGTGAAGATGTTCCCAAGAAAGCTTTCAGAACAAGGTATGGCCATTATGAATTTTTAGTCATGCCTTTTGGATTAACCAATGTACCGGTTGCATTTATGGATTTGATGAATCGGATCTTTAAGCCCTTTTTGGATAAATTTATTGTGGTATTCATCGATGATATTTTAATTTATTCCAAGAATCAGAAGGAACATGAGCAGCATGTAAGAATGGTATTACAAATATTAAGAGAAAAGAAATTGTGTGCCAAACTTAGTAAATGTGAATTTTTAGGACATGTCATATCAAAGGAAGGTCTATCAGTTGATCCTTCAAAGGTTGAAGCTATTGTTAATTGGAAACGACCAAGTAATGTGACTGAAGTTCGAAGCTTTTTGGGATTGGCAAGATATTACAGAAAATTTGTAGAAGGATTTTCTCGAATCGCAACCCCATTGACTCGATTGACACAGAAAAATGTCAAATTTGAGTGAACAAGTGAATGTGAGGAGAGTTTTCAAGAACTAAAAGTTCGATTAACTTCAGCACCTATTTTAACTATTCCTGAGGGGAGTGGGGGATTTGTGATTTATAGGGATGCTTCACATAAAGGCTTGGGCTGTGTATTAATGCAATATGGGAAAGTAGTGACATATGCATCCAGACAGTTGAAAGAATATGCGAAAAAATATCCAATTCATGACTTGGAGCTAGCTGCAATAGTATTCGCTTTGAAAATATTGAGGCATTATCTATATGGTGAGCAATTCGAAATATACACGGATCATAAGAGTTTGAAAGACCTCTTCTCTCAGAAAGATTTAAATATGCAGCAGATAAGATGGATGGATTTCTTAAAAGATTATGATTGTACAATCCATTATCATTCAGGAAAAGCTAACATTGTGGCCGACGCTCTAAGTAGAAAATCTACGGGAGTCTTAGCACATCTAATGATCCAAGAAATGAGATTATTAGAACAAATAGTGGATTGGCATCCGACTCTGTCCATTAATGGTGTGGTAAGTATGATTGCCAACATTAAGGCAGAACCCCAATTAATCCAACAGATTCGATTAGCACAAAAGAAAGACCCTCAACTTATAACAATTATAGAAGAGGTGAAGCAAGGAATGAGAGACGAATTCTCTATGTGTAGTGAGGATTTACTAAGATTCAAGGGTTAGATTTGTATTCCGAATGATGAGAGTGTGAAGAAAACTATTTTGGAAGAAGCAAATCACTCTCGTTATATGATACATCCTGAAAGTATTAAAATGTATCAAGACCTGAACAAAACCTTTTGGTGGAATAATATGAAAAAAGAGGTAGCACTATTTTTATCTAAGTGCCTAACATGTCAACAAGTAAAAGCTGAACATCAAAGGCCCGCTGGGTTGTTGCAGCCTTTACCCGTGCCAGAATGGAAGTGGGAGCACATCTCTATGGATTTTTTCTCTGGCTTGCCTAGAACGAATTCAGGACATGATAGCATTTGGGTCATTGTGGACCGGTTGACCAAAGCTGCCCACTTTCTACCGATTCACACGACATACACTTGGAATCGACTGGCCCAATTGTACATTAAGGAAATAGTGCGGTTGCATGGAGTTCCGGTCAGTATTGTATCGGACAAGGATACTCGGTTTACTTCTAAATTTTGGGCTAGAATACAGTCAGCCATGGGGACGAGACTCGCCTTTAGTACTGCCTCTCACCCCCAAACTGATGGACAATCGAAGAGGACCATCCAAACCTTAGAAGATATGCTGAGGGCCTGTGTTATGGACGTTACAGAAGCTGGAATGACCATTTACCCCTGATTGAGTTTCCTTATAATAATAGCTTTCAAGCCAGTATTCAGATGGCACCATATGAAGCCCTGTATGGAAGGAAATGCAGGTCACCCATCAGTTGGGACGAGGTTGGTGAAAGAAAGCTTTTGGGGTCAGAAATTATCTAGATAACCCAAGATAAAATAGCATTAATTCGTGAAAGGCTCAAGACAGCTCAGAGTTGGCAAAAGAGTTATGCCGATAACCGATGGAGAGATCTTGAATTTGAGGAAGGTGATCGAGTTTTCCGACAAATCTCACCAATAAAAGGCATTATGAGATTCGGCAAGAAAGGAAAGCTGAGCCCACGTTACATCGGACCAAGGAGACCCCCGCGGGAAAGGAAGCAATATTTTATTGAGGTTGTAGGAGTTTCCCGGCTAGCACAGGGGGTTTTTCAGCGAATAGGGGAACTTCGGCCGTGGTTTTGTGAGTTCTGACGAATGGAATAGAGGGCAGAAATTGCAACAGAGGGCTGCTCAGGCCTTTCCGGCAGCTTTCGGTAGTTTTTTGACTGATGACGGTGGTTTCATGGTGATATTTTTGAGAAACGTTGCAGAGGTTTCCCGTCAATAAAGAGAGTTTGCGGCGAGAACCCGAACGGCGTAGGGAGGCGACCCGTAGCTGAACCTGGACGGTTGTTAGAAGACGAACTATCATTGTTGGAAATCGTCGGATCATTGGGGAGGTGAAACTTCTTCGGCAGAAAATCGAGGAGCCTCGGGAATGAAGGAGACATTGAAGAGAAAGAGTTATCAGGAGGTGAACAGCCATGGTGATGAAGACGACCAACCTGACTCGGGATACGCAGTCGGTGCGGGATTTTTAAAAACAAAGCCGGCACTGACATAGCCAGCACAGATCTTCAAGAAGAGGCAGCCGACACTGGGAGCTAGAAGCACAGCTAGCGCTAGCCTTTGGAAGATATAGTTGTGTTTACCGCGTAAAATCAAAGCAAACTACGAAAGTAGATCACTCTGATTTGACATTTTAAACTGATAAAAATAATAAAAATAAAATGGTAAACAGTGTGGGAACAATCGAATTAAGATCTGAGGACCAGATTTGTGGCGGAGCCAGCTTGATCAAAAGCATTTAAAATATGATTTTAAATCAAAATAACCAAATTCAGATCAAGATTAAGGGAATAAAACAAAAGAAATAATAGTAAAAGTAGAAGAAATGTTACCAGACCAGGCCATATGGCCCAGACTTCCCGAGCCTTTGGGGCTTGTCCATATCAGAACTGCCTCCTCTTGCCCTTCTGGTTTAGATCTCGATCAGCAAATCTCTAGTAGTGAGTTCTATCCTAAGGGCATATCTGGGGTTTCTCTCAAGAGACCCAGGCTCCTTGACGCAGTTTTTAAGGTTTTCTCTGCTGTCGTTCACTCAGGTTTTTCATCTCTATAGGCTTATTTTCCTCTGCTAGGGTTTCAGTCTCTATCTTTAGTCTCTCGTCTCTCTCCCCAAAAATCTCTTTCTCCTAGTCTCTCCTGGGTTTCCCTCTCCATTCCCCCTAAATGATCCCCAAAAGATGCTAAAAGGGGGAAAATTTTGTTGGGGGGAATATCCTCCCATAACCCTCCAAAGGCTCAGTCCAAAACGTGTTTTTAAGAGGTCTCGGATCTAGGCGGCATGGGACGTGTCGCTTGGGCGGCCAGAGTCGCACACACCAATTTTTGTCGAAATGAAAATTTTCACTTTTGGTGTGTTCTTGTGAAGCGCTCAGAGAAAATATTGGTCAAAATGGATTTTTTTACTATTTTTAATGATTGTTTTGGTAAAACATGGCATTTACAGAAATCTGGGTCAAAACAAGGTTTCTACAGGGTTCTGAGCAGGCAAACTGGTTCTGGATCACATGTTAGGCTGCGTGAACTATGGATTTGGGATTAATAGGTTAACTGTGGTCCTAAGGGTTCAGAAAAACCATAGAATTTGCAAGATTTAAAATGGGGTGTCTACAGTTGCCCCTCTTTAGCACTCCCTGTCCTTCGAGGGACAGGCGAGTGGCAAAGAGGTAGACACTCTGGTGTTCCTTGTCCTTCGAGGGTAGGTGAATGTCAGTGATAAAGCAGACATTTTAAATTTCGTCTCGAAGTCACGTGGTCAGGGGGCACACCAACTATCCCTCCAAGTCATTGCACTCACCGAGCTCACCCACCTAGGGAATTTTCCTCCTAGGGTTTTCGATGTGAGATGTCTCGACTTAGATTTTTTGGCCATGCCACTTAATTTCAAGGGTTTTGCATTTTTAAAATTTTCTTTAATCTCCAAAGTGAGAGACGAGGCAGTAATCATGGCAAAGGTGGTATTCATCATATAGGGGTGTCCAAGCTACTTCGTTTTAGAAAATGCTTTAGAAATTTTGAAAGTCGGGGGAGATTTGAAAATAGAACCCGGAGCAAGGACAGGCTACGATTTTAATAAAGAAATTAATGTCCTTGAAATCACAAGACATATAGTGATATTTTTTAAAAGAGAAAGATATTTTGAAAAACAAGTTTGGTTAGTAGTTTTAACTCTTGCAACCATAGAGCCCTCTAAGAAGTTTAATGTCAAGCATCATGGACCATACACCCGACCCTTTTATGTCATACAGAGATAGATGTTTGAATAAGGTGGTTGTGCCTTGAACACATTGAACGGGGTAGTTGTGCCCTAAACAACATTGAATAGGGTGGTTGTGCCCTGAACACATCTGACATTTTACCTGTCTTGACTCTTTTACGTCGCACGAGTTTGACGTTGAACTGGATGTATCCGACCTTTAGAGTCGTACAGGGCTAGACATTTGAACAAGGTGGTTGTGCCCTGAACACATTGAACATAGTGGTTGTGCCATGAACACATTGAACAGGGTGATTGTGCCCCGAACACCTCCAACATTTTATGTCATACAGGGCTAGACATTACCTATCTCGGCTCTTTTACGTCACACGAGTTTGACATTTTTCCTGTCTCAGCTATTTAACGTCGCACAAGTTTGATGTTTTTCCTGTCTCAACTCTTTAACATAGCACGAGTTTGCCGTTTTTCTTGTCTCTACTCTTTAATGTTGCATGAGTTCGACACTTTTACTGTCTCGACTCTTTAATGTTGCACGAGCTTGACGTTTTTCCATTGAAACAGAGTGGTTGTGCTCTGGATCGGACATTGGTTGGCAATTTAGGCTCATGCCACTGAGGAGTGTTTTCTCTTCTTAATTTTTTTTTTTTGACATTTTGGAAACTTGGTTAGTTACAGCAGAGCGGTTTCTTTTTTTTAATTATTTTTTGTAAAAATTTTATGGAAAATAGGTTGGCAGTTTAGGTTCATGCCACCGAGGAGCGTTTGACTTTTTTGGAATTTTTTTAAAATTTTTTGGAAAATTAGTTGGCAGTTTAGGCTCATGCCACCTAGGAGCACTTCTTTTCAAAAAACTTTTTTTTTTTTTTAAAATTGTTATTTTTGAAAATCGGTTGGCAATTTAGGCTCATGCCACCATGGTGCATCTGACAGGATGTCCGAAGCCAATGTACTTCCAAATCATTTCAAAAAGTCATTTCATAAAAGAGATGAAAAATGTCCTGGGATCAGACACGGGGAGTGTCGTCTAGAGCTGGGAGACACAGGGCATGTCGCCAGGGCTGGGAGACATAGGGTGTGTCATTAGGGCAGCACTCGGTGTGTCGCCCAACTAAAAAATTTTCTTTTTTTTCTCTTTTGCTATTTTTTTTTTTTTTTTAAGGGGTGGGTGGCACGGGTCCTGTCGCTCAGACAGCACGGGGCGTGTCGCCTAGACGGCACAAAACGTGCTACAAAGCAAAACAATTTTTTTTTTTTTTTTGGTATAAGGTTAGGCGACAGGGACCATGTCGCCCGAGTTCAAGTACGAAATTGGGTGGTACGAAGCTTGTCGCCCAAAAAAAAAATTTATTTATTCTTTTATTATCTTTTATTTTTCTTGGCTTTAAGGTTATCCATGCTTGTTGTTGGTCGAAGTGGATAACTATAGGATGCATTTTGGGTTGGGTTTCTTTTTTTTTGTTTAAATAAAAATCGCCCCCCTCCCATTCTTCCCTTATCATTGAAACTCAATTTTCTTCCTCTCATCTTCATCCTCTCCCGTCTTCATCATCTTCCCTCTGTTTTTACAGATTTTTCTTGCTCTCAACTTTAAGCTTTCATGGCTCCTAAGAAGGACAGTGTGATCTCCAAAGGCAAAGGAAAGGTTCTTGAGCGGGTTGACAATGAAAGAGAGGGGGAGGCTTTGCCACTTTTCCAGAGGGTCAAGCACTTCGCTAAAGGTCTACCCTCTTATATTTCACAGGGCCTTCGATTGGGTGAGGTTCCTCGATGTGTCAATGGCTTCCATGTTATTGGGCCATGGTTCTGGGGTTAGATTCTTTCCACTCGGCAATGGCCTGAGATCATGGCCCTTCTAGCCTCAATCTCGATGATAGGCGTCTTGAACATGGCCTCTTGCCATGTGAACTTTCCATTTCTCGAAGCTCTTGCCAAAAGGTTTAACTATCACACAAACACTTTCTTTCTTCCTACTGGTGAGACAACACCAACTTTGGAGGGAGTTGCCAGGATTTCTGGCTTTAACTTGGCCGAGATTGCACATCAACCCCCAACTACCACTGATGACCACTCTATCATGGGTGCGCGGCTATTGGGGGCTGTTCATTCTTCTCGTGGTCTGTGGGTTGATATGGTGTTGCTGATAAAAAATTGCGAGCAATATCGAGCCATTGAACAGATCCGTATATTTTTTTTGTGCTATTGGGTTCCATTCTTTTCCCGAGAGGTCGTAAGACGGTTCGCATTTCCCTTATTACTTTAGTTAATGCTTTCTGAGAACGAGCAGGTTACACTAATGTTCTGACCGTGTTGGTGGGCATATACCGGGGTCTTCACAACAGGGTCACGCGAGGTGGCCGATTTATTGGGGGCAGTGTCCTGATTTTGTAGGTATATTTTCTAACATAATTTTATTTATTTTTCCCCTGGAACTCGGTTTTGAGGACATTGTCCTGAGTTTCTGCAGATTTTGGCTTACGAACACGTTGCTATTGTCCGCCGTCCTCGGTCAACAACGGCTTCATCGTCATGGGTTTTTGGCCGAAATCTTGAAATCTAGTGGCCAAAATTTACAGCAAATTTGACGCCTCCGTGTGTGAAATCCAACTGTTCATTGTATGCGGGGTTCAGACCAAAGAGAGCCTAGGACCTTACTCACATAATACAATTGGTTTCGCATTGATCAGGTACGTAAGCACCGAGATTTGGGCACTCGAGTGAGACGTGCTATTGCTGATTTTTCTGTAATTTTCTTTACTGATCAACAACTTCTATCTAGTTTTTCTCCCTACTCGGGCATCGTCACGGGGAGTACCACATATCAAAACGCTCATCCTGATGAGACAAACACGCTCACAAAATTTGAGCTCAATCCAACTTTGAATGAGTGAGATATGAGCCCTAAAAGTCACTATCTGTGACTGTGAAAACAACCACTTTTAATGGTGTTTTGGTGCTAGGTGGCCACACGAAAATAGTGTGCGGCCCACCCCTTTTCGTTATTTTACCAATAACTTTGTCTTGGAGTGCTGGATTCAACCGAAACTTGACCCGTAGGGGTTTTCGATCGTGACGGATGCAGTGAAGGTAGTCCCACTACTGTTTGACGTACCAAAAATATAGTTTTAGTTACAGCCATTTGAGGGTGCTAGAGGCCTATTTTGCCGAAATATTTTCTTTGTGCTCACTGCCTTAGATATATTTGATTGTGATGAAACTTGACAGGTGGTCTTTTGATGTGCTTATGAAAATCTTGACCACTTTTGGGGCCATTTTGAGACTGTCAAAATTTCCACTATATGTTGAAGCTTTATTGACATGCTTCCTCTTTATTCCACATCAGGGACCAAGGTGCTAAAAAATGTGTTTCAGCAGTGGGCTAAAGTGATCCCCCTCAAGCATGTTCCTAGAGCTACGATGGCCAACTTCGTGCGACATCACATCATGTATAGGTTTGGGGTGCCTGACCAGAGTATATCTAACAACGACCCTCAATTCAAAAGTCATCACATTGATCACTTGGTTAACCAATTCAGTTTCGAGGGGAAGTACTCAACTATGAACCACCCTAGGGTGAACAGCTTCGCTGAGGCTTTTAATAAGACCCTGTGCAATGTTTTAAGGAAGTCGGTATCAAAGTCAATGAAGAATTGGCATGAAAAGCTTCCTGAAACGATGTGGGCCTATCACACCACCACACGAAATGCCACCGATTCCACTCCTTATTCCCTGGTCTATGGGGGTGACGTAGTCGTGCCCCTTGAGATTCGACTCCCCTCATTTCGTGCTGCCATACATCAAGGACTGACTAAAGACAAAAGAATCAAGCTTCGTTATCAAGTGCTGGATGCACTTGACGAAAAGAGGTTGAAAGCTCAACAAAACCTTGAACTCAGTCGGAAGAGGGCCTTTGACAACTCAGTCAAGGTTCGTTCATTCGCTCGTGGGGACTTGATTCTAGTCATCAAATGGTCGATCGTCATGCATGGGCGATGCAAAGGGAAGTTTGAACCTAAGTTGGAAGGCCTCTTCATAGTCAAGAAAGTGTCGAGCTTATATACTGACACAGTCTAATGGAGAAGAGGCAATGCCCCCCATTAATGGGCGATACCTAAAGAAGTATTATCCCTAATATGCTCTCCAACAATTCAATGTGCAATAAAAAAAGATTTAAGAACAAAAGAACAGAAAAGAAAGCAAGATAATTCAACAAAGTTTAACTCTTTTTATTGCATTAGAAGAAGTTACAAGTTACAATCAAAACCCATTATCAGGGAGATTACTTATATATATTATCAAGCATTGCTCTTACATCTGAGGAAAAGAGAACAGTTGACCCTCAGCACGGCTCTTGCATCTGAGGAAAAGAGGACGGTTATAATCGAAAAGTTAGCTGCTCTCGCATCATAGGAAGACAGAAGGGTTTTAGATCGAGTTTGATAGATATATAAAGCAGATCCTTTTGGCAAGGAACTGACCTATGATGGAGAGTGTGCTTTCTTCACAGTGAGTACCCTTCCACAGAACAACATGGAGTTCACAGTTATGCTGGAGGACTTGGGTTCCAACAAACTTCATAAGTCTGGCCTTACAATTCGTCACTACGTTTTCTTACCCAAGTCGTCGTCGTGCGTGATCATCGCCGCGCAAGACTCAACGTTGTGTATGATCATCATTGCGTGTGACTCTGCGCCATGTGTGATCATCATCGCACGTGACTCAGCGCTGTGTGTGATCATCATCGCGCGTGACTCAGCACTGCGTGCAATAATCGCCGTGCGTGACTCAGAGTCATGCATGATCATCGTTGTGCGTGACTCAGCATCGTGCGCGATAATCGCCACGCACAACTCATCGCCGTGTACGATCACAACCGTGCATGACTTATTGATGTCCATGAAAGGATCGCCAAGTGGGCGTGTGGGCATAGATAGTTATCGCAGCTCACGACAAGCGTCGTGTGCATGATTATCGCCACGCGTGTTCGTCAGTAACTCTTCAGTTGCTGGTGACTACTCAGCTAACCGTGACTATTGGGTTCCCTATGTCTCTCTGGTTACCCGTGTCCCTTCAACTCTCTGCGACCCTTCAGGTCTCATGACCCTTCAGTTTCTTATGACCCTTCATCTTCCCTGACCACTACTATCCCTTAAAATCTTCGGTTTCTCATCGGGAAATTCCTTTCGCTAGCCGGGATCCCCCTTTACTCCCACCGGGAAATTGCCCCAAGTGTCGGAAACCCACTGATGGACTTTTCCTCTTCCTCCTTCCCAATGACAAAAAACCACCAGAAACCTAGCGGCAGGACCCTATTATGCTCTCAACGCCTTTCCCTCACTTTTCTAATATCTCAAGACCACTGCCAAAATCCCAATGGACCCCAGCAAACCCCTTGTCTTCTTCGCCTTAGCAATGGTGAAACTTGCCTAGTTACTGCAAACCCTTGCATGTGTTATGTCTGAGTTTCTCACAACTCACCAGACTTCTAGCAACTACTTATGAGCCCTGCGTTCTCACCGGAGTTCTCGTCGAGAAGTCTCTCTTTCTCTCTCTTTGCTAAACATGCCTTAGCCGTTTTACTCAAAGGTAAAACGGTGAAATGGGGTTTTACCCCTTATATAGCTGTTGCTTCTCTGGAGTACCAGGGTGAAACGGCAGCGGGCCTGATTGAGTCGAGCTCAGGCCCGAAGCTCGAACAAAAGTTTCCACCGCCCATGTATTGCGGACCAACAAGTGTCAAATGGATAAGGACTAGGTGTGGCCCAAGCCTGAGACCCGAACTCAGACTAATACCGGTCGCTACTATCGCTATCCTGAGACTAGTGCTGCGTGTGAAAGTCACCGACCAACACCACTCGTGACTAATGCCACGCGTTCATTAACTAACTCTGCGCATGACAAGCGCCATTCATGCAGATGTTGCTAAGGCTAACACCATTTGCGTTACTGCCACCCATGCTAGCGTCGTGCATGTCGAAGCCTAGTAATCGCCGTGAGTATTTTACCTTCACCCCAAGGAGTCACACTCGCCTCCTAATTCCCAGTGAAGTCTGCTTCTGTTTGCCATCCTTAGTCCGGCGACCATCTCCATCTGAGCCCTTTGCTTGTGTATGGCCTCAACCATTTTTATCCTCAAGGAGTCGGAATGCCATCCACAGAACTCTTCCCCATGGAGCTCCACCTACATGGCGACCGGCACGGAAGGGGTCTAGATGCACGACCCTAAACTGCGTGGTCCAAACAATACGACCTTAAACTATAGCAGAGGTCGAGTTGCATGACCTTAAACTGCATGGTTCGTGCTGTATGACCCTAAACTGCATAGCCATGGTCCGTGCTGCATGACCCTAAAATACACAACAATGGTCAAGATGCACTATCCTAAACTGCATGGTCCAAACTATACGACCTTAAACTGTAGAAGAGGTCTACTTACACAACCTTACACTACATGGTCCTAGCTGCATGAATTTAAACTGCATAGTCATGGTCCAAGATATATGATATTAAACTATAGTGCATGTCCTGGCCACATGATGTTAAACTGATTTTCACAAGTCCAGGAGGCATGACCTTAAACTCGCCCCCACATATACGCGCACACCCCTTTTGTGTGTACCATTTTCATAACTCCCCAGTCCATCCATTTCCCTTATCACCATCCATTATTCCCCAGTGAGTCTCACCCATGCTCACAAAATAACGGTGAGCCATCCCGCCATCCATACTCACCGCCAGCTAGTGGGTCACCACCATCCATCCTCCATACCAACACCATCCATCTTTCATAAACAGCCTTGTGCCATCTCCCCAAAGTGAGTCGAACCACCACCATGCTCACTCCATGCCCTCCACAGACTGCCATCCATGTTCACCACGGTCCAACAGTATGATCTTAAACCATAGTACAAGTTTTGGTCGCATGACGTTAAAAGGCTTCGCACAGGTCCTAGGAGGCATGACCCTAAACATGCCCTCACAAAAAAAACGAGCATGGTGTAAACATGAAAAGGGAACACCATGAGTAAAATTGACGGACGAGCATGGTCACGAAACCATGAGTAAGAGAGTCCCGTGAAAATAAAAAGGCAGGCATGATGAAAACTCAAAGGGCACCGTGAGTAAAAATGCAAGGGTGGACATGGCCGTAAGGTCATGGGTAAAAGAGCCTCGAATGAAATGAGATTGGAGAAAGCCGTCTCTATGGAGACACTTCCCAAGTCCAAGAGAAAACCCGCAAAAGGCTCTTAGAGCAAGAAAGCAGGTTGATGCAGCACTCGCTTCCATAGGAGCCCTCATCACTAAATATATCGCCCAACAGGGTGAGCAGGCTTAAAACGCATCCCTCAACGTGCTCTACGGTGATGGGTGAACACGTAACCCAGTCACCATCCCCTCATCAGTGTTGGGTGAACACGTAGCCCAGTCGACATTCCTTCTTCATTGCTGGGTGAACACGTGACCTAGTCAACATCCGATGCTAGGTGAACATGTAGCTCAGTCACCATTCCTTCTTCGTTGCTGGGTGAATACGTATCTCAGTCAACATCCGATGCTGGGTGAACACGTAGCCCAGTCATCATCATAAACAGTCCACGTGGCGGTGAGGACTTTGATAAGATCCCCAAACAAACGAAACAGTCCACGTAGGGGTGAGGACTTTGATAAGATCCCCCAAACAAACAAAATACTCCACGTGGGGGGTGAGGACTTTGATAGGTTCCCCCAAACAAACAAAATAGTCATCGCGAGGGTGAGGACTTTGATAGGATCCCTCAAAATTTTCTATCTCTCCATCTCTATTTCTCTCTCTATTCTGCTTTCTCTCTTCTTATCTCTTTCTCTATCTATTTCTATATTTCTCTCTCTATTCTTCTATTTCTCTTCTTCTCCATTTCTCTATCTCTTTCTCTGCTTCTATCTCTATTCTTTTATCTCTCTTCTTGTTTATTTCTCTATATTTTCCTCTATTTCTCTCTCTATTCTTCTATTTCTCTATCTCTTTCTTTATTTCTCTCTCTATTCTTCTATCTCTCTTCTTCTATATTTTTCTATCTCTTTCTCTATTTCTCTTCCTCTGTCTCTATCTCTTTATTTCTCTTGCTCTATCTCCCATATCTCTTTTTCTCTTCTTCTCTCTCCCGACATGCACGATAGTGGCAGCACCATGCATGCCTCTCTTTCTCTCTCATTTTTATTTCGCTCTTTTCTTCTCCTTCGTCGTTTTCTCCCTTCTGTAAGTGTTCGGTGTGCACGTAATTCAGTCATTCCCTTCTTCTCTTTTTCTCTCTCCCGACATGCACGGTAGTGGTAACACCATGCACGCATATTTTTCTCTCTTTCTCTCTCTTCTTCTATCTCTCTTTTTTCTTCTCCTCTGTTTGGGTGAACATAAAGCCCAGTCGATATCCCTTCTTCGGTGCTAAGTGAACATGTAGCCCAGTCATCATCACACGGCTGTCATAGGTAGCGTCCAACAAGGTGAGGACTTAAAATATTAATGACTCCACATCACAAACAGTTCATGCGAGGGTGAGGACTTTGATAGGATCCCTCAAAAGTCTCTTCTCCCCCAAAGTCCTTATGGATGGACCTGTGACAAATGCATCCAAATGTCTGAGCTTCCTAGTTACAGCATTGCGTGGATATCTCCTCGGCGTTCAGGTGGTCCTGTTGCTAAGAAGAAAACAGTAATAAAGCTGAAGAAAAATTTCCAATTGATGCCCTTCTCACTTCCCTCGAAGCACAACATTCAGTGGGGCAAGCTATTTGAAGACATTTTTAAACACCTTGGGCCCCCGATGCAGAATAATGGAGAAGCCAATCAATAAAGCCTTGATTTACAGAGGAATTTTTTTATAGTTCAGAATTTCCCTAGAATGAGTGAGAACATTTCTAAGGACTTCAAAAGGCCACCTGTTAAGTTTCGTCGCAATCCGACATGTCTAAGGCAGTAGACACAAGGAAACATTTTCAAAAAAATCAGCCTCTAACACGCTGACCCTGTAACTGGAACCTTATTTTCTCAGCGTCAAACAGCTTTGAGACGACCCCATTGGATCCGGCACAGTCGAAACCCCTAAGGGTCAAGTTTCAGCTTTAACAGATGTTCAAATACAAATTTATAGGTAAAAGACAGAAAAGGAGAGGCCGCAGGCTATTCTCGTGCGCCTCCCTACACCAATCTCCATTAAAGGAGATTGGTTTTCACAGTCACGACCAACAACTTTGAAGACCCATATCTCCTTCGTTTCGAGTCGGATCGCACTCAAATTTTGGGAGCGTGTTTGTCTCGTCAGGATGAGCGTTTTTATATGTGGCACATCCCATGAAGATGTCCTAGCAGGGAGAAAAGGTAGATAGAAGATGATGATTCGTGATCAAGGTTGTAGGAAAATCAGCAGTAGCTCTACCCACTCGAGCGACTTGATATGGTCGCGTACCCAATCGATGCAAAACCAGTTGCATTGCGTGCGAAAGGTCCAGGGTTATGTCTGGTTAGAAGTCCGTACATGATGAACGAATATATATGGCATACGTAGATGTTAACGTTGCTGCAGAATTTTGGCCTCCGGAATCCAAATTCCGATCAAAAACCCCAAATTGAGAAATCTTCGTTCGAGCACGAAATCGAGCTGCGTTTGTTGCAACGTGATCGTGGCGGCATGCTTAGTGTAGTTCACCAAAGAAAAAAAGAGAATATATCAAGAAACGAGCGCACTATCGATCCGAAGTTTCCAAGATTCATGCAAATTTCAAGTCTCGAAATCATACCCTGAAAACATGACTGTGACTTGAAATTAGTATCAAATTGATCATCATGCTGATCCCAACAAGAAAGCGATCATATTTCGGACAAATAGGTGCCAAAGCAGCCCCGATCAGCCTAAGAAAATCGTACACGTTCCATGGTTAGAAATAGGGACCATTCTGGAATTTTGTGTATTGATGGGTAGGAGCAAAATCGTCATTTTGCCCCCATTTTTAGATTTTTATTTAATTCAAATAAATTGTAATTATCATCAATTAAGTTATATTTTGGGCAACCACCCATGTTTGGGCCCAAGTCTATATAAACCATGTCGTACATCATTGTAAAGGACGTTCAATTTGATCAATAAAATTTAATTAAGTTTTGAGATCAAGGGCCATGTTCAGGAGAGAGAGAGAGAGAGAGGAGAGAGAAGAAAAGTTCAGTAGCTTTTGATGAAGGTAAGTTTATCTCTCCTCCTCTCTTCTCTCTCCTCTTCTTCTTTCTCTCTGCTCTTCTTCTTTATTTCTCTTTCCTCTTCTTTCTTTCTCTCTCCTTTCTTTTTTCTTTTTTCTTTTTTCTTTTTACCTCTCTCTTCTTTTTCAAACATGCCCGACAGTAGGTATCACCGTGCATGTCTCTCTTTTCCTTCTTTCCTCTTTTCTCTCTGCTCTCTTTCCTCTCAGATTCCCCCTGGTTAGGTGCCTTGATCTCACCCTTTGGATCTGGATGATCGGGCGGCACGTGTCTTGGATTTCAGGGGAAACTCGAGACGTTTTAAGATCGCTCTCTCGAGAACCTCGTTCAAGAACATGGACAAGTATTAACAACCAATGTGAGAGGAATTTAAGGTGGGTTTGAGACTTACTCGAGCTGGCTCACTTGGGCATCCTTTTAGATCATGAAGAAAGCCCCCTAGTCTTAAAACGGGTTCGAAATCACCTACCTTAGCTTGTATTCTCCTATTTTCTACAATCACACACATATGATAAAGGTTATAAGACAGGTGGGTCAGCAGACCTCACCTTGCCTTCTTGATGAATACTCGCAGACGTACACATTCAAAGAAGAAAAGACTAATGAGAGAAGAAAGGTCGGGGAGAAAAGAATTTGATTAGGCGGGAACATCAGTAGAGTGACTAAGCTGGTAGGTAACTGGTCTAGCGTGGTAGTAAAATGGGCTCTGTAACTCAAACCTGCTCAACAGAATTACCACTAGACATCAATATCGATACTGACTAGTTAGACACGATGGTCAGTCTGTCATGGCAATAAAGCAGGCACAGTGATTCTAGCACAACAATATTACGGTTAGATGACAGCGTTTCCATGAATGGCTAATCTCGACCCCTCTTAAACAAATGAAAGAATAGCAGAAATAATAGAGGTCATAAAGAAAGAATTAGAAATAACATAAGAGAAGAAGAAGAGAATATAAAGAAGGAGAGGAAGAGAGAGAAAGAAAGAGAAGAGTATGGGAGAATAGAGAAGGAACGGTAAAAGAGAGAGACACAGTCGACACTAAGCATCGCTGGCTGTGTTTAAGAAAACAGGAGGGAGAAGGACACAGCGGCATTAGGCATCGTCGGTTGTGTGTTAAGAAAAGAGGAGAGAGAAAGACACAATAGGTGCCGGCGTCGCTAATTGTGTTTAAGAAAAGAAGAGAAAGGACACAGTCGACGTCAGGCATTTTCGGTTGTGTTTAGGAAAGGAAGAGAGAGAAAGACACAGTCGGTGTTAGGCATCACCGATTGTGTTGAAGAAAAGAAGAGAGAGAAGAACACAGTCGACGTCAAGAATTATCGACTGTGTTAGAAGAAGGAAGAGAAGACACAATTGGCACTAGGTATCACCGGTTGTGTTAGAGAGAAAGGGGATAAGAAGGAGAGATAGGATACAGTTGGTGCTAGGTATTACCGGTTACGTTAGAGAGAGGGAGCAAGAAGGACACAATCAGCACTAGGTATCGTCGGGTCTGTAGAGAGAGAAGGGGTAAGAAGGACACAGTCAGTGCTAGGCATTGCCGGCTGTGTTTTTTTAAGAAGAGAGGAGAGAGAAAGACACAGTCGGTGCTAGGCAATACCGGCTGTATTTCTTTTAAGAAGAGAGGAGAGAGAAAGACACAGTAGGTGTCAGGCATTGCTGGCTGTGTTTTTAGAAGAAGAACAGAAAGGAGATAGGGATGAGAAGAAGAGAGAGATAGAGATGAGAAGAAGAGAGAGAAAGAGATAAAGAGATGAGAAGAAGAGAGAAAAAGAGATAGATGAGAAGAAGAGAGAGAAAGAGAGAGATAGAGATGAGAAGAAGAAAGAGAAAGAGAGATAGAGATGAGAAGAAGTGAGATGAGAAGAAGAGAGAAAGAGCGATGAAGACGAGAAGTATAAAGAGAAAGAGAGAGAGGGGAGGAGGGAGAAAGTTACCTTATCGAAGGGTACCTATCCTTTTTTCTCTCTCCTCTCTCTCTCCAAGACGCACCCACGAGCTTAAACAAGAATGAAGTATTTATTGAATCGTTTACGAATGAACTTTAAGGGATTTTACAATTTGGCTTAACATGCTTATATAGAATTGGGCCCAAACATGAGTGGACGCCCAAAATCTACCTAGAATTGAATATAATTAGAATTTAATTAAATTAAAAGAAATTTTAAATATGGATACAAAAGGACTGTTTTGTCCTGCCTAACAATGTGTGGAATTCCAGAACAATCCCTGCTGCTATTTGAGAACTTGCGTGATCTTCGATGACGGAGCAGAGGTTGTTCTGATGCCCATTTGATCAAAAAATGATTGTTTTCTTAAAGTAGTCGGCATGGCGATTGTTTTGATGCCAACTTCGAGCCATGAATCATGTTTTTAAGCCACGATCATGAGACTTATAATTTGCTTGAATCTTGAAAACTTTGGATCGATTGTGTCCTAGTTTCTTGATGTTTTTCTTCAGTTTCTTCGCTGAATCAGATTGAGCATGCTGTCACGATCACATTGCAACAAACGCAGCTTGATTTCCTTTTCGAATGAACATTTCGTCATCTTGAGTTTTTGGCTGGAATTTTGAAATCCAGCGGTCGAAATTTACAACAGCTTTGACGCCTCCGTGTGTGAAATCCAATCATTCATCGTATGCAAGGATTAGATCAGAGATACCCATGGACCTCACGCACATAATGCAATTAGTTTCACGCTGATCTGGAATGCGAGTGTCGTGATTTGGCAACCGGAGTGGGGTATGCTGCTACTGAATTTTTTGCAAATTTCTTCACGGATCAGCAACTTCTTTCTATTTTTTCTCCCTGCTCGGGCATCGTCACATGGTGTACCACATATTGAAACGCTCGTCTTGACAAGACCAACATGCTCACAAAATTTGTGAGTGATCCGACTTAAAACGAGTGAGATATAGGCCTCAAAATTCACTCCTCGTGACTGTAAAAGCAGCCACCTTTAATGGTGTTTTAGTGCAAGGTGGCCACACGAGAATAGTATGAGTCCTACCCCTTTTCGGTATTTTTCCCATAACTTTGTCCTGGAGTGCCCGATTATGGTGAAACTTGACCCATGGGGGTTTTCGACTGTGCTGGATCTAATGGTGGTGTTCCATAGCAATTTGACACATCAAAGATATAGTTCTAGTTACGAGGTCCATTTAAGGGTGCTAGAGGCCAATTTTTTTGAAATTGTTTCTTTGTATTCACTGCCTTAGACAAATCTGATGGTGATAGAACTTGGCAAGTCACCTTTTAGAGTGCTTATGAAGATCTCGACCAGTTCTGGGGCTATTCTGAGAATGTCAAAATTTCCACTATTTTGTAAGCTTTATTGACCTGCTTCTTCTTTATTCCGCTTCGGGGACCAAGGTGCTGAAAAATGCATTCAAACAGCTTGCCCCATCGAATGTTGTGCTTCGAGAGAAGCGTGAAGGACAACATTCGGAAAATTTCCTTTGGCTCTTACTTTTTTCTTTCTAGCCACAAGACCATGTGAACACCAAGGAGATTCATGCAATGGTGCAACTAGGATGCTCAGACGTAGGAATGCATTGTTCGCAGGTCCATCCGTGGAGAATTTAGGGGGAGAAGAGAAATTTTTTTAAGGATCTTATCGAAGTCCTCATCCTTGTGCTGACTGTTTGTGATTTTGAAGCCGAGGATTTTGTACGGACCTCGTCAATTAGAACCAGAATCGCTGACAATTGAGTGTCATGTCGAAGGGCATTGTTCCCATTTGGTCTGAGTTTGTTTGTCTTTAGATAGACAGCCAAAGGGACTTTGGTTGGTGCTATTTGCTGCTACACCAGGTTTACTTTTGACAAGAAGGGTACCTATGTGGGTCCCATGCTGCCAGGTTCAGTCAGGGGCATTTTGTTAGCCGGTCTCGAAAGTCTGGGCCTATCTGGTAGGGAGGGATTTTAGCAAAGCGACCTCATGACAAGGCATCACCCTGAAATATCTAGCAGGTTTTGCCCTGCCTTTGTCAGTTTCTTACCTTCATGGGCATCTTTGGTTTATCAAAATGACTTTCTTGTTTGTTTGTTCTACTGAAGAGCCTCTTTTCGATCCTCGTCTACGTTGTGCACCAATTGTTCCTTGGCGAGTAGGGTACCTCAGTTTATCGAGGTCATCAGCATTGGGAACAACCACCCCTACCCACTGTTGTGCAGGTCGTTACATAGCAGGTCCAAGTCATGGCTGACTTAGCCTTCTCGAGGTGTCTTCGACATCGTGGAGTGTATTTGTAACCTCTTGGGAATGATGCTCTTTTTCACGAGACTTGTCTTGTCATCTTATCGAGTATTCTGTCCTTCGAGTCCTTTTCGTAACAGGACTCAGGCTGTCGAAATCCTTTCCTTAGAGCTAGTATTTTTGGATCCTAGTATTGTAACACCAAGGATTTTTTCTCTTTTTTTTTGTTTTTTGAGTGAGGGGTGAACCCGCCTATTGAGGTGAGCTCTGCATCAAGCTGTTTATTGGTCCAAGCATCCTTTGTGGATTTTCACTTGAACCTAAGAAGGGGTGCCGTAAAAATGGTTTTCACCAGCTTCTTTTTATTTGGGGCTCTTTTACCCATGACCTTTCTGCCATGCCCACCCTTATTCTTCCATTTTTACTCACGATGCCCTTTCAAGTTTTCACCATGCCCTATTTTTATTCACGGAACTCATTTGCTCATGCTTTTGTGACCATGCCTGTCCGTCATTTTACTCATGGCATTCCCATGTTAAGGTATGCACCATGCCCGTTATTTCTTTTTTTTTTTTGTACGGGCGAGTTTAAGGTCATGCCTTCGGGACCTATGCAAAGCCTTTTAATGTCATGCGGCTAAGACGTGCACTATAGTTTAAGGTCATATAGCTGGACCATAATGGAGATGGATGACAGTTGGTAGAGGCCATGGAGTGAGTATGATAGTGGTTTTAGCTCACTTTTGTGGAGATGGCATGAGGCTACCTATGAAAGTTGTATGATCTATGGAAGGAATGTGGAAACTGGTGACCCACTAGCTTACAACGAGTATAGGTGGTAGGATGGTTCGCCATATTGTGAGCGCGGGTGAGACTCACTGGGGAATGATGTAGGATCATGAAAGGAATGGATTCACTGGGGAAATAGTAAAGGTGGTGCGCACACACAAATTAGTTGGTTAAGGAAGAGGTGCTTGAAGATGCACGTAAAAGGTGTGTGTGCATATGTGGGGGCGCATTTATGGTCATGCCTCCATGACTTGTGCAAAACAGTTTATCGTCCTGCGGCAAGGATGTGCACTATGGTTTTAGGGTCATATAGCTTGGGCCAAGGTTATGTAGTTTAAAGACATGCAGCCAGAACCACGCAGTTTAAGGTCGTGCAACTGGACCTCTGCTATAGTTTAAGGTCATATAGTTTGGACCGCGGTTATGCAGTTTAGAGTCATGTAACTAGGACCATGCAGTTTAAGGTCGTGCAACTAGACCTCCGCTACAGTTTAAGGTCATATAGTTTGGACCGCGGTTATGAAGTCTCTCGCTACACTTTAAGGTCATATAGTTTGGACCGTGGTTTTGCAGTTTAGAATCATGCAACTAGGACCATTGTGTGGAATGCCGTGTAAGTGAAGCTTCATGGGAAATAGGTCTGTGGATGACGATCGGACTCCCTGGGGGTAAGATAAGTATGACCGATGAGGGATCCAGATGAGAAAACTGACCTTACTGAGGAAGAGGGAACAAATGTTGGTCTTTTATATCCTTAGAGACAGAATAAATAAGCATGAGGCAGACCACTGGGGATTGCAGCAGTAAGAATGACCCTAACTCCACCAGGGATAATAGGCTATATTACAAGTATGCCTCTCCTACTGGGGATGAGAAGTCATGACCTGATTTTGATTGACCTATGTTCAATAGGTCAGAATCAAGGTGCAACCTCACTGAGGATAGCGATAGAACACACACGACTTCGGCCTAGGCTGCGTAAAATATAGCTGGAACCAGGCGCAGCATCCATTATTTCTTGTGACTGCTCAGCCGACGACGAGTCGTCGAAAATGCAATAGGTGCTGAGGACGGCCAAAACTGCTTCTTAACCACTCAGCTGACACTAGATTGTTAAAAACACAACCGATGCTAGATTGTTGAAAACACAGTCGGTGTTGAGGATGGCACGTGCTTTGAACACAGGTGGTGCTGAGTTGTCAAACAGACAGTTGGCCCTGTGGTTGTTGAGACACAATCGGCGCCAAGTCACTTCGACCACATAGCCGGCGCTAGGTATGGATTGATATTTGAGTCATGACCTAAGCCTGGCCTGGTCCTGGTCAGTGTTGCATGGCATTTGATGATGCAGCAGATGAAACTTTACCCAGGCCTCAGGTCAAAGCCAGACCCAGTCTAATTCGTTTTGTTGAAATTTTACATGTGGCGATGAGAGTTGCCTCGGGCCTCGGGCTAAAGCCCGTCCCGGCGCATCGTCATTTGGTTTTCCTTGGATGTGGCTGGGATTCCTAGTTTGTGAGGGGCGTTTGAGGGCAGTGTTTGCTATATAAGGCGGTCAAACCCCACTTTCCCCTCCTTTCACATAAGGTAAAAAAGTTAAAAATTTTAACAGTGAGCAGAGTTTGTGGTGGAAGCTCAGGCAAGCAACCAAGGATTCCGTCAAGGTTTTTACAAGGAATGCTTCAAAAAGAAGAAGTCTGCCACGGATTGGTGAAGGTTGCAAGAAGAAAGCGAGCAAAAGGAGTAAACATATAGCTTTTTTTTCGCTCGAGAATCAGTAAAAAAAGGGAAGCTCACTGGGAATCAGTGAACTCCGACTGTGATTTAGGGAAGAGAAAAGAGCTACTCGAGGGTTTTTCGACGGTTTTCAGTAATTTCTCAGTGAGTGCAAGGGTTTTGCCCAGGAAATAGTTAATCCCTACCGTAGTTTTACGGGTTGGAGAGGCGGGAAGTGCAGCAGTGGGCATTTCCGCTTGCTTTGGAAATTTTTTGAGGGCTTAAGTGGTTTCCTGGTGTCTTTGGTGGTCTTATAGAGGTTTCCTGGTAGGGATTCAGTGACTTTATAGCAATCTAGGAGGAATTCCAATGAGAAATCGAAGGGTCAGGAAACGAAACGGTCACTAAAGGTGGACCGTCGCGAGGAAGGCGAATGGTTTTCCGTCAGCAGAAGGGGAGTTCTAGAGGGAAACCGTAAGGTCTGGGGAAACAAATGGTCACAGAAGGTGAACCGCCGCAAGAGGTGGACAGTTGCGCTTGAAAGGCATGCAACCGTTTGGGAGGCGAAGGGACTTTGGCCTTGAATGAGGAGTCATCTGGAGGTGAATGGCCGCAGTGAAGCACACAGTCGGCACTGACTTAGGACAGGCAGCTGGTGCTAACAGAAGCACAGCGGGCGTTGATGGTTAGAAGCATAACCGGCGCTGACACGGTCGGCGTTTATCCTCAAGAAAGGAAGCCGACGCTAGGAGTTGGGAGCACAGGCAACACTGATCATGGAGGAAACAGTAGGCACTGGCTTCAGATGGTGCTCATCAGCACATGTCGCACGTGATGATGCGCGTAGTGTCGCTCGCATGTGGCAGTGAGTTACATGTGGGATTTGTTGCGCTTGACAATGGTGCTGACATGGGTCGACAAAGGGTGGTGAATGATGGTAAGGCATGGCTTGTGATACATGTTGGAAGCCAAGCCCTCCAGCACAACAGTGAAGTCCATGTTGTTCTGTGGAAGGGCATCAATTGTGAACAAGGTATGCTCCCCATCATAGGCTAGTTCCTTGTCAGAGAAGCATGCCTTGTTTGTTTGATGTACACATCGAATGAATTATGCCTTGTATGTTTGATACACATGTCAGATGAGATCTGGCTTACACGTCAGATGAGATCTGGCTTACACATCAGATGAGATCTGGCTTGTATGTTGATGTACACGTCAGATGAATTGAAGCTGATTCGGAAATGGTTGGCTCCTTCTTTGGGCCTATAACCGTCATCTCTTGTGGTACTCATCGGATGAGTTGAAGCTATATCATCGAGTGCATCCAATTCTTGATACCAAAATTTGACTCTTTCATCTTCGGTTAGTCCTTGATGTATAGTGACACATAATGAAGGAATCTGAATTTCAAGAGGTAAAACTGCTTCTCCCCCATAGACCAGAGAATAAAGAGTGGAATCGGTAGAATTTCATGTACTAGTACGATAAGCCCATAATGCTTCAGAAAGCTTCTCGTATCAGTTCTTCTTCATTTTTTATACCGATTTTCATTAAACGCTGCACATAGTCTTATTGAAGGCCTCAGCCAAGCCATTCGCTCGAGGGTGGTACATAGTCGAGTATCTCCATTCAAAACTAAACTGGTTAACCAAGCGATCAATATGATGACTTCGAAATTAAGGCCCATTGTCCGAGATAATCTAGTCAGGGACCCCAAACCGGTATATGAGGTGATGTCGAATGAAGTCAGCCATTGTTGTCCCAAGAACTTGCTTAAGTAGGACCGCTTCAACCCGCTTAGAGAAGCAATATGTTGCAGCTAGAATGAAGACATGACCCATTGCCGAAGTAGGGTCTATAGGCCCTACAATGTCCATACCCCATTGTGAGAAGGGCCATGATGCCACTGTAGGGTGTAAGGGCTCTGAAGGTTGGTGACCAAGGCTTGAGTGTATTTGGAACACTTGGCAGTTTTTACCATAATTTAGGGAATCAGCAATCATCGAAGGCCAATAATACCCCAATATGTGTATCCGTTCATAGAGCTTAGGACCGGACTGGTGTAGTCCACAAATGCCTTAGTGTACTTCTTCCAACACCTTATTTTCTTCTTGCATGTTCGAACATCTAAGAAGAATACTGTCAAATGACAGTCTGAAAAGAGCATATCCTTCAAGGAGGGTATACTTAGTAGACATTTGACGTATGTTGTTACATTCAGCACGATCTTTTGAGAGCCTACCATGTTTTAGGAAACTAGTGATGGGCTCTATCCAATCTTCTACTAGGTCAATTTCTACGCACATGGGGTTTCTTGGTTTTGAACCTTAGCTCCTTGACTCGTGCCCTTTCTTGTTCATTCATAATTAATTCTTTAGCTGATAGAACTGCACCAAACGGATAAGGAGGGCACTCAGGGAATATATTTCTCTCATCATTCGTGTCGACCTCAGTTCTTAGTTCAATGTGTCTTCATTCTGTCACCCAAACAAGCGTGGGTCCTGATGAGGACAATTGAATTGTAAGCATGAGTTTCGTAAGCGTGTCTGCCTGAGAATTTAGCCTTCTGGGGATGTGACTTGGGGATAGATATTCAAACTGGGCCATGTACGATTTTGCTGTATCGTTATAAGGCTTGAGAGTGTCTTTTTTGATGTCGTAGATCCCGTTGAGATGTCAGATAACCAACTTAGAGTCGCCATAGATCTTGAGTTGTTCCAGGTCTAGGTCGAAGGCTATCTTCAATCCAATTATAAGGGCTTGAAATTCTGCCTCATTATCAGAATCAGCCTCGACAAGAGAAAAAGAAAGCGGCAATATTCCTCCCTTCAGGGTCAGGAATACAAATTTGGCTCCTCCTCGATTAGAATGAAAGGCTCCATCGAAGTACATTTCCCACTCATGAGCAAGCTCTGCATAGAATACTTCTTTCTAAAGAAGGTCGCTTGATAACGGAGTGTGCTGCGAGAAAATCATCCAAGGCTTGGCCCTTGATGGCCTTTTGTGGGATATATATGATGTTGAATTCCATCAATGATAATGCCCACTTAGCAAGACGTCCTGATAAGCATGGGCGTGTCATGAGAAATTTCACAGGATCTGCTTTTGATATAAGTTTCAAATGACCAAGTAAGTAATGACAGGGTTTTGTACTGTGAAAATCAAGGCCAGGAACATCGCCTTTATAGGGGATAATTCTTCTTGGCCCCTTTTATCCTACGACCGAGGTAGTATAACGCAGTATCTTTTCCCTCTTTATTGTTTTGTGCCAACAATGACCCGAGTGACTCGTCTAGAGCGGTCACCAATAGGATGAGAGGCTTTCCCAGCACTGGTGTAGAGAGTACTGGAGGGTTGAGTAAGTATTGTTTAATGTCATCAAGAGCTGCTTGACATCTTCATCCCAGATGAATGGAGTATCTTTCTTTAGCATATGCGTAAAGGGTTTACAATGACCTAAGAGATTTGAGATAAACCTATGGATGTACACCAACTGCCCTTGAAGAGAGCGTAACTCTCACAATCTGGTTGGTGACGACATTTTCTTGGATTGCCTTTATCTTAACAAGCTCCACTTCAATCCCACGATTTCTAACAATGAATCCCAAGAAGTTTCCCAAACGTACACAAAAAGCGCATTTCAGAGGGCTCATTTTAAGCTAATGAAGGCGTAGTCTCCTCGCATTTTACCACCAAGTCATCTACATAACACTCCACCTCCTTGTGCATCATGTCTTTAAAGATGGTCGTCATTGCTCTCTAGTATGTGGCACCGGCATTCTTTAATCCAAAAGTCATCTCATGATAATGCTAAGCAAAGACGTCTCGGTTTGCTTGCAAGAAGGTGGCGAAGTCTTCTTTCTCTTCTGGAGACATATTCGCTGAAATGAAAGTTGGTCTGGGGTCAGCTTCATCTCCAAGATTTATCTTTTGGAGCTCGTCAACTGTGGCTTGACCGCCTTCTTCACACTCTTCTTGGGCCTCCTGCAACTCTTCAACATTGTTTTCAAAGGTCTTTTGATCGACCTCAAGTGCAGAGACCCATGATCTTGGCATCTCCGCCTTCGATAGAGGTCCAGGGTGGATCATAATTTTGGCACCTTCCATAGATTGAGGAATTGAAGGATCTTCCATAAATAGATATCGTTTCTTAGGCTGCATGAGTTCGACTTGGAGATTACAGGGAATTTGAAATTCAATGATTGTGGTGCAAGAAGTGTCCCCGTACGAGTCACACGGTCTTTGAACATGTGTCAAGGGTTCAGCAGAGTCTGAATCATTGCTAGGAAGGTCTTGTGTTGGGAGGTCCTCCTCTTACACTGATGGAGCAGTGGCTTGGGGATCACTTACTGGAACATCGTAAAACTTCTAACACCCCACATCTTTTTTGCGAATATGTCATGGAATCTGGTGCATTCCCACAGGTAATGACCTCTTATCTAGTGATACAGACACCAACAGTCCTCAGTCCCCTGAACAAGGCGTCGGGGTTGCCTTGCAGGCTTCGTTGTGATTATGCCTTCGTGAAGCATTATAACGAAAAAGGCATGAAGGATACCAAGGGCTTCGTCTTCTTCCTGGATGGTTATTACATGGGAGGCTTCTATTGCCCGGAAGGCCTTCTTTAAGTCTTCGAGGTTTATTTGACCCTTCTGGATCAGGGCCTCAATAATATCTGTTAGCGTGTAGTAGTCATCTGTGGGATGATTGATCCTTCTATGATAAGCAAAATAATTCACCTGAGTGTCAATGTCAGCTTGCTCAGAGAACTTGGCTTCTGGAAGCTGAATCATATTCTGTTTCAATAATGATCGAAATTGTTAGGGACCCATTCCTTCTCAAAGGGGTAGACCTTGTTCCTATGCCTTGTGAAATAATCATCTCGATTAAGATTCGCCGGCAGGGGTACTTGATTGTATGGTTGTTGTTGCTTGCTTGCCTGAGGTATTGTCTTTGCTGTGCTCACACCTTTGGAGTGGTCCAAAGTTTGGGAGGGGGCATTCTTTGGATCAGTGACCATGACCACTGCACTGATTACTACTTTCTATTGGCTGCCCCATGTGTTGTTCCATGAGCTACCATAGCCCCAGTTGTGCCCAGAGCTTGCAGGCTGTTATCGTGACCCATCGTGGTGGCGTGATAGACTTTCTATGCAGACTGATTTAGAGATCAACTCTAACATGGAAGTAAGATTAAAGGCTTCGATGTGTAGAGCAATTTCAGGTCGCCTGTTGCGCACACAAGTTTGGACTGCTTCCCTCTAAGGCACAGGATTGGGATGGCGAGTGGCCAAATTTCTCCATCTTGAGTCAAGGTGAGAAGCTCAATAGTTTGGATCTCTCTCTCGACCTCATAGAAGCACTGATAGAACAGTTTCTCCATCTCTTCCCATGTATGTACTGAGTTTGGGAGAAGTCGAGCATACCACTAAAAAGCTGGGTCGTCAAGGGTTTCAACAAACTGACGGAGAAGAAGTCCCCCGTCAGCCGCTGTTTCTCGACATGCTGCTAGAAAGTGGGCAATATGTTGGTTTGCGTACATGGTTCTATTAAATTGAGGATACTTCCCTATCTTGTAATCTGAGGGAAACGGGATCTGGTTGATATATGAAGGGTATGTCCTTTGATAAGGCATCGTACCCTGTATCACTGGGATTTGTCTGTTCTTGAGGCTATGGGTCACCATAACATCAATGTCTGCCTGAGAGACAGGGTGAAGGATAGAATTGTCCTGTGAGGCAGAGGGAGGGGGCTGCCTTGGAGGTGCACCATTTGAGAAATGGAAATTGACCTCACGGTTAGTTGATTGGTGTGCGGCATCTATACGATCGATATTTTCCATCATCATGGACACCATATCTTTCAATTTGTTCATGCGCTCTTCCTGCGCGTCGGAAAGCTCACTTACAACCATTACACTGACTATTTCTCTATGGAGGTCAGCGTCAGTTGTAGCTGAGGGCTTACGAACTTGACGGGTTGTGCACGGTAGATCAATCAGTAGGGGGCAAGTGTGTCTCGACTGGACTCAATTCTTGTATGCCGGTCATGTGAGGACCGGTTCTTGATGGTGCTGGGACCGTGGCTGCTGAGTGGCTGGGTCATCTTCTATGATACTAACCACAGTGCAGGGCTCATGGCCTTCTTCTTCAGGCTTCGTCATCTAAAGAGGGTAGATGGGATTCAGGTGGAGATGGTTATCAGAGCTGGTTGCCCCAAGCTCTCTTGTGGGCTCTAGAGGCACGAGCAAAATGATGAGGCTGGGTCAGGATGTTACTTTTGGGGAAGGTCTTCGAGGAGATGGGGAGTGAGGGAGTTTTAGGTCCCTCCTCACGCCAATCCAGGTTAAGACCAAGGAGATAGATTGTTCAAAAGAAGGGTTGAAAACAAGGTTGAAGGAACTTGTTCCCTAGGGACACTCGCGAATGCGGGGATGAGAAAATCCCCATTCCTGATGAATGGGTTACAGAACCCGTAAGCCATAAGTGATGTGTGAAAACATAAAAGAAAAGCAGAAACTACCCAAACAAGTACGATCCAACTAAGGGGTAATAAGTCCCCAGTGGAGTCACCATGCTGGTTAGGTGCCTCGATCTCGCTCTCTGGATCTGGATGATTAGACGACATTTGTCTGGGGGTTCGAGGGAGACCCGATATTTTTTGAGATCGCTCTCTTAGAAATCTCATTCAAGACCAAGGGCAGGTATTACCAACCAATGAGAAAAGAATTTAACGTGGGTTCAAAACTTACTCGGTCTGGCTCATGAGGGTGCCCTCTTAGATCACGAAGAAAGCTCCGCAATCGTAAAATTGGTTCGGAATCGCCTTCCTAGGCTTGTATGCTCCTATTTTTAACAATCACACACATATGGAAAAGGTTATAAGACAGGTGGGTCAGCAGACCCCACCTTGCCTTCTTGATGAATACCCACAGGCATACACATTCAAAGAAGAAAAGAATAATTAGAGAAGAAAGGTGAGGGAGAAAATAATTTGACTAGGCGGGGAGATCAGCACAGTGACTAAGCTGGTAAGTAACTGGTCTGACATGGTAGTAAAATGGGCTCAGTAACGCAGACTGGCTCAACAGAATTACCACTAGACGTCAATACCAATACTGACTAGCTAGACATGATGGTTAATCTATCGTGTCAATAAAGCAGGCACAGTGAATCTGGCACAACAACATTATGGCTACACGACAGGGCTGCCATGAAATGCTAATCTCAACCCCTCTTAATCAAACGAAAGAATCACAAAAAAAATAGAGCTCATAAAGAAAGAATAAGAAATAACATAAGAGAAGAAGAAGATAATAGAAAGAAGGAGAGGAAGAGAGAGAAAGAAAGAGAAGAGTATGAGAGAAGAGAGAAGGAAGGGTCAAATAGAGAGAGACACAGTCGACGCTAGGCATCACCGGCTGTGTTTAAGAAAAGAGGAAGGAGAAGGACACAGTCAGCGTTAAGCATCGTTGGCTATGTATTAAGAAAAGAGGATAAAGAAGGACACAATCGATGCCAGGTATCGCTGGCTGTGTTTAAGAAATGAAGAGAAAGGACAGATTCATTGTCAGGCATTGCCAGTTGTGTTTCAGAAAAGACGAGAGAGAAAGACACAGTTGGCGTCAGGCATCATCGGCTGTGTTTAAGAAAAGAGAGAGAAGAGCACAGTCGGTAACAGGTATTGTCGGCTGTGTTAGAAGAAGAAGAGAGAGAGGACACAGTCGGCACTAGGTATTGTCAGTTGTGTTAGAGAGAGAGAAGGCAAGAAGGAGAGAGAGGACATAAGAAGTGCTAGGTATCACTTGCTATGTTAGAAAGAGAGGGGGTAAGAAGGACACAGTTGGCATTAAGCATCACCGGTTGTGTTTTTTTTAAGAAGAGAGGAGAGAGAAAGACAAGTCAGCTCTAAGAATTACCAGCTGTGTTTTAAGAAGAACAGAGACAGAAAGGCACAGTCAATGCTAGGCATTGTCAGTTGTGTTTTAAGAAGAAGAACAGAAAGGAGATAGGGATGAGAAGAAGAGAGAGACAGAGAGAAGAAGAGAGAAATAAATAGATATGACAAGAAGAGAGAGAAAAAGAGATAAAGATGAGAAGAAGAGAGAGAAAGAGTGATAGAGATGAGAAGAAGAGAGAGAAAAAGAGATAAAGATGAGAAGAAGAGAGAAAGAGAGATATAGATGAGAAGAAGAGAGATAAAGAGAGATAGAGATGAGAAGAAGAGAGATAAAGAGAGATAGAGATGAGAAGAAGAGAGAGAAAGAGGGGATGAGAGAGAATAAAGGGAGGAGAGAAAAAGATGAGAGGAGAGAGAAAGTTATCTTACCGAAGGTTATTGACCCTTTTATTCCCTCTCCTCGATCTATTTCAAAGATGCAACCACGAGCTTAAGCAAAAAATGAATTCTTCCTTGAATCTTTTAAGAATGAACCCAAGGGTATTTTACAATTTAGCTTACATGCTTATATAAAATTGGGCCCAAACATGGGTGAATGCCCAAAACTTGTCTAGAATTGAAGATAATTACAATTTAATTGAGTTAAAAGAAATTCTAAAAATGGGTGCAAAAGGCCTGTTTTGCCCCGGCCTAACAATGTGTAGAATTCGACAACAGTTCCTGCTGCTGCTCGAGAACATGTGTGATATTCGATGACTGATGCACATTTGATCGAAAGATGATTGTTTTCTTGTAGGGCTCGACATGGCGATCGTTTTTATACCAACTTCGATCCATGAATCATGTTTTTAAGCCATGATCATGAAACTTCAAATTTACTTTAATCTTGAAAATTGTGGATCGATTGTGTGCTCATTTCTTGATGTTTTTCTATAGTTTATTCGTTGAATCACACTGAGCATGCCATCATAATCACGTTGCAACTAACGCAGCTCGATTTCGTTTCTAGATGAAGATTTCGTCGTCTTGAGTTTTTTGTTAGAATCTTCAAATCCGGTGGCCATAATTTACAGCAGCTTCGATGCCTCCATATGTGAAATCCTACTGTTCATTCTATACGGGGTTTGGACATGAGATAACCACGGACCTCATGCACATAATGCAATTGGTTTCGTGCCGATCGGGTACGCGAGCGTCGTGATTTTACCATCGGAGTGGGGCATACTGCTGCTGAATTTTTCATAACTTTCTTCACAGATCAGCAACGTCTTTTTAGTTTTCTCCCTACTCGTGCATCGTCACAAGGCGTACTACATATCAATACACTCGTCTTGACGAGACGAAGATGCTCACAAAATTTGAGAGCAATCCGACTTGGAATGAGTGAGATATAGGCCCCAAACGTCACTGCATGTGACTATAAAAACAGCCACCTTTAATGATGTTTTGGTGCAAGGTGGCCACAAGGGAATAGTATGCGGCTTATCCCTTTTTTTGGTATTTTACCCATAACTTTGTCCTGGAGTGCTTGATTAAGCCACCTTGACCCATAAGGGTTTTTGACCGTTCTGGATCCAATGGTGATGGTCCCATAGTAATTTAACACACTAAGAATATAGTTCCAGTTATGGGGTCCATTACAATGTGCGAGAGGCCAATTTTTCTGAAATTGTTTCTTTGTGTTCACTGCATTAGACTTATCTGATCATGATAAAACTTGACAGGTGATCTTTTGAAGTGCTTACAAAGATTTGGATCGGTTTTGGGGCCATTTTGAAACTGTCAAAATTTCCACTGTTTTGTAGGCTTTATTGGCCTTCTTCCTCTTTATTCCTCATCGGGGACCAAGATGCTGAAAAATGCATTCAAAAACCCCTTATTTCTTAATATTTTCTCTTTTTCCTAATCTTCACTTTCCTTTCTTCTCTCTACTTTCCCTTCTTCTTTCTCTGCTTTCTTTCTTGATCTCTTTTTCTTTCCTCTCTTCTCTCTCCTATCTCTCTTTCATTCATCATAGATGATGGAACCTTTCACTGCACATATTCTCTCTCACACTGTCTCTCTTCCCATGGACGACAGAACCTATTGTCGGTCATGTTCTTTCTCCCCCTTCACTCATTTTCTCTCCTCTGTCATGGACAGTAGAACCCCATCATCATCCATGTTTCTCTCTTTTCTCTCTTCTGTATCATGTAAGGTAGAATCCCATCATCATTCATGATTTTCTCTTTCCTCTCTCCTCTAACATAGATGATGTTACCTCATCGCCATCCATGCTTCTCTTCGTTCTCTCTCCTCTGTTATGGACGACAAAACCTTATCACCATCCATGCTTCTTTCTATTTTCTCTCTCCTCTGTCATAGACAATAAAACCCCATCATCGTTCATGCTTTGTTCTTTCCGCTCTCCTCTATCATGGATGGCAGAACCTCATCACTGTTCATGCTTCTCTCTCCTCTGTCATGAACAGTGGAACCGTATTATCGTCCATGCTGCTTTCTTATTTTTTCCCTTTTCTGTCATGAACGGTGGAACCCTATTGTCGTCCATGCTTCATTCTCTTGTCTTGCTCCTTGATCATGGAAGGCAAAACCCCATTGTCGTCCATGTTTCTTTCTTGTCTCCTCTTGTCTATCATGGACAGCGGAACCCTATCACTGTCCATGTTTCTTTCTCTTTCCTTTCTCCTCTATCATGGACGGTGGAACCTCTTCACCGTCAATGCTTATCTTCTTCTCTCTTCTCTCTCTTCTTTCTTCTCTCTTCTCTCTTCTCTCTTCTCTCTTCTCTCTTCTCTCTTCTCTCTTCTCTCTTCTCTCTCTTCTTTCTTCTTTCTTCTCTCTTCTCTCTCTTCTTCCTTTTCACTTCTCTCTTCTCTTTCTTCTCTCTTCTCTCTCTTTTCTATCTTCTTTATTCTATATTCTTTTTATTCTTTCTCCTCTCTTCTTTCTTCTCTCTTCTCTCTTCTTTCTTCTCTTTTCTCTCTATTCTTTCTTCTCTCTTCTGTCTCCTCTCTCTTCTCTCTCTCTCTTCTCTCTTCTCTCTTCTCTCTTCTCTTTTCTCTCTTCTGTCTTCTTTCTTCTTTCCTCTATCTCTTCTTTTTTTCTCATCTCTCTCTTCTTTCTTCTCTCTTCTCTTTCTTCTTTCTTCTCCCTTCTCTTAATTCTTTTTTCTCTCTTCCCTCTCTTCTTTATTCTCTCTTCTCTCATCTCTTTCTTCTCTCTCCTCTCTCTTCTATTTTTCTTCCTTCTTCTCCCCCACCATTTTTCTACTAATCCTTCTTCTCTTCTCATTTCTCCCTCTTTCTTCTCTCTCTTTTTTTTCTTCCTCTCTCGTTTGACCATGGGATGGGTTAAGTCTAGCACTATCATAATAATCTCATCGTCGAGTAGTATTGCCACCATGCCGGTTTGAGTTACCGTGCCCGTTTTGCTGCCACGACAGACTGGCCATCGTGCCTGGCTGGTTGGTGATGGTTCTGTCGTCAAGAAGTATTTTTGCTGTGCCGGTCTTAGTTACCGTGCCCATCTTGCTACCATGCAAACTTAGTCACTATACTGGTATAGCCCCATCTGTCGAGCTAACCAGTTGGTCAAATTCCTCTTTCTTTTCTTCTCTTTCCTCTATTCTATTCATTTCTTCTCTATCTCAATCTCTATCCTCTTCTTCATTCCTTTCTTCTTTTGAATGCACGATCGTGTGCATTCACCCAAAGACAAGGTGAGGTCTCTTGACTCGCTTGTCTTGTAAATTAACCATGTGTGTGTGATTACATAAATAAGAGAGTACAGGTGAAGGGAGGCGATTTCAAACCAGTTGTAGGACTAAGGAGCTTTTCGTCGTGATCTAAGAGGGCGACCACGTTACTTACGTGATACAGTGAACCTTGTTCTTTCGCTTCTCTTCTGATGCTATCTGCAACGAATAGAAGGGATTCATTTTCAAGAGGTCCAAGGGTTCAGCCAATGGTGAGGCCTTCTTCGTTTTGAGAGGGACCTTCTCAACCCTCTTGTGCTTAATCCAAAGGTTCGAATACAACTCCTCCCAAAATAGGAATTGAGTGTTGGATTGGACCCGGTTAGTGCACCTTAAGCAGATTAGAGTGAAGTCCATAAGCTGAGGTAGGGTATGGTACCTTAGGGTGAGAGTTCTCATGATCTATTTTGAATAGCTCATGTTGGGTTGCAAGACAAGATGATGGTCAGGCTTGGTTAAGAAGAGAGGTTAGCCCTGAGTTCTTCCTAGAGGGTCGGCACATACTGAGGTTTGAGAAGAGGATGCAAGGAGGGTACTCGTAGGTAAGGTCTTCAACTACCAGATAGAAAGAGGCTTTTTTGCCACAGTGCGTGGGTTGTAAAAAGCCAGGGGTTTGTATTGGCGGTTCTTCAAGGGTGGTCTTGGATTCGTGCATGTGTGCATGATGCAAGAGTGTGTTCAAGGAGACCTTGGAACCAGCCTAAGCTGAGACAGAAGGTTCAGGCTTAGAGATGGCATTCTTGTAGTGGAGTGTATGCAGTGAGAGAGCTTTGTGGCTACCTATCGTTAGATGTGCATGCATGTGCTTGGGTGACTCGCATTGAAACTGTCAGACATGTGTTGGCTTGGAGACAACATTTTGGCTGCCCCGAGCCTGGGACCTGTGGGTCCTCAGGAGTGGGTAAGAGGGAACAACCTCTGCCTTCTCCAAAATTTGTGGGAGATTGGCAGTTTGACTACCAGTTCCAAGGTGATGAGAGTGAAGATGTGCCGGTAGTGTACCCACCGATATGAGTGGTGTTGGAAGCACAGGCAGTTGAACCGCTGGTCCTCGTGTGCAGGTGAGAGGGGCTAGCGACCGTCAACAGGAGCAATGGCAAGATGATTTTTTGCTGCAGAAAGAGAGGGTGTGCCTTTAGTGTCCCCCGAGTGCTGCGACTGACAAGTTATCTGCCAATGACTTTATGCATGCGATGAGTGACGGCTTTTGAGCTTCTCATGCATGTGGTAACAATTGACTAGCCATTGTTATCGAGAAGTGGAGAGCAAGGGTCCCGAAGGTATCAACAGCTGAGTATGAGTGGATGGGACCGGATCCCGAGTACGAGCGGCTTGCACGCTTCGTAAAAGAAGAGTGGGAAGAGCGGACTGAACAATTTGGTTCCCTTGGGACAGGTCCATGTGTATGGAGATCATGAAATCTGCAACCCGGAACCCGGACATAAGAGTTGAGTGACTCTATATTCATTTCATTGTGCAAAAGAAAAGCAATGTGATTTAGAAAACAAGCAAAACCAATTAAGGGGTGACGTGTCCTCAATGGAGTCAAAGCCAGTTGGGCATCGATCTCGTCATGGCAGGGGACGCTGTTTGGGACCTGGCCTGGGTTTGCCTTAGTGGAAGGTCATGTGGGGAGTCGCATTGTTTCGGGTATGCGCACGCGCCCATACCAGTGGATGCGGATAGGCATACCAAGGAGTGAAAGTGAAAAGGAGCTCGTGGGTTGGGTTTGTGGATGCGTAGAGACCCTTGTGGGCCCTCTTTGATCAGTTGAACGAAAGCCCCTCGACCGTCTCAGCACAACTTGGAGTTGCTTCCTTTCCAGTCCAATGCTTCTTTTGGATGTTAACATGTTTTTCTTTTATATCTAGAGTCCAATGCTTCTTTTGGATGTTAACACGTTTTTCTTTTATATCTAGAGTCAGGTTGTCCTTAGATTGTCCTGGGTGGTTTGGGTGGTGGGTACAGAAAAGGGGAAAGGCTTGGGAGAGGTTTGAAATGAGTGGTTAGGGTTTTAAGCTAATTGGAAGGGTGGAATGAAGAAGAGAGGGATGACCACCAGAGAATCAAGTAGCCTTCTTACGTGACCTTCCTTAGGAGGTGCTATTGGAGGATAAAAGGTATTAAGAAGGAAGCCTAACGACCTCGAAGGATTCAAGAGAGTGATGTCTGCAGGTCATGCTCAACGAAGAGCCACTTCTAAAGAGCCCCCTAGTGAGTGGAGATAGAGGAGTGTAGAGTGAAAGAAGTAAGAAAGAAATGTAAAGAGGAAGAAGATGAGCAAAGAGGATCAAAAACTGTTAGGAAGGTCACTATGATCGACTTCCTGCAAGATGTCTCACTTTGTACTTATCCGAAAGGTCTTAACCTCAAGGGCCTTGGCATTACCAAGGAGTCATGAGAATGAGGGTGCGGGTTAGACGATGTCAATTCCTGTCAAAAGACCTCACTCCCAACGAGCCCGAAGATGAATGATTAGAGAGAACGATGAGAGAAAGTGTAAAGGAGAATAGAAGAAGAGAGAAAGAGAGAGAGTGGGGTAGAAGAGAAATTGAGAAATAGAGAAGAGAAAGAGGGAGAGGGTAGGGGACAAGAGCGAGAGTGAGAATAGGAGCGGGTTGGGCCATCCCACTTTTGGGAGAGGTGGGGAGAGTGAGGGGGAAGGAGAAAAGAGAGAGAGGAAAGAAAGGAAGAGGCGAAGAGAGAGGGAAAACGAGGAAGATAGAGAAGGCTAGAGAGAAAATGGGGAGAGGGAGATATTGGGGGCAGCTAAGCCACCTCCCTTGAGGGGAGAGAGGGGAGAGAGAAAGAGAGGTCGCCTCCCTGAGAAAGAGAGAGAGAGGGGGGTTGCTCAGCCATCTTCACTTTGGAGAGAGAGAGAGATAGAGAGAGATAAGAAAGAGTGGGGGCAACTGGGCCATCCCCATCTTGGAGAGAGAGAAAGAGAGAGAAAGTGGGCGGTAGCTGGGATGTCCCCCTTTGTGAGAGAAAGAGAGAGAGAGGGAGAGAGAGTAAAGAGTGAGGGCGAATAGGCTGTCCACACTTTAGAGGGACAGAGATGAAAGAAAGAGAGGGGGCGGCTAGGCAGTCCCAACTTTGGAGAGACAGACAGAGAGAGAGGAGGAGGGATGGAGAAGATGGAAAAAGAGAAAGAGGAGGGAAGAAGAAGAAGAGAAGAGGAAAAAAAGGGGAGAAGAGAGAGAAGCAGGAAGAGGACGAAGAGAGAGAAGAGGACGAGAGAGGAAAGAGGTAAAACGGTTTCCTAGGGGGTGCAAAAGAGGGCTCGAATAGGCCGGCTATGTTTACTCCTTGGATCCTTTGAGTGCTCTTGAGAGAGGTTAGGTTTTGTGACATAGGCTTAGGGTGGAGCCTAGCTTGGGATGACTAAAGTGAGGGCTGGCTAAGGTGCGTTAGGGTGAGGGTTAGTTAAGTAGGTTATAGAGTATGGTTGATGGGATAAGTACTGATAGGCGAATATATAGTGTAAGGTAAGGTAGGGAGTATGATGAGGTATGGTGTAAGAAGTGAGGGTGTGGGGTGTATGGAGTGTGGGTGTGAAATGTAGGGAGTATGGGTTTAGAGTATGATGTGGTGTACGGTTGAGTGGGTTGGGATGGTTAGACTAGGTTGTATGGTGTAAGGTAGGGCACGGTGTCTGGTGTAGAGATTCTAAGGGTATTGCTCTCAATGCTAAAATATTCTCTCTCATCTCTCTTGAAGTGAAAATTGAAAGCTCAACACCAGAAACTTAAGCTAGCAAACTCTAGCGTTAAAATTATCTACAGCTTAGGTTATAAATGGTTAAAAAGAGCTTATATAAGATCTCCCCCAAACATGGGTGGATGACCAAAATAATGCCAAATTTCTAAACAATATAATTTTTCTAATTGAAAAGTGAATTTCGTTTTTGGAGTTACATGATCATTTTGCCCCTTCCAACTTTCATGAAAATGACAATACCATCCCTAAAAAGGGGCTTTTTACCTTCCTTGTGGATCAGGGCTCTTTTGGGCACTTTTCGGTGAGATTTTGGACAATCCAACACCGTAAAAATGATGGTTGTGTCGCGATGATCGTTTTGATATCCATTATTGAGCTTGAATCAAATTTTTGAGGTTGTTCCCAAAATCGAGCCAACCCTATTTTGAAATTTTCTTCACACAATCTAGCATGTCTTGCCTTGTTTTTGGTCAATTTCTTCATCACAAATCTAATGGGAGGTCATTGTGATCGTTTTGCAATAAAAACCCCTTAATTTGGTAGGCATTTGATCACTTTTGTAATTTTGGAGGTCTTCAAAATAGGATTCCGGCTACTAAAAAATATGTCTTCTTGCGAGCCAAAATCGGGTGTCTTTCCAACCTTGATCCCATGCAAATCTTACCTCAAATTGAAGTTGTTCGAAACATGGTCATAATAGACCCATATTTAAAGCTATCCGATGTCGGGACTCTAAAATATGGCCACTCGAACGGGAGGATGTTCAACTTTAAAAATTATGCAACATATGAGTTTTTCGAGTTCATCTTCTCTCAACAATTTCTCTCATCTCGGGCATCGTCTCGAGCTGTGCTTTATATCAAAATGTGCGACTCGATGAAATCTATGACATACAAAAAATTTTGCTCGATTGTCCTCTAAATGAGAGATTCAAGGCCTGTACCATTCGATCTAGAAATTGAATGGCACAATTTTCAAAAATAAAAACTGGTATTTTGGGGCAGCATGTGAATAGTGTGAAACCCACCTATTTTGGGTAAGTTGGCCCAAGAATAGTCCAGAAGCATCCAAATAAGCTGAAATTTGGTACTCGGGGGTTTCTGGACCTTCCAAATCCAATGGTAGTAGTCTGATGCTCATCAGAGACCTTGAAGACATAGCTCTAGATATGATATAGCTTTCGGCGTGATCGAAGGCAATGCTGTGAAATTTAAATTTCATCTCGATCTTCTTTATCTTGATCGGATTGAGACGAAACTTGACGGAAACTCTTAAAATACCAAATTCCTCCCTTTTCATGCTTTTGGGGCCAAGGGAATACCTTTACAAAATTGCTAAAAACTTAGGATTATTGGTGTGGACTTTCGCAGCCCACAAGTGTGACTGATACCTATGGGCCTGGATCACAACTGCCTCCTCTATTATTCGACCCGGGGTGTTAGTGTGTAAAAAATACATTCAAACACCAACACTATTCAAGATTTCACCATTGAACCAGTTACCGTAAATGGCAAAGTCCTCCTATAATTCCTCCAAAATGTGGCAAACATGTCGGCCTTAAATGTCACAATCCCATGTCGGATTGCGCTGAAATTTGGGTCTGTCATGTTCCTCGACAAGTACGATCATTTGGTAGAAGCTATGTACATGATCTACAACCAGAGCAAGAGACAACCTAGAGAGAAGTGGGGAAAAGTTGAAGTTTATGCAGAAAAATAGTTTGTGTGCTCTTCATGCTCCAAAGGCCATAAATCGACATCTGATGGTTGGATCAATCTCAAAATTGATGTGTTATGATTGTGATTGATTGACTTTTATTTCATGTAAGAAAAATCACAATCGGGGTCAGGAAAGGTGCTCATCTAAAGCCTAAAAATAAGAACAAATTAATAAAAATTTATAAAAATTAGAAAAGTAGTTTTTCGACGACTTGCCGGAGTCCAAAAAATGGTCGATCAGAGGTTATTTCGCATGACTATTGCTGCAAAATGATCATATTCACATTCCCTTCGATCTACTAACAAAATAAATACAATGAACACGGTATTTCCTAAGTGATCGATCAAAGATGAAAAGTAAAGTTTGTATAAAAGTCGTGAAAGACAAAAATGTCAAGAACATCAACAAATCTTCATGGTTCTTTGTACATATCAAAACGATCTCCTCACTGCAATCCACGTTTTCCCAATGCACATCATCCATTCTGGTGTTCGAGAAGCCAAACCAAGGCCCCACACTGTGTGGATGGAAGAGGCCCCTTTTTATGGATCTATTTTGTAATTATGAGTTTTGCACATGACCTTTTTGTTCATTTTTTCATTTACCCGAATTTTCCCTTTATTTTTGTAATTTTTATTTTCAAATATTTCTCATGAGTTTTGAGTATCCACCCTAGTTCAAAAGAGGAGCTCTATATAAATCCCACCATATGTAACTTTTATAAGAGGTTGGAAAGGATTGAAACGTTAAAGGACGGCTTTGAAAAAGGAGTAAAGATCTCTTTTGCTTCGAGTATTATTGAAACTCTATTACTTTGAAAAGAAGAGAGATAAACATTTTGTGAAAAGAGTTCCTCCCTTTTCCTCTAACTCTAGGTTTACTATCTCTAGTTAGCTTAACCTAATCCCTAACCAAGAATTGCCTAAATGTTAACCTAACCATATTACCTTAACCCAATCATCTAACCCCATCCTATCCCACTCCATATCCATACCCTTAATCCTGCACCATACCTTACACCTCCTAAACCACACCCATTATACTCCATACACACATCTCACCCATCTAGTCTGGGCTAGCCCCTTTAAGGAGTTTAGTCATGCACAGTGCCTGGGCAGGAAGAATTACCTCTTTCATTTGAATAACCCCTTAATATATGAACTCTAAATTCTAATTCTCGAATATGTGTTTTTTTCTGGAGTTTGTGGACAAGCAAAGTGCTACACACCATACTCAAGTCAAGTGAATCTTCTTTAATGCACTTAATATCTGTCATTAAATTACCTTAACATTCTAGTAAAGTAAAAATGAAAATTGTCATCTTATCCTCATTTTTCATTTTTTTATCAACATTTTCAACATCATAAAGTTTTTTTTTTTTAAAGCATTCAAATAATCGGAAACCTTTATCCCCTCTTTGATACTTAAATAAAACATTTTAATCTTTAGTAAAATATGATTTGCAAGATATTTGTTTTTGTAACGACGTCAACTTCATCTACAAATCTTTTGTTGTCTCTTCTCCAACTATATTGAATAAGATGTTATTCCTTAAACATAATCAGATTGTAGTCATAGCCTTAAGGTCCGTTTCCTTCCATCTTCTTTTCCTTTTTGAGCAACACTTTGTATAGTTCTTATTGTACTAAAATATAGCAAACTTTAATTTTCATATCTCAAATGCATGTTGTGTATTAAATTTCTCCACCTCAAATGAATTACTTGTCATCTCCTTAAAAATATTGCACAAAACCCGATGCTTTGATATCACTTACTAGGAATTCAAATACATGAAACCCCAAAAATAAACTAATCACTGTATAATACACATTCAAACCCGAAGCATGTGAAATTGATGACCCAATAACAAATCAAAGCAATCATTTGAAATAAAATTAGAAAAAGTAAATAAGAGAAGGAATAACCAAATTACAAGAAAAGTGCAAAACTAACTACAACAACAAATTTTCTGTTTTTACCACCTAGGGCTACGTCTACGGGAAAGGGGTAAATAAAAACCCAATATGACATGAAAATTTATAATGTAAAATACAATTGGTACCTCAATAGAGAAAACAGGTGAGAATTCCTCACCAAAATACCTATTTGAATTCACCAAAACCCTATGGTTTACCATCGTGATTCTCTATAGTAGATGATCTAAAAAAGAGAGCAACACAAGTTCACATAATATATCCATAAAGAGGGGCAGCAAGCGACTTCTTCATCCCATCCCCTTTCTCCCTTCAACTAAAAAGAAAACCTTACCTTTCTAAGTTAGGAAGGAAAATTTTAATTAGGCCCAAATGCTCTTCACAATTTTTTATATGATTTATTTTTAGTAATTACAAAAGAACCCCAAAACATTTGACAAATGTGAACAATAGCCCCATTCGATGACTTCCTTCCATCTTTAACATTTTTGACAAGAGCCCCAAATTACAATCGGCAGGCGTGGGATCTCCCTCTTCTTCCCACTATCTTTATCTGTACTGGGTGTGGTTTTCATAAGGTCTAATCTTAAACAATCCAATTACTGACCACCTCTAAATTTTATCATAAATATGGTATCAAACATTTTTAAGATGTCTTGAGAATCTACTTCCATTTCTAATTATGAAATTTTAAACTCTAAAAATAGTTAAATCAAGTAAATTTATAAACACATGAAAATCTTGAAAATGGACAGTTCAGATGTGTTGCAAGTTACATTATTTTAAAGACTCAAAATCTTTTTTTTTCTTTTCATAGACATACATCTCGATGTTGAGATGATTAATTAGAGGGTTTTCCAATATCCAAAATTTTTTTTGAGGTGAATCTTTAATTTTACGTTCTAAAATTGCAACCTTATATAAACTTTTCCTTACCTGTATAACTCACAATGCCTAAACCGAAATCGGCATGCTCCATTTCTCAAGAAAAGAAGTGGGCTGTTCTTCCTCGCTCCTGTAACTCTCTCTATCTCTATTACGTTACCCTTACTTCAATACTCTTTCTCTCTCCACTTACCGCTCCTACAATTTTTAACCCAATCCATATACGTTTCTCTCTTTAAAACCGAGGAAGAAGAACGTCTCGATCATTAGAGAAGCAATCACTGAAATCAAACTTAAAGACGTCCATCAGTTGCGATTCCAGGCTTTTGCTTTTCATTTTCACTGTTTTCATTTTTGATGATTCCAGGTTTTTGCTCCCTAAGGGGATATTGGCATTGGCCTAAGTGGCATGGCGATGAAATTCAGGAAAAATGGAAGACTTGTGAGTAGAAAGTGTGAAAGTTAGACGAGGTAATCTAGCACAGTTTATATGGTTTTTAATTTTTCTTTTTGTCACCTTCTAAAACTCCTAGAATGGCCTAAGTACAATAAATTTTTCTCAAAATAAACAAAAAAAATAACTAAAATAGGTTCTCACTTGTTGCCACTAATTAAAACTTCTTTTATTATTCAATAAATAAAAAATTAACATAAAAGTATGGGAGTAAAAATACACACGAAATAAAAAAGATTGTAAAGAATAAAGTAAGATGTCAGAAAATTACCTCAACCAGACTTACTATGTTCCATACCCAATCTCTTCCTTCAATGGTACAAGTGATCAATGGTCTATCTCAAATCTACAAATTCTAGGAAAGCCAAAGCCGCAACTCTTAATAATTATTAAAGCATGCAACAACTAAGACCAAGTCAAGGCCTCAATCCCTTAGGCAATCTATGTGAGTGGGGCAAAGCCCCTCGTGAGCATATCTTGGGGTGTGGCCCCCTATTCTTACTATATTACTAAGAGAGATGACATAGAAAGAAAGCCTAGGGCCTGGCGTAGCACCCTAGGTGAGAGGGGCTAGAGAGAATTAGATGAGAGAGGTGTAGTGATTTGGTAATGGGAGAGTCCCTATTTATAAAGTTTCTAGGGGGTTAGAGTATGGAGATTAGATCCATTCCATTGATCATTTAAGACTTGTGCGGGGAGAGATATGAGCTATCCAGTTAACTATCATGATTCAAATGAAGTTGCTAGAACCTTATCTTTTGGTTTTCTAAACCTAATTCCATCAAATAATGAAACCTAAAAAAAATTATCAATCATACAATTTTCCATAATCTTATTAAACATAATTAATTGCAATTAATCCTCTAAAATTTTAAATCATATATTATTTCAACATATTTGCAAGCCTTTTGTGGCCTTATAACAAAATATAAAGTATGACTCACTATAGGTGGGCCGTTCCACCCTTGGTAGCATCATGTGGGCCCCACATAAATTTCCCACATGATATATTTTATGGTGGCCCATAGCTCATGGTGGGCCCCCATATAATTAGTGAACTATAAAATTCAAAAGGTGATTTAGGAATATTAAAATTAAATATTATTTTTCTTTGAATATTTAAAAACTAAAGATTGAATATCTCTAGAGACTCACAAAAATTCAAATAGTCAATCTTAAAATCATTTAATATTAAAATAATTAATTTCAAATAATTTTATACAAATTAGATCCAATTAGATCTATCGTTGAAGCACTCCATCTTCTATTGTGGACTATAATCCATATTTTCTTTCTCATATTAACACATAGACCACTGTAGAGTTTCATGCTTGGGTTATGAAAGTCACCCAATAGGCAATGGGACACGATCTCAGTTTATGGATTACAGATTCTTCTCTAAAAACGAGTCCTAGGACACACAGACCTAATGCAATCATAGCTCTATGGTGTATATAGGTAATTTCTATATATGCATCACCCTCAATGGTGATTCGCTTTCCCGATACGGCTATCATATGTACATGCCGTGTGATGCTTCAGTGATGAGGCTTTGGCCGTCGTCTTTAACGGCCTATAATGACACACTAGGGTCACACAGCCTCTTGGCTCACTCTCCTAGGCAACTCCGACCTCTTCAAGGAATGAACCCACAAACTTTCATCGGTTTTGTTTTATGCCCAGGTAATAATGGTTTTCCATCTCGACTGTCCTGTCACGTCAACCTAAGTCTGAGTATAGACAAATAGTATTTGCCTATCTTGGTCCACAAGGACTACTGTATTTATGTTTCACTGTATCAAATAGTTGAATACAAGTTCTCATGAGGCTTTTAATTGCTACAAAAACTGAACAGGGTGTACCGATGGGAAGGCTTAAATATGTTTAATGCAAGGGAGCAGTTAAATATAAGATTTTATGAAGCATGTATATGTCCAGTGGTGTGCAGAAATATCCTAGGTTTATGTTAGTGTTGATTTTTATTGATCTCACTGTTTTTTTTTTTGAGTTAATAGAAAAGAGAGAGAGAGAGAGCCGCAAATGTTACCCAGATCTCACTCCCCCAACCAAACCTGAAACCTTCTCTCTCCCTACAACCTCTCTCTCAGATATCCAATCTTTTACTTTACAAGTTTGCTATAAAAGCAATTTGAATGTGAATTTGATATGATATTGGAGATTAGGGTGAGTTAGGGTAAAATTTGTTACAGTGAGGCACATAAGTTCCATCAGTGGCACCAATGCAGAATTGTTATCTGTAAAGATAATTGAACAGCTGTTTAATTTGACAGTTCCTCTATTACATATCACCTTAGAGTAATCAAACAACCCCACAATAAATCAGAACTTTTCAATCTACAATTAACTAAATTATAATTTTAAAATTTTCGTAAACTTATTTTCGAATCAAACTGACCCTTAATGATTATCACTACACTCTCTCCATTACAAGTTGAAGTCCATTTGCAGGTTCCACGACTAGCTGGAAGGTTGGGCTATGACAGTATGTTTGAGAGAGGCTGAACTTGAATTTCGATATTATCAGAGAAATCACAATCTTCAGTTCTACCATGGCGAAGTTTTGGCCCACACAAGTGCGGGAACCAAAGCCAAAAGGATGGAATGCATAAGGGTTTTTGCAGGCGCCAATTATCCCATTCGCAAACCTCTCGGGGTTGAAAATATGAGCGTCAGAGCCCCATATTTCAGTGTCATGGTGCAATGCTGAAACTGGAATCCAGAGGTTGGTCCCAGCTGGAATCCGAATGCCTCCAAATTGCAAGTCTACAAATGCTTCCCTGATCATAAATGCTGCTGGAGCATAGAGACGCATTGTTTCATGCAACACCATAGTCAACTGCATTTCATAGAAAACAATGGTTTAGATGGCTATAGTTCCACGAGAAATCCCAACATATGTAAATAAAAATGATTTCTACTCACAATTTTCATCTGGCGGAGCATCTCAATATTAGGTAAATATCCCTTGCAGACCTCTGCCACTTCATCGCGAACTCTTGTTTGCCATATTGGGTTCATGGCAAGCAGTAGGAGGCACCACGATGCAGCTGAAGCGGTGGTTTCATGCCCTGCAAAATAGAGATTCTTGCAGTTGTCTACAATGAGGTTGTTAATGTCATCAGGAGTAGCATGAGCTTCAACGGCTTTGCTATTCTCTAAGATGGCTTTCAATAGATCGTCCTCAGCTGCAGCCTTCGGTTCTGCCATGCGTTCCTTCAAAGCTTTCAATATTATCGATCTCACCTCTCGCCGTAGCTTCCAAATTTCACGGTTGATCGTATTGGGAATAAACCTAGTAGCCAAATAGCACATGTTGTTAACTGATTTCTATGTCTAAGTAGGTATCATTTCTATTTTAGGAATTTGGCGAGGAAGTGATTTTGATTTTGGGGCCTGCCATGACTCACATAAACAAATCATTAAGCACATGGAGCGTTATTCTTGTACAAAGGAAATGTGGGCCTTGATTCATGTCCCAAATGCTTTAGTTTTCATGCACATAGGAAATAATGTTTTCTGTAAACCAACAAACAATCTTACTTTGGTAATTGGGATTATAGGGAATAACATTTTTTGTAAATCCATAAATAATCTTACTTGGTAACTGGGATAATGAGACTCAGGTTTTCGATAACTCTTATTTCATCCATAAACATGGAAAACAATGCACAGGAATCTAGTGGGCTATTAAACTGAATGAAGCACAAGATTTGTGTTTGCTGGATAAATGGTTTTGTAGTAAGGGAATTGAGAGTTTACCTCATCCCAGGAACTCCAACAAGGAGACCCTGCTTAGCCATGGCCCTTTGAATGCACCTTAGTCGATGATAGATCTCCTGCCCTTTCTCGTAACTACTCCCGAAACATGTTTTTGAGAACACATCGGCGGAGAAGTTTCTCAGATCCTCGTCCACCCTTAGTGCTCCAACTCCGCCCGCTCTTTCAACTCTTCTTTCCCACCCTTCTAACATAGAAATGCCACACTCCACCATCAGTCCAATCATGCTCTGTACAACCATTGAAAGTGAAGTTCCATTGTCAGGAATTTCAAAAACCAAAAATTGCTTTCTTAGTGGTTAGATTTGTTGAGGATCTTAATATATTTGCTTGCAAATTAGCAACATTTCTGAATTTGATAAAAATGGATAGCCTTTGGACTCATTGTAAGACCCGTAGTTGAAAAGGGAAGCATAAATAAGTTCCACCAAACTTCGGGATTTTATTTCCAAGCTCATATGGAAATGACAAGGGAGACATATTAAAAGTAGTATTAAGAACTCGAAGACTTCGTTTGACTTTTAATCTTTCTTTAATTATTTTGCATTGAATCTCAAAGATTTTCACCAAAAACCGACAGTTATCAGTTTGTGTCATTGTTATTCGAACCAGACTCAACAACTGAACGAAATTAGGTTCAGTATAACCAAACTCCTTGCAATTCAGTCCACTAAAACTGGTTTCTCTTAAATGTAGATTCTTCAATGTAAGGTTTTGGAATTACTCAGGGACTGACCAATTTGGACTAGTTAAACCAGTTAGGGGAGTACATCCACAGCAAATAAAACCAGACCCCACATTTTCCTGGTTCAATATCTGGTCTCATATCATTGGTTTTACTCAGTGTTTAAAAAAACGCCGAGTCGAACCGGAGTCGCCCGGTTTGACTCGGGAATCGCCATGGACGGATCGAATCGGCGAAAAAAACGGGAATCGCTCGGTTCTAAAGAGAACCGGACGATTCTGCACAGTGACTCGCCGATTCACTGTACGGAATCGGCGAGTCCGTACAAAGAATCGGCGAGTGCCGTATGGATTTTTTTTTTTTTTTTTTTTTTTTTTTTTTTTTTTTTCTTTTTTTTTCTTTTTTGTAATCCATGATAGATTTTTTTTGTAATACTTGATCTATTTTTTTGTAATCCATGATTGAATTTTTTGTTTTTTTTTTTTTTTGTAACCCATGATAGAATTTTTTGTAATCCATGATCGAATTTTTGTAATCCATGATCGAAATGTTTGTTTTTTTTTCTTGTAATCCATGATCGAATTTTTTGCTTTTTTTTTTTTTTTTGTAACCCATGATAGAATTTTTTGTAATCCATGATCGAATGTTTTGTAATCCATGATCGAAATGTTTGTTTTTTTTTTGTAATCCATGATCGAAATGTTTGTTTTTTTTTTTGTAATCCATGATCGAATTTTTTGTTTTTTGTTTTTTTGTAACCCATGATAGAGTTTTTTGTAATCCATGATTGAATTTTTTGTAATCCATGATCGAATTGTTTTTTCTTTTTTTGTAATCCACGATTGAATTTTTTGTTTTTTTTTGTTTGTTTTTTTTTTGTAATCCATGATCGAATTTTATGTAATTCATGATCGATTTTTATGTAATCCATGATCGAATTTTTTGTAATCCATGATTGAATTTTTTGAAAATTTGTGATTTTTTTTTTTTAATCCATGATCGAATTTTTTTTTGTAATCCATGATAGAATTTTTTGAAAATTTGTGATTTTTTTTTTTTAATCCATGATCGAATTTTTTTTTGTAATCCATGATAGAATTTTTTGAAAATTTGTGATTTTTTTTTTTTAATCCATGATCGATTTTTTTGAAAATTTATTTTTTTTGTTTTTTAATCCATATTATTCAAAGAGAAAATGAGAGAGATGATGATTCTGAAGCCACCCTATCTCAGCCATATTATTCACATATCGAGTCCCAACAGCAACAGTGTAGGGATGAGCACGACAGTGCAGGTGAGCATGAAGGATGGACAATCTTCGGGGATTTTAGATTGGAAACACAACAAAACTCTAACATTTAGGGATTTGGGAATAGTCAAACGCCTGCTAATATCGATGATTCGTTTTTAGATCGAATCAATGAATTGTTAAACAAATTCAATCAATGGCACTAGCGTGACCAAGAAGAAGTCTATCATTTTATTTTTAGATCATATGTTACTAATTTTATGCTTTATTGTAGTCTATATATGTTGATATACTTATTCCATGATAATTCTATGTTTATCCTTTTGTGTGATGTAAATTAAATCCTGAATGGCCGTTCATGCAGGGAAAGAACATATCAATATTCGCATATTCTTTCAAAAACATAAAAATTCTTAATGGAGTACCCTCATTTCTTATTGAATTCCTAAAAAACAATATTTATAATGAATTTTAATAAGTTTTTCGGATTTTTTTTAAGCTTTATTTTGACCGATTCACCTGATTTCCGATCCGAATCGTCGATTCGCTGATCCGAATCGGCTTTTTGAGAACCCGATCCGAGTCACCGATCCGTTTTTAACCCATTGGTTTTACATATTAAAATGTTATTATGGTGAGCGTCATATCTGAGCCAGAGCATCGTCGGTATACCAGCAATTACATATTCAATAGTATATTTCCTATTCGTTTGTTATTAAAGATGAAGATGCAAATAGAATACTACCACTGGAGTGTTGAGTTTATTTAGATATCCCATAATATAACACTTGAATATCTGAATATCTAAGTAATTGAAAGAATAGTGGGGCTATAGCTGCTCCCAGTTAAAAATAACACATATAACATGTACTTTCTCAGCATGCTCATGCCTATGTCATGAGGTAGCACAACAAGTCTCATGCCAAAAAATAACTCAAAGCCCGTTGGTTTCACAATATGCAAAACCTCCCTAAACCACAAAAGGTTCAACCATATTAGTCTCTTGATAGTAAATTTATACAAATCAAGTAATCTTTTCCACACAACATGTGTCAAGGAGGCCTACCACTATGGCCTTCCTATGACATTCCCTACGGTTCATGGTCTTAGGTAATCGAGGTTTCCAAAGAGCTGACTAACACGACACATAGTCAATACAATAAAATATGAGTCAAGAATTATGGGTATTTAAAACCATTGCATAGATAAAAGAGACTTTCTCCCATATTTATAAAATATTTTCAAGACCCAATGATTTTTTTTTTGTCAAAATTCTTGACTTGGTATATTTTCACAAGCAATAGTTAGAGAATAATAGGACGGTTTATAATGTTTTTCAATAAAGACTTAGTGAACCTCACAAGACAATGGGGTTTTCACAAAACCATATTCGTAGACCAAGGTTTTTTAACATAAATGGTCCAATCTTAATTCAAAACAATATCCTTACTCTTCAAACAATATTTTACCATATACACTTTGAATTATTTACCATGTCATGTTATGGCCACCATACAAAACATAAAATCCATCATATAATTTTATCCAGCGAAACACAACTAAAATGTGTTTATCAAAAGTATCTAAATACGCATATTTTCTTGGCAAATGTTTAGAAACTTTCACATGAGATCCTCATGACATGCATCAACCCATATCACCCAACATTATTTAGAGGATGGTTCACCAAGACCGGGTTTTATCATAACACTCCCTTTATGCTACATATTTGAATGAGTCATACCATCTGTCATGTTTGGTACTTAGGTCAAATAGATCTTGATCAAGCCACATCTCTATGTGCCTTACTACCTTAAGTAGTTCACACAAGCACAAAGAGGAAACAAAATACAAGGCATCAAAAAACTAGCTTTTTCAAACTTGTTTGCACCTATCAATTAATATCCATGCACTTCATGCATATGCCCAAAACCAGCCAAGATATAAAAGAAGCATAAAGGATAATAAATCATATTTCCCTATATGACCTTACCATGCATATAGGATAGATTTCATATCTCATAGTGTGTGGTATTGGGGCATATTTGATCTTGGCTTTTCTTGTTGAGGAATTGTGGTAGTCTTGGGAGAGCACACAGCTGATGAGAATCACTTAGTCATCGAAGTGTCCATCTCTTCGGTCTTTAGATTTTCTCTTTTTTATAACATGAAGAAACACTCGTCTTCATGCCATCACTCCAAAAATAATAATTTTGATTCTACCACTGACTTTTGGAGTTTCAATGCTACCACCAAGTCTCTCTACATATCCCTTAATTGTGAAGATGCATTTATATGTTTTATGTTTCTTCTATTTTTTGTAGTCCCCAAATTAAGTACCCCTAAAATAGAGGGTCATATCACCTCAACATTGTATTACCTCTCTTTGAAGTCTTATTGAAATCATAATCATGACACACTATAAAACCTGAATGAGCCTAAAAAGGCTTCCATTACGAAGAATACAAAGATGTGTCTTAACATGTCAAATCTTTCGATTTTCTGCATAGTAGAAGATGAGTATCCTATGAAAAAATATGATATCTCTCACCTCAAAAAGAGTGTCTTTGAAAATTTTTGGAGTATAGAAATAGACTCAAAATCAGTACTCAGTGCCATCCCTCACTCACACCATATAATGAATCGATTAATTATTGACATTAACATCACAATACATATTTCACATAAGAAAATTAGGTTGTCACAGCTCAATAAAATATGTATTTCTTTCAATTCCTTGAAGAATTTATTCCTCAACCTTTTCTGTTGAAATCTAGATTCGTAGCCAAAACGTAACATTATGATGTGAATCCCTAAAGATAAACTTCTTCTTGGAAATAAATAAGTGACATTCACGTCACAAAATATGTTATAATGTATAATTCCAAGAACAACACTACTTAGTAATATTGTATTTTCCTTCTACCCACCAGGAGTTTTTCTTCTAAACTTCTTCTGTTTTAAAGTAGATATAAAAAAGCAACAAATATCCTTCTGCAAGCCCCATATCACTATGTTAGATATAAAAAAGCAACAAATATCACCATATCACTATGTTAAATAGCCATGAAAAGTATAGATATTCACATCTTAATGACTCAAAATAGAAGTTTAAAGACTCATTGTAGGCCTCAAAACATTCTATTAATAATAAAAATAAAATCCTGAAATTCATGCCATTCAGACAGTTTTCGTTGCAGGAAACAACACTTGCACACTCTTTAATAAAATGAGTATATTTTCCAAATCAAAAAGGTTTTCTCATGATTTTTTTTGTTTATTAAATAGACTCATTTTCATGAGGTACAATTAAATGTTACTCATAAATAAAATTATTTTCATGGAACTCAGTGTACAGTTACTGGATTTTACAGGGTCAAAATTGGCACTCCTCAGTTCTTAGTCCATAACTCTTAATTCCCCCAAGATCTCCCACTGAAAGTTTGCAGGAAGATCCAACTCTCAAAAACACAAAATATAATTGAAATATGCACCAAATAAATGTCCAATCCTTTTATTCATATCAGTGGTCCAAAAGAGCAAAAAAATCCATATTTTGCAGAGTGCCTTTTTAGTATCGGAATCATGCCAATAATCTTTTTAGAGGATTTCCATATGAACATAAACCCATGGTCATTGAAATCACGACTTTCAACTCACCAAAATAGTGAAATAAAAGAGATATGGCAACAAGATATCTAGTTTTAATACCAATGAAAGTTTGACAAAGTGATCTAGCGTGGTGCATGTAGATTTAAATTTTTTCAATTTCTCATCTACTAGAACACATACAAATGTCGAAGAACAATAAAACTTACTTGAAATAAACAAATAAAGAACCAAAAATAGTTCTCACTTGTTGCCACTAATTACAACTTATTTTATTCCATAAATAAAATCATCATAATGATTATGGGAATAAGAAAGTATAAGAAATAAAATATTGCATCCCACAAATCAAGATGTCGGAAGATTACCTCGATTGGACTTAGTACACTACACACCAGGTCTCCTCCAATGACACACGAGATCAATAGTCTATCTCAAATCTTTGAAGCATGGGAAAACCTTGACTACGACCCTTAATCAATATGAGAGCAACATGGAACATCACATAAACCACAAGGCCTCAATACCTTGTATGTGTGGTGCATGCCTCCTCTTTAAGGCGTGCCCCTATTTCTAACTCAAGAAATATTTTTCTAAGAGAGAGATCTTAGGGAGAAGAGAGGGAGATAAGAGGTATAGGGATTTATGAGAAAGCGAGCCCCTACTTATAGAGTTTCTAGGGATTAGGGTTTCCTTAGGGTCAGCCATTTTATGGAGAATAGATCCAGATCATTGATCATACAAGACCTGTTGGGTAAGAGATCTGAGCCATCCAATCCTTAGATTAGGCACCATGATTCAAAGGTAGGTCCTAGAACTTTATCCTTCAGCTTCCTAAACGCTATAAGTATTAAAGATGTCAGAAATATTAGATAATCTTTGTTTTATTAGATAATATTTGTCTTATTAGATAATATATGTCTTTGTACAAATCTCTTTATTTATACATATCCTTTTGAAAATTCAATCTTGTTATCCAAAAAATTTCCATAACACGTATCATGTTTAATTAAGAAGATATAGAAAAAGATATCCTCACTATGTGTAGCGTGATATCCATGAGACTCCAAGTGGGCTCCACATGCATATTCCATGTGGATCTATGGTGGGGTGCCCATGGGCCGCCATATCATATATAATTTATGAAAATAAAAAATTGATTTTTAGTATATGACAAATAAATTTTATTTCTCTATGAATATTTAATATTAAAGATAATATTTCTTAATTTATAAATTTATTTTATAAAAAAATATATCTAGAGATTCATAAAAAGTCATATAATCAATTTAAAAATCATTTCACATCAAAATAATTAAAACCCAATAATTTTGGGAATCAGGTACATCTGAGTCTAGAAATTATAATATCACTGAAGCATTCCATCTTGTATTGTGAACTGTAATCCACACTAGCTTTCTCAAACTGACCAAGCAATTCCCATGACACACTGACCATTACAAGGTTTATGATACCAAAGTCTGCCAATAAACTTGATGACACAATCGCAGTCTATAGATTATAGGTTCTCCCCTAGAGAGGAGTCCAAAGTCACACAGACTTGATGCAACTATAACTTTATGGTGCATTGAGGTAATCTCTCGCACATGAACGTGTTTCACCTTCAATAGTGACTTGTTTTTTCGATACGGCTATCATATGTATGTGCCTTATGATGGTTCAATGATGAGGATTTGGCCATCGTCTCTAAAGGCCAACCATCACGCATAAAGGTAACAAAGTCCCTTAGCTCACACACCTGGGAAACACTGACCTCATCAAGAGATAACCTATAAAACCATAGTTAGCTTTTATTACATGCCTAAGTAACAAGGGTTTTCCAACTCGACTGGCTTAGCACGTCAAGCAAAGTCTGAGTATTGGTAAATAACATTTATCTATCTCGGTCCCTCTGGACCATAATTTCTTGCTCCCTTAGTACCATTTTCTCTTGGTCCTTTAGGACCACACTCCCATTAGAGTTATTTGTTGCACTAGGATATTGATTACATGCTCTCATAAAACCATTGTGGTCAGAAAACCCCCAACAGTTTTGGTACTAATGATACCATTTGTTTCAAATATTAGAATTTGTGTATATTTTCGCAATAGAGCTCCACTATTGTTTGGAGAGAAAAAGCTAAAGAGACCTCGACCCTCACACTCCTGAAGAAAATATAGTAGGTAGCCGAACGAAAAGGGCGGCGAGAGGTGGAGAAAGCAAGTTTACGTATCTAAATTGAGAAAGTAGTCTAGGGATCGGGGGAATGCAATTTTACAATAGCACCCCAAAACAAGATATCTATACATTTTATAGATGGATATTGCAGAACGGTTGTCCCGCCCAAATTTTAAATCGACGAGTTCAGAATATATAACTAGTACTCATGTTTTAATTCTAAAGGTTACTTCTTTCTTAAGATTAGTACTCATCATAATTGAGATTTTTATTTTCTAGAATTTTAAATCCAAAATCCACAGGTTAGTGCCCATCATAATTGAGATTTTCATTTTCTAGAATTTTGAATCCAAAATCCACTTTTAAAATAGATTTTAGAGAGAGATCACATTTAAATAGATTGGTCAGCAGACTCATAGAAATCATGTGCATTTAAATTACTTTCGTTCTTATGTTCAACGACAAACTAAATCACAATATTTATGTTTTGTATTTATAGGCCACTCTTGAACAATTTGTAAAATAGGATATTACTTCAAAGTGTCCTATGGTTTATGCCTCTTGTCGATAATCAAGAGCAAGCATATTTATCGGCAGGATTGGAATGGAATCTGAACCATGAGGGGTTTAGTTTAATCAAAAGTTGTTGGATTAACAATTGAACTAGTTAAACTATAATTTAAAAAAGTATATGTAAAATAAGAAAATAGTTAGAAATGTGAAATTATTAAGAAAGAATTCTTCAACTTCTTTGACCGGCTGAACCAGCCAAAATGCGATCCTCAAATAGGTAAAAAATGTCAAATATTGACTTTGACAGGTTTTCGAGCAAATCATATATTTTGTTAGACAGGACAGTATGTGCAAGGGAAAGAAGGGTTCTTATTTGGATTTGTCGTAGTCATAATGATAGGTCTATTACGATCAATATGATCATGTCAACATTACGGCAAAAGGGGTTTTTACCACACCATCAGTGTTATGGGGATCCAGCGAAATTGGCACCTAGAGCTGAATTCATGACATGTTTGGAACATCTTAATCTTCATCCATCTCTGTACAGTTGGATGGCCTAAATCCTAAATCTATGATAATATATTACAAGGATCAGAGAGGTCATAATGTCGGTAAAAGGAGGTCACAATAACTGTTATCTCGTGGATGTGAAATTTAGGTGGCCGGAAATATTTTGCCATCGACTAGCTACGAAATCCTAAAAAGATTTACCCTAACTTCGTGACATACTCCAAACTATTATATTTGGGTGCAGTTTGCATACGGATGCATCCATAGGTGTAGAGGTAAGGTGCACCTTCAAATTTTATCATGGTATATAATTTTGATGTAAAATGTTCTTAAGATTATCTCAGAATATATTTTTATATCTAATTATAAAATTTTAAATTTTAAAAATGGTTAAAATCAAGTAGATCTATAAACATATGAAAATCTTGAAAATGGACGGTGTAGATAATATGTTGTAAAATGCACTATTTCAGAGACTTAAAATCTTTTTATAGTCTTTTTACTTTTAATAGTCATACATCTCGTTGTCGAGATGATTGATCAAAAGGTTTTTCAACATTAAAACGACCTCTTCCGATGGATTTTTGAAGGGCATCCGTAGTTCTGCATTATAAGGTAGTATCCTTATATAAACTTTTTCCATTATATTTTCAGAAACAGTGATTTCAACCTTTTATTAGCTTAGCATAAATAATCCAGTAAAATCTCAATTTTGTATGTACCTTGACTTTGTCCATGTATAACTCTTGGGCAATAATCTTTCGCTGTCGTCTCCAATTTTCTCCATTTGCCATTAAAATGCCTTTGCCAAACAATGCTGCTCTGTGCTTACCCCACGCTCGCGGCTTCCCCAATTCCATGGACGTGCACATGCTCATCTCCTTTATCATATCAGGATCTCCTACGTACAAGAATACTGTAGTCCCCGAGCTGTAAGTAAATGTGGAGCCTGTTTAAGTCAATTTATCAGTTAATTAATTAATCAAGGATATTATGGATCATTTGTCAATTATCAGTTAATAACTTATCAAGCATGTTGAGCAGTACTTTTCATATTTGGTACCTCAATAATATATTTTATATACTATTTAGAATATTGTTTTGATTATATATTGATTATGTCCCGTCGCGATAATAAAAATTGAGCATCTCTTAAGCTCTTGCCATTATCAAATTGCTTATTTCTTAATCTTATGAGATGACACTCGCTTATTTCTATGTAGTATATTAGAGAGTTTTGTCCATTCAATAAGATATTTCAATGAGTTCAACATTTTGTGCTAAGAGCTTCTCGCCAGAGGCGGCTGGGTGATCAAATGGGGAACAAGTAAATTGTTTCAAGTTTATAATAATTCTTTGGAAATTTTGTCAATTACTTATAGAGGATTAACAATTTAACACTTTAATCAAAATTTTTATGTAATTTCAAAACACCCATAAGAATACTTGGTTTTGAGTTGGAATTGTTCCTAGGTATATTACTGGAATAGTTAATCTCTTACAGGTACTTTAATAAATTTCCCTACTTTTTTATGGTTATAACCAATTTTCCAAGTTCTACTTTGATAAATTTTCCTACTTTTTTATGGTTATAACCAATTTTCCAAGTTCTACTTTGATAAATTTCCCAACTTTTTTATGGTTATAAGCAATTTTCCAAGTTCTACTTTGATAAATTTCCTACTTTTTTATGGTTATAACCAATTTTCCAAGTTCTACTTTGATAAATTTCCTTCCTTTTTTATGGTTGTAACTTATAACCAATTTTCCAAGTTCTACTTTTATACATTTCCCAACTTTTTTATGGTTATAACCAATTTTCCAAATTCACATTGGTTTTCTCTTATTTAGAGCGTCAGTGGGTAGAGCCGGAGCAAGTAAATTCAATGCTAGAAATTGGAGCATACCTAAATCAGAAAAGAATAGAAAAGAAAATCACAAAAAATACGTAGCCAAAGACCATGACTATGGAAAATTTGAAATATTGAAAGTAGTGATATCATCAAAAGGAGGCATACTTTCACCGTGAAACAAACAAATAAATAAATAAATAAAATGATAAATATTTTGGAAAGTACATACCCATTACCTTTACAAGGTGGTCACATTAATCTCGACCATTGGATGTGAAATTGGGTAGCTACAATTATTACATTGACCACGCACAAACTTCAAAATAAATTTTTTTGAATTTTGTGACACATTGAAGCTATCAAATTTCACATCGAATGGTTGTAAGCAATTGTGACCGGTAAATTTCACATCGAATGGTTGTAAGCAATTGTGACCGGTAAATGGTCTCATTGTATTTGATCTTTAAATACTTTCTAAATCTTATTTCTTCATGATGATGATGTTACTACCGGGAATGGAGGGTGGGACGTATGTTGAGGCATCAAGCAACCAAACCAACAACGCCCCAAACCCAATCCCCACTGAACAGTTTCCTTTTTTCGCATACATACCGTATGTTTTCTTCCATTGATGGAAATAAGGGAAAAGACGAGGTACATAATCGTGGGGCGATTGCTCCTCCTCATCTGTCTCCACAAACTTCATCTGCTTCATCTCTTTGAGGTTCCCATGAAGAAAAGAGGGAGACCGGGGTCCCCTAATTCCCTGTTTTGAGAGCGTTTCGCGAATTCTTTTTGGCCGCAACCATAGGTTATGAGCAACACACATGATCAAAGAGGAGAAGCTCACTAAAACAAGGGACAATAGGATTTGCAGAAGAAGTTCCATTTTCTTATTTGTGGGGGACTCAGATCCCAAATCCCTTCACCTGTTTAGTAGAAGGACAGTGCCACCACTACTAGGCTAGCTATGAACGCCATTAAAGCTTCTGGGTTTTCCTTCTTATAACCATTATACGTCTTGGTCGTTTGGGACCTCCAGTTACCGGCCAACATTAAGAAGGGAATATTCTATTCCATAGTTTAACAGGTGAAAGGTATAGAATAATACTAGACCTTTTCTACCCATTGTCTTCCATGTTCCCCATAAATCTAAATGATTTTCTATTCCCTTGAATTTTTCCTTGGGAATAATTGATTAATGAGTCTTCCCGTTGACTTTTGTGTGGAAGCACTCATAAATACTCATTAAAATACTTCTAACTACATTAATTAGATGCATTAAATTGGCTTCGTTTTACTTCTCACCGGAGTCTTGGGGGTAGGCTAGGAGATGGGGGACCAGTTGGTAATGGGGTCCATGTTATTTTTTTTTCCGGAAAAACATTAAAAGGCGGTCCTATACCAATGCTATTCCCATCCAAGAATCTTTTTTAGGTATGGATTTAGGGTTGGAAAATGTTTCCCTTGGCACATTTGATTTGTGTGAAAATGTTTTCTAATGTAGTTAAATGTGAGAATATTATCTTATCAACTGATCTTAGCGCATCTTTTCATGCCAATTGACAACTAATTGATATAAAACAATTTCCACACTTAACCACATAAGATAATTTTTTCATATCATTCGAACCAAATGTATAAATTTACCCTTTGGATTTATGATTTTGCAATATAGCACAAATAAAAGAAAAAAAAAAAAGTAGTCTATTATTAGGGTTCGAAATTCATATTTATGAATTCTTTTATTTTTTTTTCTCCTTCATGTTCTTGATCATGGTGGTCCATATTATTGGCCAAAGAGATTTTAAATAGGAAATACTTCTCTAAGATGGATTTTCTGAACGAGAATGTTAACTACATTCCTCAGCTATTACACCCAAACCCCACCTTTCTATTCTTGGTGGAAGTTTTTAACCGTCGGCTGACACACTTTTTCAAATGTGGCCTTCCATCGAGATGGATTTTTTATTCGGAATTTTATAAGTCGATCATCTCAACCACCGCAAAAATGAATCTGTAGAAAAAAGGACAAAGAAAAAAAACACAAAAACAAAAACAAAAAACTTGAACCTTGAAACATACAAATTTAACTTTTTCCTTATTCTTAGGGAATTGATTATGGACTATATTTTACCTTGGAAAATCATTGACCTAAAACAAAAATACATTTATGGTCGACTTAATATGTGTTTCACATTCCAAATCCATATTTGGGTTCGATCTTTGGAAGGGGACCAGGGACCATTATTGAAGTAGACCTCATTTGTACTTTTACTTTTTTATACACTAAAGGCCCATTTGACTCGGTAAAAATAAATCTAGAAAATTCCAAGAGAGAGAGAGACAATTGACTGCTTGGGAATGGGGTTCTAGGTGCTGTGATTGATGGTAGTGAAAATAAAACACGGATACGTGACATTAAGAGCTATTGTGTACCTAAATTCATATAAATAAGTAATAGAAACAATATGGAATCAAAGCAACATCGTGGAATAAAAATACAGCGGCATGCATAACAAATAATACAAGGATTTAATGTGGTTCAGTCCACGAGAAAATAGTACGAGACTTTTCTTACTTCTTCGATAAAAAGAAAATGAAGTTTAACGCTCCAATTTATAGAGCTTTATTTCTCTAAAATAGGGCTCAAAATAGGGCTCCAAACATCTTACAAATGGACAGTTTTTCTAAAACAGGGCCAGTAGCCAAGCTTCAAGAACCCAACAAAACTTCTTCTTGTAGTACTTTCTCTCACTAGAAATCGAGGGCCAAAAACAGGGTACAAAAATACCTACAGTGGGTTCTCTTTCTCTTCTCTTTTCTCACTCTAAAATAATGAGATTCAAGTCCCTTATATTTGGGAGCTTACAAGACACCACAACCTTTAGATTAGATTCAATCTAATGGCTTCGAAATAATGAAGAAATACCAAGAAGAAAATATAAAAAATGAAGCTCACATGTGTGATTGGCTTTACACATACAATAATCTCCCACTTGAAAATAAATCACAAGCTTATGAAAGAACCACCAATGTACTTTCCATCTTCTCGAGGTTACGTCTACTCCAACCCAAAAGCCTTCTACATATCTTAGTCTGTTCAATTAAGACAACCTTTGCGAATATATCAGCAATGTTCTTCTCATTGTGGATCTTTTGTACCAACAGATCTCTACGCTCCAGGGCCAACCGAATGAAATAGTATATGTCCTCTATGTGTTTTCTCTTAGAGTAATAAACTGCATTCTTGGCCAAATAGATAACACTATGGTTATCACAATGAATGATGTATTTATCTTGTTTTACTCCAAACTAATAAAGTAACCTCCTCAACCAAATCATATCCTTTGCTACCTCTGTCAATGCCACATAAATCCACTTCAGTTGATAACAAGGCTGCAATATGTTTCAACCTTGACATTCTGCTGATTGCACCACCATCAACCTTGAAAATGTACTCAGCGGTTGACTTTCCATTGTCACAACACCCTACATAATCTGCATTTAGATAACCAAAGACTTCCATTGATGAGTTTTCAAAATTCAAACGTACAATTCGTGTCTCTTTTAAATATTGAAGGATCCATTTAACTGCTTGCCAATGTTCCCAACCTGGATTAGACATAAATATGGAAACATCTCTCACTACATGGGTAATATCAGGTCTAATACAAACCATCGCATACATCAAACTACCTACGGTAGAAGTATATAGAACATTCTTCATCTTACTTTTATCTTCCCCATTCATTAGAGAGTTATTTTTAGACAACTTAAAATGTGCAGCTAATGATGTGGAAATAGGATTACAGTCAATCATATTAAAGTTCTCAAGATTTAGAAATATATTCAGATTAACCTATACAAAGCTTATCTTGCTTTCTATCCTTTGGAAGTGCATGCCTCATGTCTCTTGGTTGGTTCAAGATCCTTGGTGGAAAAATGATTAGATATCAAGCTTCAAATACTTGATTTCATTCAGATCATTGCTAGCAACAAACATATCATCAACAGACAACAACAAAAAAGTAGAAGAATCACATGTTGAATCCTTAAACTACACACAATAATCAAATTTGCATTTAGAATAACCTTAACCTAGCATAAAAATGTCAAATTTCTTACATCATTGCCTAGATGCTTGCTTCAAACTATAAAATCCTTTTCTCAACTTGCAAACCGAGTTAGGGTTGGTTTTGTTTCCAAGCCTTCAAGCTGACACATATAAATTTCTTCTTTTCACGATCACTATGCAAGAAGTCAATTTTTATATTCATTTATTCAAGCTCCAAATTCAAGTTACCAACCAAAGATAAAATATTCTTATAGAGCTATGCTTAACAATAGGAACAAAACTTTCATTAAAATCAATACTTGATTTTTGCCCGTAGCCTTCCACCACAAGTTTGGCCTTACAAAAGACCATTTGCCTCCCATTTAACATTCATATACTCACATATTCTTCAATGCTTTCTCAGTATGTGGAAGTTCCACCAACTTCCATGTATTGTTTTTATCCAAAGCACCAATCTCCTCATCCCTTGCCATTTACCACTTTCTAATATTAGGGAAACAAATAGCCTCCGGAAAAGACTTAGGTGTTCACCATTAACAATTACAAAGCATAATATAAGGAAGAACAATACGTTTGTATAAGCTTGTGAGGATGTGTGGATCTTCACAATTTTGACATAGATGTAATAGATAGTCTTTCTTCACCTTCAATCAACACAATGTTTTCCGCATAACTAACATCACCTTTATCAACACCATCTTGAGCTCGAATTTGAGTTTTTTATTTTTGCCGAGGTGAAACAATGGAGTTTTGACTTGTATGCCTATAACATGCCTTTCTTGCTTTGACTCTTCTTCCTTGTGTGAAGTAAATATCACATTCTCATTAAAGAGAACATCCCTGCTCCTTATGGTCTTCATAGCAGTAGGATCCCAGATCCTATAACTTCTATCATCACCACCGTATTCAAGAAATATAAATCTTTTTAACTTGACTTCACTTACTCTAGGCACTTAAACAAAAGATTCACACCCAAATGTTCTCAATTGTTCATATGATATACTTTGACCTCTCTAAAAAATTGAAGGTATTTTGCCATTCAAGGGTGTACTAAGACATCTATTGAGCAAATATAGAGTTGTATAAATAGCTTTAACCAAAAATTGCTTGCCAAGACTTGATGGTGAAAAATATGCTTCTTACTCTTCTAATGATGGTCCAATTAATTCTCGCAATAACACCATTTTATTGTGGTGTTATAGGAGCAGTCCTTACCATTCGAATGTCATTTTCTATACAAAGACATTCGTGCAATAGTCACCATCATTATCAGTTTGCATGCATTTATTAAATCTTTATGGTTTTTTTTCAATCTTGACTTTGAAAATATTGAAAACTTAGAATACTTTATCCTTAGATGCCAAAGGAAACAACCAACACTTTTTAGAATAAATATCCAAAAGGGTGAAAAAATAAGAAGCTCTACTAAGAGATTTGACATTAATAGGGCCACAAACATCAGAATATAGTAATTCTAGTGCTTGATTTTTTCTATTAGAACTATTTCTTTTAAAACTAATTCTATACTGACTACCCATGGCACAATGATCACAAAAATCAAGAAATGAATGTTTAGAAATGGGAATAAAATTTTGACTTTGCAATACCTTCATATCATGCTCACTGAGATGATCTAAGCGACTATGTTAAATCTACATGTCCTCTTATTTACTAGTAGTAGCAACGATCTTCTCTACATAATCATTCATTTGATCCGTGCCATGAAGAATATACAAACTTTTATTGTTTTTCTCCTTTAACATTGTCATGCAACATCTTGAGATCTTCTGTGACCCATTTTCAAAAGTCACTATGAAACCAGAGATCTAATTGCCTTGCTGAAATGAGATTTTCCTTCAAGTCAAGAACATGCCTCTTATTTCTGAATATATACTTCTATCCATCTGATTTCTTAATAACAATATTTCCAATTTCCAATATTTTGCAAGCGTGTTCACCACTAAGATAAACAAAGCCACCATCCACATTTGGGTATGATGACAAATTTGATATTTCTAGGTAAAAATGAAATGAAGCATCAGAGTCCAAAACAAAAGTATCTATAGTAGACAATGTTGTGCATGCAACATTAAAAGTGACCCCATCTTCACCATTCGCTACAACACTTATTTTCGTATGGCTCTTGCCCTTTTGCTTATTCTACAAAGCATAACAATCATTCTTTGTGTAATCTGGTTTCTTGCAATACCAGCAAGTAACCTTCTTTCCCTGTGACTTAGACCACCCTTCGCTATAAGTGATACACCTACTAAACCCAGAGGGTTTATCTCTATGTTGTGTTCTTCCCCTATCTCCTATAGTCATTGCTTGATTTGATTCAATAAGCATTTGCGTAAATGTTTTTCTACTATCTTCATTTAACAATAAAGCAACAACATCTTTCAAACTAAATTTGTAACCCATTGTATTTTGTCACTGTGGTAACCAAGGTATCTCAATTAGTAGGTAAAGAACTTATAAAAAACAAACATAAAACTTCTTCATCTAAATTAACATTCAGAGTCCTCAATTGTGCAAAAATAGAATTAAAGTCACTCACATGCACTCCAAATGTGGTACCTTTTATCATTTTTAAAAGAAATAACTTTTTCATCGCATGCATTTTATTTGTACCAGTGGGTTGTTTAAAAGATTGTTCTGAAAATTGTCAAACCGTTGTAGATGTTTTATATTGACAAACTTCAAATAAATTTGAGGGTGAAATACATGATCTAATGGCTACCAAACATTTTCAATCAAAAATATCTCATTCTCAATCTTCCATTCCAACAAGCATGACCTATTTTCCTCAAAGTGGCCGATCTAGTTCTTTCCCAATAAGATAATCTTCCACATTGGCCACTTTGATTTATTTTTTCAAATTCCATTGCCCTTGTCATTTTAAAAAATTGCAGCAAATAAGCACAATAACAAAGCCCCTATTGTGCATCCAAAATGATATAAACTAATACTAGATGATGTTGAAAATACAGTAAGCGTATGTGAATATATGGTGCTGAAAATACAGTAAGGGTATCCAACGTGAAGAGTTATTGTGCATCCAAAATCGTATAAACTAGTAATAGAAACAATATGGAATCAAAGCCATATCCTAGAATGAAAATACAACAGCACGCATAAATAAATAATACAAGGATCTAGCGTAGTTCAGTCACAAAGCGTGACCTACATTAACGGGAGAATGGTGTAAGGCTTTACTTATTGATTCCATCGAGATTACAAGAGAAAATGCAATTTAAAGTTCGAATTACAACAACTTTATCTCTACAATGAGGCCTAAAACAAGGCTCGAAATACCATACAAATGGACACTTTCTCTTTCTAAAATAACGCCAGTAACCAAGCTTCAAGAAGCCAACAAAAGCCCCTCTTCTAGATCTTCCTCTCGGCAGAAATTAGAGCCCAAAAACAAGTACAAAAATACCCGTCGTGATTGTTCTTTCTCTTCTCTTTTCTCACTCTAAAACAATGAGGTTCAAGCCCCTAATACATGGGAGTTTATAAGACACCACAACTCTTGGAATAGATTTAATCCAATGGCTTAGAAATAATGAAGAAAAGCCAAGAAGAAAATATAAACAAACGAAGCCCACATGTGTGATTTGGCTTCACATATACAGCAGTAGCAGTGAACAAGATTCATTTTACAAAAATAAATTGTTTCACCAATTTCTTTGGAAGATCTTTTTCCTAAAAATGATGTATTGATGGAGATGAAAGAAGCACTCTCCACGAAATTGGGTGTCAATGTTAGAAAACATTGGAGAGTTGTCGTTCCAAAGGAAGAATATCTTGGAAATTAATTTTTATAAAGCCAAATCTGCCCCATGTAAGCCTAGGTTTTATCTACATACAAAACATTTATTATTTAAATTTAGTATTATAGGTTTGGCTCTTTGAAACAAACGGTAGGGGAAATGAAAATTTTAAGATTGTTGGAGCCACCCATTATAGTTTGGAAAAGTATAATGATCACGCCATTTGGACACTAGAAAGGTGCACAAGCACCGTTCTAATAATTTAGATTGACCGCGGGCTGATCCAAAATCATACTTTAATTATTATCTTTTTCTTTTTGTATTTGCAAGAAAATTGTAGTGAATAAAATAATTAATTGAAAATTGTCAAATTATTGTTGAATCATTCAAGGTTGCTTGGTTAAGTTTTTCCTTCTTGTTTTGTTGTTGTTTTGATGGTAGTGGTTGTTGTCATTATCGTTGTCATCACCGTCATTTTTATTATTATCACTATTATTTTGTTTATTGGTTGTGGCCTTTTGCGAGACATGGAAGCCCCAATCACTGTATGAATAAAATTCTAGAAAAATAGAAAATCAAATATGAAATCAACTTGTGATTGTCCATAGTTCAATCCAAACTGTTGAAAGGTGATTATGCACCCTTCAACTATCACAAGATGTGGATGAAAAATACCAAAATTAAATAAAATATTCACACTTGCTCAACACTTTATACAAGTGGGTTATACATCATTATTTAGAGCATCCATATTTTGGATGAGAATCATTGATTCAATAAAAGATTTCATTACAACTACCTTTTACAAAAATAAATAGATTACAATCACACAAGATTACAACGTAATAAATCCAAGGCACGATCACTAGGATCTCCACTGATACTATCTGTCTGTATCCCCCCTCAAACTGATCAAAGAACACTTGGTCAATTTACATCTTAATAAATAAAAACTTTGGTAAGGCCATATTTTTGCGAAGATTTCATTCAAGTGATCCTAGCTTGAACTATGAAGATCTTTGAATTACCCGAGTCAATCTCTACATGATTGGTACGAGTGTTAAACAAGTGGTTTATGACCATGTAGGTCGTAGTAATGTTATTGTAGTACGTAGACCACGGAACACCAACTGCAATTTCACAAATAAAATTTGTCGCCCATGGTGATTAAGCAGCAACAACAACTATAGCTTGATATTCAGTCTCAGCATTATACCAGCAACTACAACCATAGTTTGATATTCAATCTCAGCATTATACCAGCAACTGATGATTGTTTTTTGGCATTCTAAAATATCAGATTACCTGCTATGGACATAGAGAAACCAATAGTGGATCGACGATCATTTGGATGTCCAAGCAAGTCGGCATTGGAGAAGACTGTAAGAATAAGATGGCTACGGTGACAAAATACTAGACATAGCCCAAATTACCATTGGATTACCCACTTAACAACAATCAAAGTACCATAGTAGGCTGACGCATGAGTTTAACACATTGTTGATTGTAAAAGAACTATCATATCTAGGAGGTGTAAAATATTGAAGTATCTCAAGAATATACTCTATAGATCAGGCAAAGGATTGCCTTCACCAATTGAGACTTATACCCTGAGGGTCCCATACCAACTGACTTAGATTGAAGTATATTAGTGCTCGGTAATAGATTGACCGTGCATGCATTTTGAATGAGATGAAGTTTACAAGAACTATGAACAAACTAAATATTTAGGACATAATTTAGGGTTCTAAATCCTTTATTTCAAATTGACATTGAAGGAGATAGATAAAGTCATGTGAGTTGGAAGAACAATTTTTTGTAAGAATGATGTAACCTACGTAGAGAAGTAGAATAAGAAAGGTCCCTTAGTATCGGTAAATGAACTATTGATGATGCTGAAAAATATAAAGGGGTGTGAAACGTAAACAGGTATTGTGCATCCAATCCTCATAAACATGCCATGTAAATAATATAAAATCTCATACAATCTTAACAACAATATAATAAAGTATGGGACAACAATCAAGCATCAAAAGACACAAGAGTTAATGTGGTTCAGCAAGAAATCATGACCTAAATCTATGGAAGAACGGTGCAAAGCTTTACCTACTAATTAAAAGATGTTACAAGAGAAAACACTGCTCGAAAGGTCCAAATTACAACTATTCGGCCCTGCACGGGGTTCACGTGCAAGAGAAGGGAAAGATGGCCATGCGATTGTCCGAGAGGGGGAAACGTGAATGCGAACCTAGGCACCCCGACCACCCACGCCTAACCGCGGGTCCGTCAAAGCTTTCACCCTTCTCCCTCTCTCACTTGTCAAAATAAATTCTAAGCTCGCGCTTAGGCGCGGGTTCGTCAACTTTGCTATACCGCTCTCGTCAAAGGCTCCCAGCCTATGTCTAGGCACTGGCACAGTTACTCTTCCCTCACTTCACTCTTTTCTAATTTCTTACACTAGCCCATGGTTTAACCATGAGCTCAGCACACAGTCGTGCACACTCTACACATGGTGAACAAAAGAACTATTGTAAGGCCCAGGATTTTTTTGATCGTTGATTCTATTTACATTCTGAATCGTTTCCTACTAATGCTTACCTTAGATTTCTTTTTCGATTTGTTGATTATTTGTTTATTAACCTTTGTCTAGTGTTTTGAGTGGTGCCGTGTTTTGTAGGGATCGACTTTTCGACAGTATGAAAATCGCTTAAATCTGAGCTACTATTAGAAAGTCATGATCCGTGCCCCGATTATTTTTCTGTACGCATCCCAACCTGCCGTGCATGCATCCCAATGCATGCACACACTCTTATGTGCACGGATCCGCATAACAACTCACCCATCTTATTGCACATGATTACATCATGTATGCCCTCCACACAATGATTACACACATGCACTGTCTCTCCTCTCACATGCTCTCTCTCTTCATGTGTTCCCTATGCATGCTCATGCATGGCCTCTCTCTCCTCATGCCTGATCACTTAAGTGCCACGTGGCTCATGCATGCTTCCACTCCCATCTTTGTGTTCCTCATGCATGACTTCTCTCTCCGCATGCATGATCACTTGATTGCCATTGCACATGCATGCTTTCACCCCCCACACTTATATATATATACCCCCCACGCACTCATAAATTAGGTTTCACTCTCTCTCCTCATCCCTTCACTTGCCCACATGCCTCTCTTTCCCCTTAATATTTCTTCTTCTTCCTTAACCATTAAACCCTCATACCCCTCATGTTGAGATCTTTTATCCTCCCACCATGAGCTCCTTCACCTCTCACCACCTCTCATCAGCTAAAGCCCCTTGACCCAAGCCTTAACCCTGCCACCCTGTGGATCTAAACTGTAAGTGGAATCTTGCAATTTTGAGTTCATGCAACCCAACATGTTTAGAATGATAGAAAATTTCATATAATTAGTATAGAAAATAGGATTTTCTTTATATTATCCCATGCAATAAATTTTGGGGTAAAATTCATGACTCGAGTAATTTAAATTGCATAAGTTTGGATTACACGAAATTGGGGAATTTTTGGTTTGTTTTCATTTGAATAAAATGCATGCTTGTTTTCCCATTTCAAATGTGAAATTCAAGTGTGTGTGTGTATGTGTGAGTGTGTCGGTGTATGCTTACTAAAATTCTTTTAAAGGGTATTCTGATTTCTAGAATTGTGGTCCTTGTATTAGAGATTGTAAGGGTAACTTAAACCTTGCCTTAGACCATAAATTTTGGTGGGTCAGTAGAATGTTGAATGTATTTTCACATGGAAAATACCCCTTATTAATATCTCATGTAATTTGTTAGCTACTAACTATTTGCTAATGTATGTCATATTTGTAAAATGAAAATCCAGGGATATAATATGTTTTTGTGTGAAGCGTTTGACTGACCAAACTTACTAGAAAGAGATGAAACCACTTTTAAATGTTTGATAAATGAATCTAGTTTAAAATTTATTTCGACTCATAATAAAATTCCTTATGTTGTAAACGTTATGGTAATTTTTCTAGTAGGAGGTCACCCACCCTATATTTTCTGTTGTGCAAAACAAAAATTTCATTCAAAATCAAATAGTTTGATAAACTTTAGACTAATATTTGGGATTACTTACTATATGAAAGCTGCCTTGTTATGAGTCTAGATTATCAAGAAATTCGTTGTAGGTTTAAATGATCCTTAAATTTATTGATAACCCCTTAGAGGTGGATATTGTTCTTCTTAGAAAACTAAAAATATGACATAGTGATGTCTGTTACATTGATATGTAGCATGTTATTGTTTTTTGAATTGATATGCATGATAATATGACATAGTGATGTCTGTTATATTGATGTATAGCATGTTGTTAACAGAGTAATATTTCTTAAATTGATAAGCATGATAGTATGACATGGTGATGTCTATTACACTGATATATATCATGATATTGATGTGATAATGTCTTTTGAATTAATATGCATGGTAATATGACATAGTGATGTATGTTACATTGATATATATCATGCTATTGATGTGATAATTTTTCTTGAATTGAGATGCATGATAATATTACATAGTGATGTCTGTTGCATTGAAATAGAGCATGATATTGACATGATAATGTCCTTTGAATTGATATGCATGATAATATTATATAGTGATGTTTGTTACATTGATATATAGTATGTTATTGACAGGATAATGTCTCTTGAATTGATATTCATGATAATATGACATAGTGATGTCCCTTGTGATAATATGTATAGCATGCTCTAGACATGTTGATGTCTCTAGTGATGATATGAATGGCACCAATGAGGTGTGCATGATGTGATATGCAATTTCATAACATGATTAGAGTGTATTGCATGGCCATGATTGACACCAATGAGGTGCGCATGATGTAATATGTGATTTCTCGACATGCTTTGAGTGTATTTCATGGTCATGATTGGCACTCGTGAGGTGCACATGATGTGATATGTGATTTTTTTACATGCTTTGAGCGTATTGCATGGCATGACTTGTGACCTCCCTGACTCCCCATGATAGGATGGGAGTAGGAGTAGGAGATGTTTGGTTGGTCGCTCCCCCATTCATAATGATTAGCACCCAGACGGTGCAAACTCTTAGCCAAGTGGATGTAGGGAGTAGTGTCTTGCAAGGCCTATGCTTATCAAAAGCCTCAAAGCCCATTGGGGACCGTGTGTGTGGGTGAGGTGCCACACCTTGAACGGAAGCGGGTGACACTTCTCCTGTGGGATAAGGTAGAAGTACGAACCTTGAACTTGAAGTTAGTGCTTCTACTGCAGAACTTCTTTTCTTGTGATTGCATGATGATGAGGCGTTTTCTATATTTTATGCTGAAATGCTTTGATCGATCCTTATGCTTAAGTGCCTTGATCAATAGGTGATATATATATATATATATATATATATATATATATATATATATATATATATATATATATATATATAAATCACAAATTATGTTATATCGGTTTTGATTGGCACCTGATTACATCTATGCTTGACTTAACGTTAATAAATTAGAACTAGGATTGCTATAATGTTAATTGTGATAAATGCTTACATGAATGGTGATACTTGCGAACAGAAGAGTTATATATATGTGGCATGAATGAATTGATATATGTATGAAATCGTGGCATCAAGTTTCCACTTACTAGGCTATGAAGCTCATCCCTTATGTAGATAGTTAATTAGCACTGATGGAGACTTGCGCCAGGAGACCGTCCTGGCAGATGCCAACCTTGTCAAGACTTTAGACTTGTATATGTTTTTATGACAGTTTGGCTTTGGGCTGTGGGCCCCTTTTCATTACGTTATAATATGTATTGTAAATTTTTCATTTCTGTGTATTGGGTGTATGGACCTCGGTATGGCCATGATGTCTTTTGTAATGTTCTTGTTTTTCTTATGAGAATTCTTATGCTTATCTTAGTTTTTGGTGAATGCTTAAACCTTTTTAGATGAGTATTAGGATTCTTTTCCAAGGTGTTGTGTGCTTGTTTGATATCGGCTTTGATTCGGCCTCTGTGTCCTATCCCACGCCCTGTGGGCTCGGTGCTACCTTTGTGGGCCGGACAGGGTTGGTAGGGGGTGGGGTCGTGACAACTATGCTTCTTATTCCACCTGCACATACTAAACCCTCAGTGGGTAGGGGGTGGGGTCTTGATAGTATGACCCTTGATTCCGTTCAATAAAATTTTTGGAATCTAGGGGTATTTTGATCCTTAATGATTTCAATCCCCAGCGGTGCCATATCCTTGGTATACCTGATCCCCATTCGGAATATATTGAGATATACACTTACACTGAGATTTCAGAAAAAATAAATCTAACTCATGCGTTTCATTGAGATTGACACAAAAACCATGGGACTCTTAAGAAAAACAAATTCCATTCTTTAACCCTTTTCTCATCACAAACATTCCTAAATAACCCCTACTCACTTGGGCCTCAATTTTAAAAACTCTATTATTCCAATGGAGCTATACCAAAATTACCCTGCAGGCATACCATTGTCAATGGTCCATCAACTCCCAAAAAGACTATTCACCTCAATGGTCCATCCTTCCTAGAGAGTCACCGTTCTTAAAGGACAACATCCTCGGTGAGTCACTATTGTCACAACAAACCAACATCCCAAATAGACCGGCATCCCCAGGAGGTTATTATTACTAATAAACCATAAAGGATCTATCACTCCGTTGATCCTTGATCCCCAGTGATGAATCGCCACCCCAGTAAATTACTACCCTAGTGGTGCAAGTGTACATTATACTTAGGGAGATAAGCGTTTCTCTACTCTAGAGATACAATTCTTTTATCCTCGTGGAGTTTTCATGCATCAGCTAAACTACTGGGCCATTTTGAAACCCCAATACTTGGTAAATGGGGAATCATTCATCACCTTGCAAAAATCTAAAGCTATCGCCAGTGATGTTCAAACCCCCAATAAAAGCTTCACTTATGGTATTCGTTGCCCCCAGTGCGCTTTATGCCGATATAATCCCTTTGTCCCATGCATAGTTAAGGAGGAGGACTTCTTTGAAAAAACAAAAAAAGAAGCCAAGCATGACGAGTATCCGATGAGGATCCTCATGAGTAAAAAAGAGAGCTTCAAGTGGACATAGCCATGAAGCTATGGGTAAAATTGTAAAAAATAAAAATTGGGCATGGTGAAAAGCCACCTTGAGTAAAAATGGGAGATGGGCAGGGCCATGAAGTCATGAGTAAAGGTGTTCTAAAAAGATGAAACCGGGCATGGTGAAAACCCGAAAGGGCTCCATGAGTAAAAATATAAATAAAAGGTGGGTGTGACTTTGAAGTCACAACCTAAAGAGCCTCAATAAGTGGAAACCGCTCTGCGGAGCCACATCTACCTAGTTCAGGTGAAAACATGAAAGGGTGCCAGGACTAACAAATAGATTGATGTAGATTTCGACCAAAAAGGTGACTTTAACTGATTAAGATAAAAGTTTGATGGTTTGAAGGTACTGGGTAAAAATCAGACTAGCGCTTCTCATGAAAAAGGATCCTAGAAGGTACTGGGCGAAAGTAAAACAAGCCCTTCACACGAAAAAAGGTTCTTAGAATGTACTTGGGGAAAATCGGACCAGCCCGTCTCATAAAACATTTCTTAGAAGGTAGTGGGTGAAAATAAAACTAGACCTTTTCAAGAAAAAAGTCTTAGCGACACTGGGATCAAGTCCACCAAGGGCCCTCAGTTGTTGCAATAAAAGAAATCTTTTATTGTGGGAACAAGCCCTAAAAATGGGCACCCACCAATAAATGGAAAAGTTAGAAGGTACTGGGTGAAAGTCAAACCTGCCCCCCTGTAATAAAGGCTCTAGCTGGATTGGTAAAGGTTCCACAGCTGGCCCATTAGAAAGTGTTGTTGAGACGGAATGGTAAGCCCTCCTACAAGGCACCCGGTTAGCACACTCTCTTAGAAAAAGGGTTCTAGTGGCATTGGGAAGGAAGCCCTTAAGCAAGGCCCCCAGTCCCTAGAATCCACTTCGGTCATCCCCCAGGGAAGAAGCTTAGCATGGTCTCCCCCTCAAGGATTGTGTTGATGGCGATGATCGAGAAAAAAAATATTGTTGAGAGGTAATAAAGATGTCTTAGTAAGGATTCAAAAGTTGAACTTTGACAAAGTTTTGTTCCAAATGCTACAATTCTCGCTTCTCTCGAAGAGTAACATTCGGTTGAGAAATTTTTTATACATTATTTTTAATGTACTATTATCCCCAATACTAATAAGAACAGATTAGTAGCAACTTGGTCTCGCCGATACCCAAAACACCGCCAGACCATGGGAACACTACAATAAATAAGCCTAAAATTGGGTGACCTTTAAAGAAGTATCATAATAGCTTCAAAATGAATGAGAGTTTAATTTGGGATACCCTAAGGACACTTACAAATTTTTGTCATGTTCTGATACATTTTGATATGATCTGCACGAAACTTGGTTTTCAAATGCAGCTCCTGTCATGCTAAAAATAGACCCTACAACTATAACCCTATTTTTTGGGTCTCAAAATAGTACCAGACCACCTCCATTAGATCTATAACATAAAAAAACCCCCAAGGATCAAATTTCGGCTAAATCGGACCCTCCTGTACCATTCTGGGCCGAACTTACAATAAAAGGGTTGGTTTTACACTATTGTGGTGCAACCTTAGCGAACAAGTTTTCTTTTATGGAAACTATGTCTTCTCATTTTGAGATGATTTTCAAATGATCATATCTTTCTCTTTTTAATTTCAATTAAACTCAAATTTGGACATGAGCTAGATCTTGACGACTCGATCATTTTGGTATAACGCACGCATCTTAGCGTTACCCGAGATGAGAGAATTTCTAGAGAGAAGATGTTCTAAAAAACATGAAAATTCAGAAACATCCAAATCTTTGAAAGTCAAGTCAATATCTCGTTGTCGAATTAGCACGATTAGAAGCCAAATTATACAAATTTCGAGGTCAAAGAAAGGTATATTTTTTCGGTCGCCTGAATCCCATTTTTTGGGGTGGTAAATGATATTTCAGGGGTTTAGATGGAGACGGCCTCTGAATTGTCTTTAACCTCCTTCCTGGCCTAAACCGTGTTTGGTCAATCGGGGCTGGGGTGCTTCCTTCATGGAACATCAGCATGTGGCATGCTTCATAATTTGAAGAACTTTTCCCCTTTGAGTTCCTCCATAATTTCCCCAAGTCGGGTTTTGCTGGCCACTGGGGCTCTTTCTTAGGCTTTGGTTTTAAAATCTGATTGAACGTCTCTTCTGGAGTGTGGCAGGATCTACCCTTTCTGACAACAAAGGCTATAGCATCCGCAGCACTTAAGAATCCAACCTTTTAAGTGACCGTCTTTCTTATTTGTTTGCTTAGTCATTTGTTGGTATTGCAAAGCTTGAGCTCTTTGTTAAGGGTCTCGAAATCTGAGCACTCCATGGTGAGTTCAGAGAGAGGGTTTAACGGGGAAGAAGGGTTCAAAGAGCCGGGAATGGAGAAAGGGAGAGAGCTTTCAAGGTCAATACTTGGACTGAGCTTAGGAAGGCTTTTAACATTGTCATTATCATTGAATGGGCTCGAGTTTCTTTTAATGTCATGACCCTTGTTGGATGATTGCAGGGGATCTTTAAGGTCTTTACCCTACCTAGACTAATGAAGGGTGATTTTAGAGCCTTCGCCTTTGTCAGATTGTTGTGGGGTGCTTTTAGTATCCTCACCCATGTCAGATAAATTTTCAATTGTCCTCATGGTTATGTATTGATCGCCTTCGTTAAAAATAACTTGCCTTAGGGCGAAATCATATAGGGTAGGAAGGAGCGCTACTTCGATTAGGCATTGAGGAGGCTTTGATGTGTTGGGCCAAGCCCGCGGGCCCCTTTTATTTTTCTTTCTTTTCTCGACAGAACGAGCCTCCTGAGCATGGGGTGTGAGTGCTCATTGGCATGGCGAAGGGATTTCCTCTTGAGACTCTTCGTCTTTCTGCGACCATGATATACTTTCCATGGTTCATGCATCCTAATAGGGATGAGAATAACTGGGGCTTTGGAGGTACTAGGGACATGAATTTGCATCTGTTTGAGCTTTTAGTGTGGCGAAATTTTGACTTCACGAGTCTCTTTTAGAGGTGAGGATAGTGTGTCACCCACGACTATCTCATCACTTTTTTTGAACCTCTCTAAAATAAATCGGAATCCTTGACAGTGGTACAAGTCATGTCCTTTTAATCAGTGATATTGGCACCACAAGTCTTGGCCTTTTCCTTTCACCTGTTTTAGATTCTTGGGTAAGGTCACAATCATTTCTTGTTGCACCATCACATTGAAGAGGACGGGGAAAGAGTGGGGAGGCAATTTAGTTGTGAGGTCACTGCAGGTTGGTTCCTCTTGGACCGTGATCATATGTGAAGCCTCAATAGTCTCAAAAGCTTTTTTAAGACTATCCAAATTGATTTGCCCCTTTTGAATTAAGACTTCAACATGGTCTTTGAGTTAAACACAATCCTGCACGGGGTGGCCCAACATTCGGTGATAGGTGCATAAATTATGTGAAGGACTAATCCTGCCTGGTGTGGCCTCCTCATAACAGGAAGAACCACCATTCCCTATTCTACCAGCATCTTCAAAACCCTATCTTGTGGAAGTTGTACTGCTAGGCCAATTAGTGCTCAAATTGTTCGGTCCGAAGAGATTTGGCATCGAGGGTACCTAGTTGTAACTCTATGCTCAAGGCTGGGGCTCTTCTTGATTCTTAGGCGGTAACCCCTGGGAAGTGTTTAATGTTTGGAGAGAAGAAACATTAACTGGGGGCTTATGGTGAAGGGGACCTCCTTCATTCTGTAATTTCGTTAGTATATGGTCAATTTATGGCTGATCGAGACACTGTAGAATGATGCCATCGAAGGACTTCTTGAACGGGACATCACTTCTTACTACGAATCCCATAGAAAACCTTTGAAGGGATTTTTTATCCTCTTTGGTGGTCCTTCGAGGTATAACCCATCTTTCAGTAGGGACAAAACATCGTGGAAGCATGGTTTTGCATTAACTAGCGCATTCGAAGCCACAAGAGACACTTCCCCATCGTTCTCATTTTCTTGCTTGATTTCTTCTTCGATTCTTAGCGGGGAAGGATTATGTTTGCTCCTGATGTAGAATGACAACATGGTGATTTTTGAAGGAATATCAACCAATGAAGCAAGGGTCGCAAGGGTGTCGACGAACATATTATTTTCCCTAGTTACGTGTTGAAAGGTGATTTTCTTAAAATATGGGATCATCTTTTCTACCTTTTCTTGATAGGGTTTGAGCTTTTCTTCTTTCACCTACCAAATCCCTTGAACTTGATTTATGACGAGTAAGGAGTCACCAATTACTTGTATTTGCTGGATTTTCATTCCCATAGCATTCTCGAGCTCGACTATCAAGGTTTCATATTCAACAATGTTATTGGTACATGGGAATTTAATCTGATGGTTGTTGGCAATAAAATCTTCTCGGGTGAGCATAGTATGACTTCTTTACCTGATCCATACTCATTCTTTACACCGTTGAAGTATAGCTCCCAAATTGAGTCCCCAATTGTGAAGAGGTTCTCATCAGGGAGATTCGTGTTGACGGGAGTGTTATCTGAAAGTGCGTGTTCAGCTAAGTGGTCAGAAATGGCTTGTCCTTTGACTGACTCTTTAGTGACATATTTGATCTTGAACTCGCTTACTAGCATTCTCCACTCCACCAAACGTCCGTTAAGGACTGGTCTCTCCAATAGGTACTTGAGTGGGTCTATTTTTTATATGAGCTTGACTGTATGAGATAAGACATAGTGTCTTAATTTTTGCATAGACCACACAAGTGTTAAGCATTGCTTCTCCACATCCGTGTATCTTGTTTTGTAGTCCACCATGGTTTTTCTTAATCCACCATAGTCGTCATATTGTCCTAACATTGCCCCCATGGTCTTGTCTTTCACATAAATGTATAGGAACAAGGTTTATCTAGACTTGGAGTACTAAGGATGGGAGGTTTGGTGAGGTACTCCTTGATTTGATCAAATGCTTCTGCGCATTCATTATCCCATATAAATGGGGTATCCTTCTTAAGAACCCTATTGAATGGTGCGCACTTGTTTGCCAGTTGTGAAATAAAACGCCTTATGGCTTGTTTGCGATTTTGAAGCCCACCTCAATGCCCCTTTGACTTACTATAAAGCCTAGTAATTTGCCGGATTCAACTCTAAAGGCACATTTTTGCAGATTGATTTTGAGTTGATGTTTCTGAAGTCTTTCGAAAATGATTCTCGGGTTGGTGAGATGATCAGACCTAGTCTTCGACTTGACCAGAATGTTGTCGACATAGTCTTCCATGATGGTATACATTAAATCGTGGAAGATACTAGTCATTGCCTACTGATACGCTGCCCCTGCATTTTTGTGGCCAAAGCGCATGACACTGTAGCAGTAGGTTCCCCATTGCGTTATGAATGAAGCCTTGGTTTGGTCTTCTTCTGCTATGAGGATCTGGTTGTATCCTGAGAATTCGTCCATGAATGAAAACATCTCGTGCCCCCCAGTGTTGTCGACCAAGGCATCTATATTTGGTAATGGGAAATTGTCTTTGGGACATGCCTTATTGAGGTCTCGATAGTCGACACACACTCGGATCCTCCCGTCTTTCTTGGGTACGATCACTATATTGGCCAACCATTCTGAGTAATCGATGGGCGTAATGAACTTTGCCATGAGCAGTTTGTCAATTTATTCTTTGATAATGAGCTCAAAGTGGGCCTTTTGACATCGAAGTTTCTACCTTACAGGCTTTGCCCCTTCGTTGAATATTAGGTGATGTTGCACTAATGTGGGATCTAGCCCTGACATATCATCGTATGATCAAGCGAAGACATCACGATAGTTCTTGAGATAGGAAATCATATTTTCCAGCTCCTCAAGAGATAAGAACGCTCCAATCTTAGTTAACGTTGGGTTCTTCTCAGTTCTTAGGTTCATGTCGATCGCCTCTTTGATGATAGCCGTTGGGTCGCCATCTAACCTCTTCTTGAAGTGCTCAACCTGAGAAGTGAGTTCCTCAGGTTGAGGGATTTCTTCAGACTCTTGGCTCTCTTGTTCTTCAATTTGGTCTTCCAATTCATTATGTTGGGTATTATGCATTGTTATTGGGTTGTCTTAAGTGTTTGTCATTTTTGAAAAATCTTTTTGGTTATCATCAATTTTATGATGTTTTGAATTTTCAACGGTTTTTGAAATAACATAAGAGGTGTCCCTTTTGAGACTCACGAGAGGAATGTTGGGGACTGGATGCGTAGGGTGGTTAGATGGCTACCCTGCACCTATCCATTTTTTGGCGCCGAGACTTGAAGGTGCCACTAGTATGCTTCCAGTGTCGAGATAGGGGAGTGATTGACCAGTTCTGTTCCTGGGTTTGTATTGGTGGATGAGCACGACTGATTGTGTTAGAGCCGATTGTCCATACCTTCAAATCCAGGTCAGCAAAAAGGTCTCCAATTCCCAGTTCTTGTGTGTGCTAAGATGTGGAAGAAGAATTACTCCCCGTTGGGAATTCAGGGATCATCTTTAGCCGTTTTGAAGGACGGGCATCGAGAGGATCGAGGCTCTGAATGCCTCCAGATACAAAGCCTGGATGGCATGAAGGCTTCATCCGGCTTTGCAATAAGGTGAGAGAACACCCAAGTCCTCTTCGATCACCGTTTTTAGTTTTGCCCTGGGGTGATTCAGAGATTGCCTCCGTTACACCCTGCCCCTGACTCCCCAAGCCCTGACTTGGTTGGAAGCCTTGGGAGAAGAGCATATGCTAAGCCTCAAGGAACCCGAAATCATATCGATGTTGACATTGGATGATGTCCTCCATCGATGCGGAAGTTCGCAAAACTTAAGGAACAAGGTTGCCTACCTCTAGGAGTAAGGTGGCACAATCCACTTACTCGAAGGAAGCGAGCGGGATTTCTCCGAGCTCGGCCCCCATGAGTAGCTTCCCGTTATGTATACTATGATTGAGAAAACAAGGGGGTTCAACATATACCTTGGTGATGCCATTTTTAGTCAGAAATTTGATGCATTGATGGAGTATAGAGGCGACCATGAGGTTTTCATGCAGCCACGATCTTCCTAACAGCATGTTGAATGAAGGTTTTATGTCCAAGACATAAAACTTTATCACTTAGACAGTGGGGCCGATCTTGAGTGTGAGAGGAAGTATGCCTTCAGCTTGTCTCATGGTCCCGTCATATGCAACGATAGTTAGTTGATATGGCTCGAAGTCATCCGGCCTTTTGCCTATCTACTTCACTGTTTTCATAGGGCATATGTTTAAGGATGCCCCATTATCAACATGCACCCTTCGTATCTCATATCCTTGCATGAAAATGGTGATGTGCAAAGGTTGGGCATAAAAGCGGTTGAAGCTGACTATTATGTCATCATCCGTAAACACTATTAGTGTTGGTGTCATTAGTTGGTTGATCATTCTGCAGAATGGATTTGATTGTGTGTTGCTTGGAATCTGTGTCTTGGTGAGGACCTTTTTTGTCACGACCCTACCCCCTAACCCCTACTATTCACTACAGAGGGTAGCGAGCTGTGGGTTCGTGATCCAAGTTAGCGAAAGCTACTCAAGACAGAGTGGCGCATTGCTTTGATAAAACAGTAAGTCAAGCAAACCAAGAACGTGAAGAAAATCTAACACAAGCACAAGAACTAGGAAAAATGAGAACTAAGATTTATGTCATTACATAAACATCTTAAAGTAGTACATTTGTTCACGGAAAAGAAGGCCTAAATTACAAAAATACATAGTTCCAAAAAGACAACCCAAAACATGGCCCACTGCCGATAAACACATACAAAAAAGGTCTTCTTCACAGGTACAAGCCTTCGTCGACCAGATCGATCTCCCCCAACCGGCAGACCTGTAACCTGCGACGTTTACTCTATAGGGATGGAAAAAAAAGAATGAGCTATAAAGGCCAGTGAGAGGATCTAGAAGTTATGCATCTAAAACATATCGATTTTGGCATTATAAAGAATTCTTTTATCTATAAGCAATCATAATGGAAAAATTATCATGTTAGCAATCTTTCCAATACATTCATCACAGATGGCATATCACATGTCATGATTATCATAAAACTACTATCACTGCCAGCATTCACAGTCACACATTCAATTGTTAACCATTCACTCCTTAGATTCACCTACTCTCAAAATAGAAGCCCTATTCATCAAGCCAAGCCAATCCCATTGTTTGAGACTTTTACCATTACTTAGGAGAGAGGGCAATGATAATGAGTGTCTCATTTGGTAATTCCCTTGCACTCATACACACAGTCCCCAGCGTGCTTTGGGACTTTTGATAGGTACTTGCCTTGCAAGACACAGTTCAATATTTACTTCTCACTGAATTTCAGGGAGCACGACCCACCCATTACACTTTCCACCTAACTCCCGTCCTATCATACAGGGAGTTAGGGAACATTGTCGGCCTTACTCTCTTATTACGTCACATCATACCACCACGGGTAACCCATGCGTGGCGTCATTGAATCACTTCACTATTATCAAACACAATAGAGGGTCATGCTTGGAGCATGCTATAAGATCACTCTTCACTTAACATTCATCACTCTGGCACTTTTGCCTCTCACAGTGTCAACACATCGAATTTCAGCACTCATTAGATGGCATTCACATTTAGCACATGAATATCACGTGGCAGTCATTATATGGCATTCACACTTAACACATGAATAGTTCATGACATTCATTGAATAACATTCTCATTCATCACTTGAATATCACATAACACTCACTAAATAACATTCTCACTCATTACTCGAATATCACATAACACTCACTAAATAACATTTTCACTCATTACTTGAATATCACATGGCACTCACTACATAGCATTCACACCTTAACATGCACAATTTCTAGGAAGTTATGTCAATAGTGACGTAGTCCCCTTAAAATGGGCATAACTTTCAATCTAGGGGGTTTTTCAAGAAAATATTTCCATGCAAATTTTAAGTGTTCCATAAACCTTCCAATTGGTGGTGGTTTGAAGGAAAAGGGGATCTCTTTTGGTCAATCTAAATTGGTGGCAATTGTGACATCAGTTTTGAGTTTCCATAATTGCTACCCACGGTGACATAACTTCGCATTTAATCATGTAACTCTGAAATTAGGAAGAAATTCGAAAAGTGCTCAACATTTGATTTCATGCTTACACATAAATCTTCAAAATGACTATGGTTTAGAAGAAAACGAGCATCATTTGGTCGTTTAAAATGCTTGACAACAGAAACATCAATTCTGCAATTTATTAAAACTGTCCACAGTGACCTATTTACATAATTGAGAGTATAACTTCCCATTCCTGAAATTTTTTAACATGGTTTTAACATGAACATTATAGTGGACACACACACTGTTCAAATAACGGTGATTTGAATGTATTTGGACCCTTGTTGGTCTTTCAAAAGTTTTGTGCAAGGTAGATGAGAGTGGTGGGAATTCTGCTGTCTATTAATAGTGACATAGTCCTACTTATTGAAGTATAAATCTTAACATGTGCAAAATATCACGATTTCACAAGAATAAAAGTTGTAGTAGAAACATGCTTTCATTCAAGACCGATTTGAGCTCATTTGGACCCTGTTTGGTCAATGAACCATTGCATACAAAAACACCTATAGTTCTAGGAAATTCATTTTCCCCGTTTTCTTTATTATACTCTTCATACATGGATAAGCATAAACCATTCACAGCAATGTCCTTCAACCCACCGTTGATAAACGATCACCATCCACTTGGCAACCAATATTACTATTCACAGAGGTTATACAATCATGGATTCAAGCACACAAGATTCAAGGCTCCAAGCTTATTCTTACACACCCATACATCATGCATAAAACATCTATGATACACACTTCCAAATCCACTTACCTTAGTTGCACAAAGCCCCCCAAAATCCTCCTCCCACCTTCTTCTGTCACTTTCACACTTGCTGCTCCAACAGTGAGCTAAGGGAGCCTTCTCCACGCCCTTCACTTGCCTCAGAGAGGGAGAGAGAAGGAAAGAATGAGAGAGAGAGATAGAGTGGGTGGAAAATGGCGTGAGGGGGAGGGAGAGGGCTTATATGCTTTTCAAGCAGCAGATGGCAGCCCATTGGGGACAAGTGGCGTGCAGCTGGCCAGGTTGCGCACACGGCAGCATGCACAAAACAAGTGGAGTTCGCTGCCCATGCACGTTACATAGTCGACGCTACGTAACTAGTGATATGCGCACGACATTCCTCCTCCACACGCACTACGTTACTCCTCCATGCATGCGACGTTTCTCCCTTACGCGCGCGGCGTTTCTCCCTTACATGTGCGGCGTTTTCCCTTTCTCTTCTTTCACGCATAGCGCTGCCTCCTCTCACCCCTCCAACGACTTTACCCCTCCTCACTACACAGCTGGCGATGCTTTACTCTCCCCGCTGTGCAGGTGACTTAGAAATCTCTTAGGTCGTTACATCATCCCCCCTTTAAAATAGATTTTGTCCTCAAATTTTTTTGAATTACTGAGGGTACTTATTTCGAATTTCATCTTCCCGCTCCCAAGTGGACTCTCCTAGTGAATGGTGTTGCCATAAAACACGAACCAGGGGCATTTCTTTGTTATGCAGTACCTGTACCCTCCGATCCAAAATCTCTATTGGTTGTTCAATGTAAGACAAGTCTTCTTGGATAGAGATTGGTTCATACCTTATAATATGGAACGGGTCAGGCAAATATTTCCTTAATAAGACACATGGAAAACATCATGAATATTTGCTAGTTCAGGCGGTAGGGCAAGTTGATAGGCCAAATTTCCAACTCTTTCTAGAATCTCGAAAGGTCCAATGAATGTGGGCTCAATTTCCCTTTCTTGTCAAACCTCATAATGCCCTTCGTTGATGACACCCTTAAGAAAACCCGGTCGCCCACTTAAAACTTAAGGTCATTTCTTCAGTTATCGGCATAGCTCTTTTTTGACTCTGTGCTATCTTGAGTCGTTCTCGAATTAGGGCAATCTTTTATGTGTTTTCTTGAACAATCTCTGGTCCCAAAAGTCTTCTATCACCGACTTCAGTCCAACATATAGGGGAGCTGCACTTCCTCCCATATAGGGCTTCAAAATGCGTCATTTGTATGCTGACTTGGAAGCTGTTGTAATAAGCGAACTCTATCAAGGGTAAGTGGTTATTCCAGCTTCCTTTAAAATCGGTTACACATGCTCGCAACATATCTTCCAAAGTTTGGATGGTTCGTTCTGATTGTTTGTCGGTTGGGGGATGGAAAGCAGTACTAAAAGTATGTCTTGTCCCCAGGGCCGACTGTATACTAATCCAAAAACTCGAAGTGACATGGAGTTGTAGACACCCCATTTTTCATCTACCAAATTCTATGGTTTTTTGACATAAGACTACATTACCCTAGTAAACCCAAAATCCATAGTATACACAGCCTAACCTGTGACTCGGAACCAGTCTGCCTGCCAGGAACGTTGAGAAAACCCTGTTTTTTACCTAGAATCTTGCAAAATATGTGTTCTACCAAAAAAACCATTAAAAATAGTAAACATATCCATTTTGATCCAAAATATCTCTAAGAGCTTCACAAGAGGCTGAGCAACACACCTGGAAAGAATAAAAAATCAATTTCGAGCATTTTAATTTGGGCGACACTGGCAGTATCACCCAACCTAGACTGGGCGACACGTCTGGTGTCGCCTAGATTTGGGCAACACTACCAGTGTCGCCCAACCCCTTTTGCCCCAAATCATTTTTTTTCTCCGTTGGGTCATTTTGTATGATTTTTTTGTGCGACACTAGGTGTGTCGGTCAAATCTGTACCCTAAAAATGGATATCTTTTACCGGGGTTTTGTTGGTGATGGAAATATATCCTTCCCAACAGATTCTGGGTTTTGATATATCTCATTTTCATGGCTATTTAGGGAAAAATGAAGTTAGAAATGAGGAGAAAAAAGAAAAAGAGCTACATGAGAGATTAAAAACCTTAGAGCAAGTAAAAAACCCTAAGCCTGTGGAACCTAAACCTTAAACCTAGGGCACAACAAACCGAGTTCTAAAGCCATTTCTTGGGCACTACAACCCTTTTACACCAAAGACTTACTGGTCAACATTCAAATCAGAGAGGCAAAGAGGATGCCGGTGCTAATATGAGAGAGCACTAAAAGACTCGGGAGTCCCGTGCCATCCGGCTCGATTTGGTATTGTTTCTTCTTCTTTTACTATTTTGATTCTGTTTTATTTATTTTGATCTATTTATTTTCTTTAAAAATCATGTTTTGATTCTCTGGATCATGCTGGCTTTGCCACAAGTTTGAGAGTTGATCTGCTTATTTCCAGGTAGATCGGACCTCAGATCTGAATTCGGTTCATCCCACTTTCTCTACCACATATTTTCATCAATTTAAGGCTTCAAGATTTGACAGATCTTCGTCGGAAGATGTGTCATATTTTCATCGTAAACAGTTTGACGCCCACTGTGGGCCATTCTGAGCTTGATCCAAGCACCAAAATATGGTTTTTATTCACTGTTTCTTAATGATTTTAGTCAAAAAAGGTCCAAAATTTGGCTGTGACCAGGATCCAGGGTTTCAGTGCTACAAAACCTGATTTTTTGAGGCAACACGAGCAGTGTTACCTGGGCGACACCACTAGTGTCTCCCAGATCCAGGGCGACACTCCCCGTGTTGCCCAAATTTAAAATTTTCAGAATCTTCTAAAAATTTTTAGATGTTCTCTAGGGTCTCTTTTTTGACTGATCAAAAACTTTCAGATCAAAATAAAATTTTGAAAAATACTAAAAACATATTTTACTTGATACACATCTGTTATTTCTATGCTGTTCTGCTTTACTCTGTTTTAATTTATTTCATCATAAATATTTTCTTTCCTTCTTCTTAAAAGGTTATTGTAGCCTTATTTCATAAATTTTAACAATATAAAAATAAATAAAAAATAAAAAAAAATAATTTTTTTGGGCAACACTAGCAATGTTGCCCATCCTACATAGGCGACACCACCAGTGTCGCCCAACTGCATGTTTCCTAGAAAACTTCAGGGACCCCACAGACCTCTTCCAGTGTCTTTTGGATTCTTATCCACCAAAGTTTGGCTCAAAATAATTTTCTAAAAAATATATAAAAAATATTTGCTTCAAATAGGTCTATGTTGTTTTTGACTTTTTTATTTTATTCTAGTTTGTTAATTTTGACTGAAATGATGTTTTCCCTAGTTTCACCATGCTTAATTTAACTGTGTTTCATCAAATTTAAAAAGATAGAAAAATAAAAAACATAAAAAAAATACATTGAGGGTTGCTTACACCCTCCCTGAATCGTGTTCCAGTCACTCTCGACTCGGGCCACGCTCGACTCGGGCCACGCCCGACTTAGCATGGACTGTGCCTGGTCTCACTGTTCTGACTGTACCTTCTTAAGGGTTTCTTATCCCTCCATCTATAATGTGCTTCGAGCGAGTTTTGCCTCGAAGCGCGCATCGCTAGGCAAGATCAGTGCTAAGTGCTCGCTTCTTTTCTTACTTGTTTTGTGTGCCTACGTGCTTGAAAATTATTTTTGATTGTGTGCTTCTTTACACACTCCAGAACACACTGAACGGGGAATACCCGAGAAACCAGCAAACAAATATTTTGAAAACCCCCAAAATATGCCTTAACAGCGTGAGGGGAACCCAGTTTTGAGAGTCGAGGCGGCTGAGATTCGAGTAACTTTAACTGTGAGCGCCCTTCCATAATATTTTACCTTAAAGCAACTCCGTGTATAGTAGGACCTGGTGAACATCCTATAATAGGAGGCTAGGATCTATGTGGGGATCTATTTTAGCCTAGCCGCATTTCAATAGTTAGGAACCCACTCTCAAGCCAAGCCTACCTATAATCTAGGTCAACGTTTTTGTCCAAATCGGCTTTTGGTCCGAGCTGAACCCTCTGGGTCCAAATCTAAGCTTGTACCCAGCTTAGCCTAGGTCCGAACCAAGTTTCACCTTAGTCTAAACTTAGGCCACCTCTCGGTTTGAGCCGAAGGCTCGTGCTTAGCTCAACTTTGATCCAATCTAGGTCCATACCGAGTCTGATCATCAAAACTTTATGGGTCCAAGTTCAGGCTTATACCCAGCCTAGCCCAGGATCACACCCAGGTCCGAACTTAGGCCCCCTTTTGGTCCGAGCTAGGGGCCCATGCCTAAACCAACCTTGATCCAGTTTGGGTCCATTTGATCTATACAACTCTCTAGGTCCAAGCCCAGGCTTGCACCCAGCTCAGTCCAGCTCTGAAGCAGGTTTACAACCGGTTTGAACTCAGACCCACTCTTGGTTTGAGCCGAGACTCGTACCCATCTAGTCTAGGTCTTAGTCTTGGTTCTAGCATAGGTCTAAGAATAGAGTTTTCTCTAGAGCTAGACTAGGCTTACTGTAGTTCAGGATCTAAACCAAAACCCATTGAGTTTAACAACTCTAGGTTCCAGTCTTGTCTTAGCCTAGGACTTAGTTAAGGTTTTGCCCCTAGAGTCAGGCTAGGTTTGCTCTAAGCCCTCGAGTCTAGATCTCACCCTAAGTCTAGATTCTAGAGCCCCACTAGAAGCAATAACCATGTCAGTCGCTCAAGGTGACCATGATGATCGCTCCATGGCCGACCTAAGCCTAACCTGCTTAAACCTAGGGACCAGTATGTCGCGATCCCTTGGGATTATCGACAGACCTCAGGTCAATCCATTATCCAATGCCCAGATCATCAATTAGAGGTAGAGTCACAAGGGTCCACTCCTAATCTTAAGATTTGTGTGGTTCGAAAAGCTACTTCAGCTCAAAAGACTCTGAATAGTCAAGGGGTCCGACCTAGGGTCGTCCTGCAATGGCTCTTAGGTAACTAAAGTAGAAGTCGAGTGATGGAAGAAACTCATGCAGCATCCAACGCCGATTCCCACAACTTGAACCGAGATCCCCGAGGCACAACGATCTCAAAACCAAGACCCACCTACGTCTTGGGGATCTAACCCAATCTCGAGTCACCATAATACAACTCATGATGTCTTGAACACTGTACGAAGTAGAGGTGTCAATCTAGATCGACTGTTAGGTTATATGGGCATCCAAGCTACTCTTAAAAGTCTAGTTGACTTAGGTTACACCATTCATGCCCTAGCTCCTAGGTCGATGCCAAACCAAGTTAATACCCTTAGCACAACCCGAGTCAGTTTATACTTTAGTCAGTCCCTCTAGTTCGCACAGTCCAACAAACCGTGCAATTTTTGCCATCGATGATGACACCTATGGGTCAATATGCCCCTCAGGCACAAATGTATCAAACTGCCCCGGTGACTATGGCTCATCAATCTCAGGCCCATGCAGGCCAACATGTACCAACGACCAGTGGGCCCATTTCAAGTCACGAATAAGAGAAGGTGGTGTAAATGGCATCTAAACCATGCTCATGATACCCAAAACTTCTTGTACTTGAAACAGATGATTCAAGGGTTAATCAATAGGGGGGACATCACTATCGCACCTAAAAATCAACTTGTCGAAGAACCTAATCAAAAGATGGGTATCTTCGCAAATCCTCTCCCTAAAAATATAGTCACAATGACCAAAAAGCCGGGAGCTCAAGACATCTCAAAAGAGAACATCATCATTAACATGACTGAGAGTGGAGACGTAGAAGATGATCCTAGTCCATTCATATTTGCTTGTGATCAACAACACTATATCAAAACTAGACTTAGGGCACAATAAACCCTAGATCTACCCTTCTACACCAAAGATCTGCTGGTCAACATCCGAATCAGATGGGCAAAGAGGACCGGTTGTGATATGGGCGAGCCCTCAAAGGCTCGGGGACCCCGAGCTATTTGGCCCGGTTTGGTATTGTTTCTTCCTATCTATTTTTTATTCTTTTACTGTTTTATTTATGTTTTTCTTATTTTGATCTGTTAACTTTGTCTTAAAATTGTATTTTAATGCATTGGATTATGCTGGCTCTACCATAGATTTGAGAGTAGTTCTGCTCATTTTTGGGCAGATCTGAATTTGATCAGTCCCACTTTCTCTACCACTTATTTACATATATTTTATTAGTTTGAGGTGTTAAAATTTGAGAGTTCTTCATTGGAAAATCTATCATATTTTTATCATAAACAGTTTGGCGCCCACCGTGGGGCTATTTTGAGCTTGATCCAAGCATCAAAATACAATTTTTATTCACTTTTTTTCATTTTTTTGAGTCACATAAGATCCTAAAAAGTCATATGTGACCAGAATCTAGGGTTTCAGTGCTCCGAAACCCTGCTTTTTCTAGGTGACATTGCCAATGTTGCCCAAATTCAAAGATCTCAGAAACCTCTGAAAATTTGTGGATCTATTTTGGGGTCTCTTTTATTACTGAAAAAAAAAATTCAGATAAAAGAAAATTTCAAAAATACAAAAAAAAAAAATTTCAATTCAATCTAGGCTTTTCTATTTTACATTATTTTAATTTATTTCATAGTAAATATTTGTATTTCCTACTTCTTTTAAATTTAAAATAGTCTTATTTCATCAAGATTAAAAATATAAAAATATAAAAATCAAATAAAAATAAAATAATGTTTTTGGGCTACACCAGTCGTGTCACCCACCCTGCAAGGGCAACACCAGTAGTATCGCATGGGCGACACCACTCATGCACCCAACTACAAGTGTCCTAGAAAAATTCTGGGACCCCACATGACCATTTCAAGGACTTTTGAGTCTCTGTTGACCAATTTTTTACCTAATATAAAATTTTTAAAAATATAAAAAAATAATTTGCTTCAGATATATCTATTCTATTTCTACCCTTTTGATTTTATTTTAGTTTGTTAACTTTGAATGAAATCATATTTTTCTTTATTCCACCATGCTTAGTTTTACTGTGTTTCATCAAAATTAAAAAGATAAAAAAAATAAAAAAATACATTAGGGTTGCTTACCCCTCCAAACCTAGACCCACTATTGGTCCTAGCCAAGAATCGTGCACAATCTAGTCTAGATCTTAGTCTAGGTTTTAGTAAAGGTCTAAGCATAGAGTTGCCTCTTGAGCTAGATAAGCTTACCCTTGTTCAGAGATTGAACCAAAATCCATTGAGTCTAACAAGTCTACGTTCCAGCCTAGTCTTAGTCTAGGTCTTAGTTAGGGTTTTTGCCCCTATAGTCAGACTAGGTCTGCCCTAAGGCATCGAGTCTGGATCTCACTGAGTCTAGGAATCATGACCCAAGATCATAGCAGAGCAAGGTCCAACCCTATGGCCCCAGCTCAGTCTAGATCCAGAGAACCTAGTCAGTCTGAGAGGCACTATCACAATGCTCCGTCACAAATCATCCGTAGCACTCTTGTCTGTGAGCCGACTCTCGACCCACATAGAACCAAACCTAGCCATCTAAACCGCCTTCAATGCCACCCTTTAGAAGTCATGAGCCAACAGGTTGATAAGGTTCGTAATATCCTAAATAGTCAACTGGTCAGGCCGGGGGCAGGCCTCCAAGACATAGGGGTTAACCTCAAATCCTGTCGGCACAATAAGAATAAGGTGTCGACCCAAATCTTTGTGTCAGCTGATCTCAGTCGTGTGAACCCCAATGGTCAGTTAGCAGCCCAACATTCCAGTCTTGGCAATCAGCAAGTTAGTGGGCAAGTTGGTTCACATACAACTAGGGAAAGTCTACCTAAGCAATCCATCACCAGTGAAAATCAAGGTTTTGACCTAACTCGATATAAAGACAATCCTAAAGTGCATACTTACTTTCAAGGCTTGCTCAATAAAGGATACATCATCCAGCACATTCAATCCATGAAAGTCAAGTCAAAAGCTCATGCCATAGTCTAAGTCCAACATTTTGGCTCAAACCAGGATAATCCTAAGGCTGTTAGCCTGCCAATCCAATCCACTACGGGCCAGAGGTCTAGTTCTAATCATCACATGAGCCAAAGACTACCTGGAGGCAAACTCAATCTAGCAGTACCTATGGCATTCCTTCACTCTTTCAGTCTAGTGATGCGATAAGAGAATATCATAACCCTGGGGATAGATCATTCAACCATGGTCAGAGTCAAATAGACCTAGGCACCCGAGGTCAGAGGTCTAGTCGTCATAGCAGCTTGAGTCGTCCATCCCAGTTAAGTGATGATCATATCTCCCAGGCCTCCTTATATGGCCAAGTTGTGCAACTTTCGAGTAATACGTATGCTCTGACCCAACTCAGCTCGGGTGAGTCTACAAGCCGACAATCGGTACTTCAAGTTCAACCTCACGCTCAGTCCTTGGGGAAACTCGCTACATGGGCCAAACAGCCAGTTTATACGAGCCACATACCATAAAGTTAGGTTCAACAGACCATCCAACCGAGCCAGCTCACAGTTATAGCGACGACTCAATTCGCTTGTATGAAACACCTTCAAGACCCTTTAGAGAAAATGAGATTATGGGATTTCTCAACTCTTAAAGCTTGTGTACAAGAAATTCTAGGACACCAAGAAGATCTACCAGTGGGATTTATGATGCCACAGTTCACAAACAAATTTCCAGGGAAAGAGGATCCTGAGGCACACATCAACGCCTACTTATTGATGGTCCACACACGGCGAGACCAACCCAACCAACTTAAGGTCATGTTCTCGCATAGCTTATCCAAAGAACCCTTGATGTGGCACCGAAGATTCATGAAGGAAGACCCTCAAGCAACTCCAGACAAAATGTTCAGGCAATATTCCTCCCTCTATAGTGGAGGAAGACCAAGACCTGTCACCCTTGGTGAGTTAACTTCCACAAAACAGAAGTCAGGCGAGTCTGCCTCCCCATTTATAGCCAGATTCAGAGAGGCCACTATGCAAGTTATGGAAACTCCATTCCCTGAAGCCGCGAAGGTAAGCCTAGCATTAGAGAACATGACTCCAAAAAATGTCACATTCTTCAGTATGGGGGTAGTCCCTAACTCATTTAATGTTATTTTTTGAAAGAGTATCGCGATATGAGCGAGCCAAGGAAGATAAGGCCGCAGCCAAAAAACCCTCTCAAGAAAGAGAAGTGAACATTATCAAGAGAAGCATTCCTTCTGCAAACCATTCACAAGGAAAGACTAAAATTCATTCTACCACATGAAGAATGCAGACTTTTACACTAAGGGAATTCACTCCCATTGATGAGCCTATGAACGATGTCATGAAGAAGTTGCTTAAGGCAAACTCATAGAATTACCGATAGAAGCCAAGATTCCTTGTTTCCATAGAGGTGATACATCTCAATGGTGCGATAGGCATCAAAACAATGCCCATAACGATGAGGAATGTCGAGCTTTCAGACATAAAGTTCAGGACCTCATTGATAATGGAATGATAAGTGTCAAAAAGAAAGAGGCTGATGACATAGAAAACCAAAAACACTAGATGCTTCGACAAACAAATCTGATGTCAACTTGATTTACCCAGGAGAATCACAAGTTGTGCCCAAACCCAAAGACCATCTATAAAGGACTTGGAGTACAAGAAGAAATCAACTGGAAAGTCCAGTAGATGAAGAACAAAACGAGCATAACCTCACCCAGGAGTTAATGACTAAAAATCAAAGTAGCGAAGATGATCTTAGCTCCAAGCCCATAACCGAAGAAAGGAGAAAAGAAAGGGTATCACATATGGAATTCCACTCCAATATACACTCCCAAAAGAGGCACAAGAAATCTCCATCATCGAGAGCCACACTAGGGCATATGAACCCTTTAACACGTACTTCCAAGTTAACATAATAAAGGGTTTACACGTGCGTGGGAACAAATCAAACTCGCAAGAGCAATATGAACTCAAGCATAAGCTCAACCAAGGTCTTGAAGTTATGGATTCCCAAGCCCATGACGATAAGTAAAATCTTAAATATGGGACAATAACTTGTGAGGGGGCAAATGAGCAAGTGCTAAAAGAAAGCCCTTCACCCCACAACCTTGACGACCCACCTACGAGGGATCAATATGATGAGGATGACGTGTTAGAAATTGATGTGATCCAGATCAACGAGAAGGGATCTTCTTCCAAACAAGGGGTCAACACCCCAAAGACTTCCATTACGCTTCCAAGCAAGGGGCCAACACCTTAAATATTAAAAGAAGTTGAACCGTTATAAGTTAAGGGGCACAACTGAGCCACCTTCAATAAAATTCTTCGCCAACCCACCTATATGGGATGAGGAGCCAAGCTTAGAAGATTTAACTGAGTCACCTCTCGAGGTGAACTCAGTTATAGATGATGGAGAAGCAAAAAGCCCAAATTTGACTATTCCCAAAGATTTGGCATCTTCATTAGAGTTGATAAACCTCCAACCTTTGGAAATTCTATGGGGCCCACTTGGACCACGTTCACAAGATTTATTGAATGATCTGTAAATCTGGCATCAAGAATTGGATATTAAAAATCCGACCATGTTACCTCCTCAAGAGGTAGGCTCTCTAAAAGTCATTAACGACATGAGCACATCTCTAATAACTTGAGCACCACCATATCAAAAGAGAATTCATCATATGAAGAACAAGTTCCCAATAGAATAGAAATCCCTACAGGGGCAACACCATCAAAATATTCAATAGGGCCAAACTCCTCTCACGAAGCGGAAATAATAGGGGCAACTAATGATGTTGAAGCCTTCTTCATTGACTCCCAACATGCGGTAAGGCCATTTGATACCAACTTAATCACTCTTCTAGTGCGAGAGTCTCACCTAAGCTCGAGCACTGAGCAGGAGCCTACTACAGAGTTAACATCCAAAAATCAATTCAAAATTTGCAATGAAAACGATTATCAAAAAGGAGTTGGGTGATTACTCACCCCTTTCAGATAACCAATCGAGGTATTCATGGCTCATATTTCAAAAGGCATTAACGCCTAATGTGTAACATAAAATACTCCATTCATGGGAAAACCTTGATGATCTTATCCGAAAGACTGAGGGATTAGGACACTGAGACTGATTTGCAGTCCCAAAATCAAGGTTCAAGGGGAGCAGTTCAAAGGAAAAGTTCAACGGAGACTCAACAACCATTGTCAAAGACATTTTGGACGCCAACCTGGGTTAAGGGAAATCAGAGGAAGAATGATATTTGAATGTCCTTGCCACTTGAAGGAGGGAAAGATAATTGAATTCTTACATGATCTTAAGGTGAGTTGCTAAAAAAAAAGAAAATAAAAAGGGGGCACATTTTGACTCTTTTTCTTCCTCCCCCTCTTCACTTTTCATTGTTTTCTTCTTCAAAAATTAAAAAAATGAATAAGAAAAAATCCATTAGGCTAAAAATCCGAAAGGAACCCTAAGCTTTGGAAATCCTTAAAGTTAAGTGGCATGGCTAGAAAATCCAACTCAAGTTTCAAGCTTGCGTAATTCACCGACATTTCACTCTGAAAACCCTAGGAGGAAAAATGCCTTTGGTGGGTGAGCTTGGTTAGCGCAATGACTTGGAGGGATAATTGGTGTGCCCCCTAACTACTTGACCTCAGGAAGAAATATAAAATGTCTGCTCTATCTTTGACATTCACCAGCCCCTAAAAGGACATGGAATGCCAAAGTATCTACTTCTTTTCCACTCACCTGTCCCTCAAAGGATTGGGAGTACCAAAGAAGGGCAACTGTAGACACCCACTTTAAATCTCACAAATTCTACGATTTTTTGAGGACCACATTATCCTAGTAGACCAAATTTTATTACCCCCAAACTACCCAAATCTTATCGCAATTTGAATTAGAACCCAAGAGCTTTCCAACGGTCCAAGAATCACCTGAATCTGATCTACGAATAAAAAGATATAACAATGACAATTTAATCCCTGTGAGACCGAATTGTCGGGCTGTGGGCCGGGCTGTAACGGGTCCTACAGGCCCAGACGTGGGCTACTGATGCCGTCAACGCATCTGATGACGTAGTAAATGTGTTTTCTTTCATTAAATACGGCTAAAACTTAAAGATAAATCCAAAATATTATAAAATAATTCCAAAAAAGAAAAGAAAAAATCGCCATTTGAATCTTATAAATACACCCTCTCTCAAATCCAAAAGGGGAGATAAAAAGAGGCCAAGAAAACCTTAAAAATTCCCGAAATTAGTAAAAATACCAAAAATAGGAAAAACCCTTAAGAAAATTCTTAAAAATTTAGGAAAAATCCCCAAAAGTCTCAAAAAGTTAGAGAAAATCTCATAATTCATATTCAACCTCTGGATATCATAAAACCCTTAAAAACCTAAGGAAATTATTCTCCAGACCCTAGAGAAACATAAAGAAACAGATAGAGATTGAAACCTTAGAGCTTCAGAACGATAGAAACCCTAACTTCTTGAGAAACTAACCCTCATGCTTGAGAAAACCTAGACCTAGGGCACAACAACCCTAGATCAAAACTAGACTTAAGGTACAATAACCCTAGATCTAACCCTTCTACACCAGAGATCTACTGGTCAACATCCGAATCAGAAAGGCAAAGAGGGTCGGTTTCGATACGGGCAAGCCCTCGAAGGATTGGGAACCCAAGCCGTCTGACCCGATTTGGTATTGTTTCTTCGCCTTTATTTTTTATTCTTTTATTGTTTTATTTTTGTTTTTATTTAGTTTGATATGTTAACTTTGTCGTAAAATCATATTTTAATGCTTTGGATCATGCTGGCTCTGCTACATTTCTAAGAGTAGATCTGCTCATTTACCAGCAGATCTGACCTCAGATCAGAATTCGATCCGTCCCACTTTTCTCTACCACTTTATTTACATCTATTTTATTAGTTTAAGGTGTTAAAATTTGAGAGAACTTCATCGGAAAATCTATCAGATTTTCATCGTAAACAACACATCTTGGCTACATGACCTTAAAAGGTTTCGCAGCATTGTCCAAACTATACGACCATAAACTTTAATAGAGGATTAGTTGCACGACCTTAAAATGCATGGTCTTAGTTGCATGACTTTAAGCTACATAATTGCAGTCCAAACTATATGACTTTAAACCACAGTACACCTCCTGACTGCATGACGTTAAAAGGTTTCGCACTATGGTCCAAACTATATGACCATAAAATGGAGTAGAGGTCTAGTTGCACGACCTTAAACTGCATGGTCCTAGTTGCATGCCTTTAAACTGCATAACCACAGTCCAAACTATATGACTTTAAACCGTAGTACACGTCCTGGATGCATGACGTTAAAAGGTTTCGCATTACAGTCCAAACAATATGACCATAAAATATAATGGAGGTCTACTTGCAGGACCTTAAACTGCATAGTCCTTGTTGCATGACTTTGAACTGCATAACCACAATCTAAACTATATGACTTTAAACTATAGTACACGTCCTAGCCGCATGATGTTAAAAGGATCAGCACCACGGTCCAAACTATACGACCATAAACTGTAGCGGAGGTCTAGTTGCACGACCTTAAACTACATGGTCATAGTTGCATGACTTTAAACTGCATAACCACAGTCCAAGCTATATGATTTTAAACTACAGTGAACGTCCTGGGCGCAGGATGATAAATTGCTTTGCACAGGTCATGGAGGTATGATCCTTAACTTGCCCCAACATACGCACACACACCGTTTACGTGCATGTTCAAGTACGACTTCCCTAACTGACCCGTTCTTGTGCATGCCCCACCTTAACTACCTCCCTAGTGAGTCAATTCATTTCATCATCCTCCATTATTCCCCAATGAGTCTCAACTACGCTCACAAAACGGCACACCATCCCGCCACCTATACTCGTCTTAAAATAGTGGGTCACCTTTTTTTCATCCAACTTTCATACAAAATCCATCGTTCATTGGTAGCTTTGTGCCATCTCCCCAAAAGTGAGCCAAAACCACTACCATACTCACTCCATGGCCTCCATAGACTGCCATTCATCACCACCATAGTCCAGTTGTATGACCTTAAACTATGGTGCACGTCCTTGACGCATAACGTAAGAAAGCTTCGCATTGGTCCTGGAGGCATGACCTTAAACACGCCTTCACAAAAAATAATGGGAATGATGTATAACTTAATAAGGGAATGGCATGAGTAAAAATGACAGACGAGCATGATCACGAAACCATGATTAAAAGAGTTCCATGAATAAAAGTCGGGCATGGAAAAAACTCGAAAGGGCATCGTGAGTAAAAATTGAAGAATAAGGGTGGACATGGACGAAAGGTCATAGGTAAAAGAGCCCCAAATAAAAGGAAGTTGGTGAAAACCATCTCTACGGCGCCGCTTCCCATGTTTAAGTGAAAATCTACACACGACGCTTGGACCAATAAACAGGTTGTTGCAGTGTGTGCCTCAATAGGCAGCTTTAACCCACACTCAAAAGAAAAAAATCCCTGGTGTCGCAATACCAGGACCCAAAACATAGAAGCTTCAAGAAAACAATTCTGGTAGCCTGAGTCCATTTACAAAGGGATTCATTGGAAAGAAGATTCGCCAAGAAAGCAAGACAAGTCTCAAAAAGAAGAGCATCATTCTCATAAGGTCATCAACACACCCCAAAATGTTGAATATGCCTCAAGAAAGTTAAGTCAGCTATCACTTTAGAGAGGTAATAACGATTGAAGCCATTCTCAAAGAAGAGGGGGATCATGATTGTCTTAGCGGCAAAGCAGTGGGTAGGGGTTATACCTAAAGTTGGTCACCTCGATAAACTGAGGTACCCTACTCGTCATGGAATCAACCATGAATTTGGCCCCAGAATTAGTATTGAAGCCTCTCTCAAGGAAATGGGAGATCATGATTGTCGTAGCTGCAAAACAATGGGTAGGGGTTAAACCCAAAGCTGGTCACCTCGATAAACTAAGGTACCCTACTCGCCAAGAAATCAACCATGACTTTGGAGAGAAAATTAGGGTTGAAGCCTCTCTCAAAGAAGAGGGGGATCATTATTGTCGTAGCTGCAAAGCAGTGGGTAGAGGTTTTACTAAAGGCTGGTCACCTCAATAAAGTGAGGTACCCTACTCGCCAAAGAACAACTGATGCATGAAGTAAACATTGCCGACAGAAGGCCCTTCAGCACACAAACAAACCAAATCCTTGAAACGTGACTCAACACCAGAGGATACACACAAACCCAGACCAAATGGGAACAATGCCCTTCGACACAGCACTCAATTCAAGATGGGCCTAATTTTGACTGACGAGCTCCATACAAAATCCCTAGCATCAAAATCACAAATAGTCCACACGAGGGTGAGGACTTCGATAAGATCCCTCAAAAAATTCTCTTCACCATCTAAAGTCTTTACGGTCGGACCTACGAATAATGCATCCCTATGTTTGAGCATCCTAGTTGCACCATTGCGTGAATCTCCTCGGTGTTCACGTGGTCCTGTGACTAGGAAGAAAAAAGTAATAAAGCCGAAGGAAATTTTCTGATTGTTGTCCTTATCGCTTCTATAGAAGCACAACAATTGGTGGGGCAAGCTGTTTGAACACATTTTATAACACCTTGGTCTCTAATGCGGAATAAAGAGGAAGCAGGTCAATAAAGCCTCAACATATAGTGGAACTTTTGTCAGTCTCAGAATGGCCCCATAATTGATCATGATCTTCATCAACACTCCGAAATTCCACCTGCCAAGTTTTATTACAATCAGATACATCTAAGGCAGTGAACACAAAGAAACAATTTCAAAAAAGTTGGCGTTTGGCACGCTGAAATGGACCCTGTAACTAGAACTATAATTTCGGTGCTTCAAACAGCTGTGGGACCACTGTCATTAGATCTGAAACTGTTGAAAAAGCCCTATGGGTCAAGTTTTCTCTTAATCAGGCACTCTAAGGCAAAGTTATGGGTAAAATATTAAAAAGGGTAGGTTGCACACTATTCCCGTGTGGCCACCCTACACCAAAACATCATTAAAGGTGGTTGTTTTCACAATCACAGGCAGTGAATTTCGGGACCTATATTTGACTCGTTCCAAGTCGGGTCGTGCTCAAATTTTGTGAGCATGTTCGTCTCATCGAGACATGAGTTTTCATAGGTGATACACCCGTGACAATGCCCGAGTGTGGAGAAAACCTATAGAGAATTTGCTGATCCGTGAAGAAAGTTACAAAAGATTCAGCTGCAGCACGCCTCACACAAGCGACCAAATCATGACGCTCTACACGAAACCAATTGCATTATGTGCGTAAGGTTCGCGGCTATCTCTGATCCTATCCTCGCGTACGATGAATGGTTGGATTTCATACATGAAGGCGTTGAAGCTACTGTAAATTCCAGCCACCGAATTTCAAAATTCTGGCAAAAAACTCAAGACGACAAAATCTTCATCTAGACACAAAATCGAGCTGTGTTTACTGTGTCGTGATCGTGACGGCATGCTTAATGTGAATCAACGAAGAAACTATAGATAAAATCAAGGAACAAGTGCACTATCGATTTGAAGTTTTCGAGATTCAAGTAAATTTCAAGTCTCATGATCATGACTTAAAAACGTGATTCATGGCTCGAAGTTGGTGTCAAATCGATCGTCATGCCAAGCCCTACAAGAAAATAAACATCTTTTGATCAAACAGGCATCAGAACAACCCCAGATCAGTCATCGAAGATCACACAAGCTTTCGGACAGTAGCAGGGACTATTTTGGAATTCCACACATTATTAGGCAGGGGCAAAAATGTCTTTTTGCACCCAATTTTATAATTTCTTTTAATTCAATTAAATTACAATCATCTTCAATTCTAGGTAGTTTTTGAGCGTCCACCCATGTTTGGGCCCAATTCTATATAAACATGCAAATCCTCATTGTAAAAGGAGCCTTGGGTTCATTTCTTTAATCAATCAATAAAGTTTCAATTTTTGCTTAAGTTCATGGATGCGTATTGGAGAGAGATAGGAGAGAGAAGAAAAGGGATGATGCCCCTCAATAAGGTGATTTTCTCTCTCCTTTCCTCTTTCTCTCTCCTCCCCTCTTTCTCTCTCCTTCCCTCTTTCTCTCTCCTTCCCTCTTTCTCTTTCCTCCCTTCTTTCTCTTTCCTCCTTTCTTTCTCTCTCCTCTCCTCTTTCTCTCTCTTCTTCTCATCTTTATCTCTCTTTCTCTCTCTTCTTCTCATCTCTCTTCATCTCATCTTTATCTTTCTGTCCCTCTTCTTCTCATCGCTATCTCTCTTTCTCTCCTCCCTTCTTTCTCTCTCCTCTCCTCTTTCTCTCTCTTCTTCTCATCTCTATCTCTATTTCTCTCTTCTTCTCATCTCTATCTCTCTTTCTCTCTCTACTTCTCATCTCTATATCTCTTTCTCTCTTCTTCTCGTCTCTATCTCTCTTTCTCTCTCCTCTTCTCCTAACACAATCGATGACGCCTAGCACCGCCTGTGTCCTCTCTCCCCTCTTCTCCTAACACAGCCAATGATGCCTAGCGTTGCTTGTGTCCTATCTCTACTTCTCCTAATACAACTGGCGATGCCCAACACTGCTTGTGTCCTCTCTTTCCTCTTCTCCTAACACAGCTGGTGATGCCTAGTGCCACCTATGTCCTCTCTCTCCTCTCTTTCTAACATAGCCGGTGATGCTTAATGCCACCTATGTCTTTCTCTCTCCTCTCTTCCTAACGCAGCTGACGATGCTTAATGTTGTCTATGTGTTTCTCTCTTCACACTTTCTAACTCAGCCGATGATGTTTAGAGCCTCTTGTATTCTCTCTTTTCTCTTCTCCTAACACAGCCAGCGATGCCCAATGCCGTATGTTTCCTCTCTTTCCTCTTCTCCTAACACATCCGATGATGCTTAGTGCCACTTGTGTCCTCTCTCTCCTCTTCTCCTAACACAGCTGGCGATGCTTAGCTTCATTTGTGTTCTCTCTCCCTTCCTTTTCTTTCTCTTATTCTTTCTATTCTCTTCTTCTTCTCTTTATTTTATTTCCTCTTCTCTTTCTATGATCTCAATCTTTTCTATTATTCCTTCGTTTGATTAAAAAGGAGTCGAGATTGGCCTTCCATGGTAGTCTTATCGTTTTACAGTAATGTTGTCGTGCCAATCAGAGTTATTGTGCCAACTTTATTGTAATGACAGACTAACCATCTTGTCTAGCTAGTCAGTATTGGTATTGTCGTCAAGTAGTAATTTTGTTGAGTCGGTCTGAGTTATCGAGCCCATTTTGCTGCCACGTCAGGTCAATTACTTGTCAGCTTAGTCACTGTGTTGATCTCCCCGCCTAGTCAAATTCCTCTCTTCCCCATCTTTCTTCTCTTCCTCTTTTTGGATGTGCACACCCGCATATGTTCACCAGAAAGGCAAGGTGAGGTCTGTTGGCTCACCTATCTCATAACATTTGCCATATGTGTGCGATTGCATAAAACAGGTGCATACAGGCCAAGGGAGGCTATTCCCAACCAGTTTTAATACTAGGGGGCTTTCTTCATGATCTAAGAGGGCACCCACGTGAGACAGCCCAAGTAAGTCCCAAACCCATCTTAAATTCCTCTCTCATCGGTTGGTCCACCTGCCTTTGTTCTTGAGCAAGGTTTCCGAGAGAGCGATCTCAAAGTCCCGAGTCTCCTTGAAACCCGAGACTAGTGTCGCCCGATCATCCAGATCCTGAGGGCAAGATCGAGGCACCTAACTAGTCGCTTGAAGGTTGAGGGATACGCCTGGGTGGATGGCCCTCTTAGAACAATTACGAAATCCTCCAGTTGCTTGTCAGCATGGTGTGGACAAGAGCCCTCTTCAAGTTCCCAAGCTCTCTCTCTCTTTTCACTCTCTCTGTGTTATAGGGATAGGATCCTGATGTCCCTCCTCCTTGGATGCCCTTCTTAGAGGGGTTTGCCGACCACTAAAAGGAGGCATGGATAGAAGTCGAGGGAAGATTCCCACGGGTTAGGATACGTCCGTGACCTCGCGGATGGATGGGGCCTTCCACGTGGATGGTGTCACACGTGCAGAAGTGGGAGGAAGAGAGAGAGAGAGAAGGATTGACTTGGCCTAGGGAAATGGGATGACTCGGGCGACTAGGGTGTCTGTTGGACAACACACTCAAGGGTACCCTCCCTCACAATGTCTGCTCTCTCTTCCTCTCTTCTCTCCCGAATGGGATAGGGGGTCACAAAATAAGACAAAGTAAGAATAACTAGCCTCGATTCTTCCAAGCCTTTGGGTATTGGATTCCAAAAGGGGAGCCTTTTGAAGCGATTTTCAGGACCTCTTTTATAAATTAGCATAGCCTGCTGATATAGAGGATCCACCAAACAGGGGTGAACGTTCAAAAGTCAAGCTTAATTACAATTAAAATAATTGAAAACAAATCCAAAAATTAGACACAACTGACCAAAATGCCCCTATGATCTTTAGCCTAAATGATGAGACTATCCCTTCGTGCAGGCTGCTTTGCTATGGGAAGACCTTGGAAGTTGGTTCTGTAACATGCGGCACCTCTTCAGCTTTTCCAGCAACATATCTTCGTTCTTCTCTCGATTACAAGCATTTGGACGCCCTTCAATCATGCTATGGTGGCCTTCTTCCTTGGGGTGAAACTCCGACAAGTTTTGTGAACTTTGTTTACTGACGCGTCTCCGAGGTGCATCATTTTAGCTCTTGACCCTTCTTGCAAGTCAGAGAGGAGGTCATTGCAGTCGTTTTGCACTAAGTTGGGGTCGATTTGGTGCAGATTTGTGTCTTCGGTTATTTTGGAAGGATATTGGAGAAAGGGACTCCGGCAACCGACTGGATTTGCTTCCTTGGTGACCTGAGGTAGGGGTTTGAATGAAAGAGTTATACTAGAATGTAGCTCTATGCAACGTGCTTCTTTTGGATTCTTCCACGCGCCAATCCATGATATGAATTTTGAGCTATGCTTCACCGAATCTGGAGCCTGCTGGACCCCTTTTTTTGTCCTGGTTTCTCCAGTTCCTTTCCTCTTCAAAGCAATAAGGGTTCCTTGTCAAGCCACTGTGAGTGCCCTAGGTCAAAATGATGAGGCTGGTGTGATCTAGAGCATATCAACATATGAGCTCTGTCTGATTTCACAGAAAGGCGTCGTGGATTGAAGAAGTTGCTATCAAAAAACTTTGACACAACCCCCTTTCCAAGAATGGTTCGGTGAAACCGCATTGCGCTAAGGTAAAACCCATGAGTTGCGAGGCCGCATGAGCATAGCCCCCTTCTAGAGGGGTCCGATTGAGCCCAAATTTGGCCCTCGTCAGTTTTTTAACATTCTGAGCACAATAGCGATGGTTTGGTGCCTTTATGCAGCCACTCTCATAGGGCCATAGTGGAGGGTTCTTCTTTGATGCAAGGGCACCGCACCTAGGTCAGTAGGCTGAAGGCTTTATTTTTTTGCACAATCCTGGCTTGCAGGTGTTTCGTGAACCCGCGAGATCAGACTATCGCCAGCTCTCTCCTTATTCGCATGGGCTCATGAAAGTACGTCAAAAATGACGTACAACATGGGGATATAGAAGTCCTCAACCCGAAGGAAAGCGAGATAAGTGCATCCCATAGCAAGAGTGGAATGAGGGGAAAGAGAGATTGGTACATGGAGACGGCTCGAGCCAACGATAGGGTGAGCATCCCCAGTGGAGCTGGCTCTAGCAAATGATAGGATGTCGGTGGGGTCCTGGTTTCCCTCCACGCGGGGGTGAGGAAACACTCTCTCGAGCAACCGCGGGGATCCAGCTCGTGGTGGACGCGTGGGGCCTCTTACTTGAGCATAGGAAGCCGACGATGAGAGAGTTTTTTGAGGCTAGAACGTGGATCGCTCTTACGCTGCTTGAGGATTAGGGGTTGCGCCCAGGCGGATGGCCCTCTTAGAGCAATTACAAAGCCCTCCAGCTGCTTGTCAGCACGGTTTGGATGGGAGCCCTCGTCAGGTTCTCAATCTCTCACTCTCCTTTAACTCTCTCCATGCTATAGGGACGGGATCCTGACGGGGTGTCCACGGGACCCCACACTCAAGGGTACCCTCCCTCTTAATGCTTTCTCTCTCTTCCTCTCTTCTCTCCCGAATGGGCTAAGGGCTCACAAAATAAGACAAAACCAAAATGAACTACCCTTGATTCTTCGCAGCCTTTGGGGTTTTGGGTCTTCCAAAAAGGGAACTTTTTAGAGCGCTTTTTCCTCCCTTTTTGCTCCCTTCTTACAAATGAGCTAAGCCTGCTTATATAGAGGATTACCAAACAGGGATGAATGCTCAAAAGTCAAGCTTAATTACAATTAAAATAATTGAAAAAAAATCCAAAATTAGATGTAAATAACAAAAATGCCCTATACGATCTTTTGTCGAAATGACGAGACCACCCCTACATGCAGGCTGCTCTACCATGGGAAGACCTTGGAAGCTGGTTCTGCAACATGCGACAATTGTGGGAGGTTATTCTTTTGAACTCTACCTCGTGCCAATCCATGGCCTATATTTTGAGCTATGCTTCATGGAATCCGGAGCCTGCTCGACCTCTCTTTTTGGTCCTGGTTTGTCCAGCTGCTTTCATTTTAGAGAAACAAGGGTCCTTAAGTCAAAATGACGAGGCTGGTGTGATCTAGAACATGTCAACATTTGAGTTCGGGCTTATTTCAGAGATGAGAGCCGTAGGTTGGAGACATTGCAGCTGGAAAACATTGGCAACACCCCATTTTCGGCACTGGTTTGGTGAAGCCACATCGTGCTAAGGTAAAACCCATGTTACGAGGCCTCATGAGCATAGACCCTTTTAGAGGGGTCCGATTGAGCCCAAATTTGGTCCTCGAGGATTTTTTAATGTTTCGAGTACAATGGAGTTGGCCTAGTGTGTTGCTGTAGCCTCTCTCATAGAGCTACACTGGAGGGTCCTTCTTTGGTACAAGGGCACCGCACCTAGGTCACTAGGCTGGAGGCTGTATTGCTCGATACAACACTGGTCTGCGGGTGTTTCGTGAACCCGCGAGACCAGACTGTCGCCGACTCTCTCCTGATTCGCATAGGCTCATGAAAGTACATCAAAAATGACATAGAACATCGAATAGTCCTAAGAAAAGAGCCCGAGGCACATGGGGCAAGAAATCTAGCTGATCCTCTAGCCGAGAACCCCTTTTATCAGCTACAAATTGTAGAAGAACCTGAGGTAAAAGATTCCTGCATGGTTGTTAATGTCGTAGGAGATGACACAACCCTACACCCCTTGTGGTCCGAAGAATGTAGCGAACGGGTCTTGACCCGATCGGCATACAAAGCTCAAGCTCAGTCGGGGCATGTCAAGCCCCTACTGACCGACCTACCGACCGAATCAGGCGGATGCCCCAGACCTCGACCGTGCAAGACAGCATCTTCCCTAAAGAAACAGTCAGGGTGATGGTTGTGATGAACCCAACAATGATCAAGAGGACCGCATGAATCGATTCAAAGAAATGATACGTAAGATGATGGAAAAATTGACCTGATGGAAAGTACCCGGCCTCCTAGGAACTCATCACACCAGGAAGCCAATTCTCCTCATCCAATCCATTTGGTCCCTAGGCAGCCACCTCCCTCGCATGACCATTCTTCCTCTCAGAAGATCTCTCAAATCGACATTGATGCCATGGTCACCAGCAACTTACGAGGCAGACAAAGCCCAGGCATCCAACATACAGCCTTGTATCAGAAGCCCTATCCATTTTATATCGACCAGCTCCTGTTTCCCCCTAATTACCAGAATGGGAGACTCTCGCTCTTCAATGACACAAGTTCACCACACCAGCATATTGCCCACTTTTATTCGGTGTGTCAAGAGACAACATCTGATGGGAGGCTTCTTCTCTGACAGTATGTTGAGATACTTGACGGCCCAGTATTTAAGTGGTATGCCTGACTCCCTCCGAACTCAGTGCAGACCTGAGAAGAAATGGAACACTTGTTCTACAAGTGCTTCTATGAAGTAGAGAGAGAAGTCCAGGCCATCAAACTTCTCACATTGACCCAAAACCCAGATGAGACAGTTGATCAATTCAAAGCAAGATGGAGAGATCTAATTGTGCATCAAGCTACCCCCATGCCTTAAATTGATGTAGTCCAAACCGGTGTGCACAACATGCGATCTAAAATCTCCCTGCATGTTGAAGCATCAAACACGACCTCTATATAGGATCTGATCTCCAAAGCAGTCTGAATTGAGAGTCTCCTTAACTGTCATGAAAAGCTTCAAACCCCATCATCAAATGGGAAAAACAATCGATGCCCTAGAAATAGTTGTAGCAATTCTCAAGGCAATCAATAGAAAGGAGTGACCAGTGTTGTTGTCATTATATCAGACCCCAAGAAGGCTTCACCCAAAACTCTATATTTCTCTAAGGGGATGGACCTTCTTAGTGCCAAAGGGACACCTCAGGCAAGCTAGAAAAACTAGTCCTACAATAAGGTGCCTCCACCTCGGAACCTCTAAGGACAAGACTAATGAGAGGAGCAAAAAAAAGAAAGTCTATAGCTTCGATAGGGAGTGGGTTCCCACCTTACTCTGAATGTTGATTGAGCAACAAATGATCACCTTGCCTGAGAAGAGATGGCCAAAAGATGCTGATTTTTCCACCCATAAAATTATTGTACATATCATACAGTGTTGGGGCATCCTGTTTAGGATTTCTTCACCCTTAAGGATCACATCAAAGCTTTAATTCAAAAGGGGCAGACACAGCTCGATAGCCTTTAAAAGGCATTCGAGACAGTTGAAGCATCTCACATAGTGAGAGTTCAAGAAGAAGTCGGGCAAGTATATCGGCTTGATGAACTATCACCAGATCTTCTTCTGGCGTTATTTTGTATAATATCAAATTTGGGTTCATCACCCCAAAGCTGTAAAGTTAGCCTAGAAACCTTGCTCGAGGGACTAAGAACCTCGGGTGCCCATACCACCAGATTCGAGGTCATGACTTTGAAGGATGCTTTGGCTTTCAAGCTATAATGTCGGAGAAAGTACGAGGAGGAATCTTCGTCCTCTCTATCTTAGAGGATCATGCTCAACCCACTGATCTGTCAACACAGGATGTCGCCCAAACACAGAACTCCTGTGATGACATGTTGTCCAAGCCTTTTGACTCTGACGAACCCTCGACTTCCCAACCATGGCAGGTCTATTGAGGATGAAGTAGGATGAAATCCATGAAGAGGGAGGCTATTCTCCATGCAAGGTCGGCCCTTGAGCCTCACGAACCTGGTCCTCCTGTGCTCATTCCCAAAAATAGTAGAAGGAGATGAGCACCAAGAGCCGCTCACCGAAAGAGGAAACAGACAGAGGTCGAGTTCCTCAAGCCCCTACCTCCATTACCAACCCTGCAGGACCTTTTCCCTGAGACAGTCGCTCTCGCTGACCAAGGCATGCAATCCAGTCGTAAGGTCATTCCTGAGCCTTCCTCAATTCAGGCTCCCAATACGTCCAATAAGGGTGACGACATTAAAAGCACCCCTCTGCGGTCCAAGCAGGTTCAAGACCTAAAAGATTCCCTGCACACGTCTAATTCTGGTGATGACGCTAAATGCTACCTAGATTGGTCCAATCTGAGTGATGACCTTAAAATCTCTCCCCCTTCTTCTATCCCCAACTATTATAACCCTTCTTCTTATTCTGGTGACACATCTTCTACAGGTTCGACTCTCGAATGCCCAAACTTTGAGGCTCTTAACAAAGAATTGAAAAGTTTCAACATTAACAAGTGACATCGAAAGCTGCTGAAAAAGACAGCGGTGGCCCAAGCAGCTAGGTTCTTGTCAACCGCTGATGCCTTGGCATCTAGAGCCAACAAGAGGCCTCCTCCCACTATTGAAGAGCTTCTCAAGCATCGCAATAATCGTAAGGCCGAGAAACCTCAATGGGCTCTTGAGCTAGACTTTGAGCAAGGGCTAAGAGAGTCAAGAGGGCAAAGATTCCATTCTCATGAAGTATGCCACATGGTGTAGATCTTTGAAGCAGTGACTAACACTGACCTGATCAGTCTCAGATCAGGTAATAAGTTAAAGCTATTTATGCAGAAGCCGAAGCTTTTGAGGTACCCTGGTCCACCACATATCCCATATCCTAACACACAGACCAATCCACAACTCCTTAAATTCCCTGGATTACCAGTGGTCCCATATACCCAACCGTCTTCAAACCCTCAACCTCCATTTTACCAACACCTGCCCATATCACCCAATCTAACCACTCCACACCAGACTCGATTCCACAACCTGGCCAGTCGGCGCCAAGTCCGATGGCACATCTATACCTACCTAATCTTCACAACCTTTCCTGTCCATACCGGTTGCACAGCAAAGTCAGTCGGAACCCTAAAACAAACCTTCACCACTCACCAAGACCCGTGGTAGATCTAGAAGTATATAAAATTGGTGATCGCAAAAATGGGAACGATGTAGTGGTTGTATCTGTCATCACCGAATCTCATGATCTTCCCCTCATGTTCTCATAACCTAGTTCTTCCCAGCTGATTTAGGAGCCTCAACATTCGATGTCTCAACTATATGCAATCCCTCTCCTCAAAACTGACCCCGCCTTAAGCAAACAAGCAGAAGAAGTGGCTACCAAGCTCTATACCGTCAAAGCCCAATTTGAGGCGAAGATGTCAAGAGCGTGGGTACCTACAAGCTTTGACTTCGGGACATTCGAGGTCACTGAAGGATCCTTTGGATCATTGACTGATGATGACATGGATGTTCAAGAAGCCATTGAGGAATGGGAAGAAGGTGGACAAGCTATGGCTGACGCTCTCGAGGAAATAAATTTGGGAGATGAGAATGACCCGAGGCCAACTTTTATTTCAGCTAACATGTAGCCAGGTGTGAGGGAACGCTATATTGCCTTCCTATAGGCAAATCGAGACGTTTTCGCCTGACACTATCATGAGATGCTCGGTCGTGACCCCTAAGTTGCAGTACATCGGCTTGGCATTGACCGATCCGTTAAAACTGTAAAGAAGAAATCGAGATGGTTTCAGCTTGATCATGAATAAAGATAGATGCTGAGCTAATTAAACTGAGGAAGCAGGCTTTATTCAGGAGGTTAATACTAAAAATGGCTTGCCAATGTTGTACCAGTTAAAAAGAACGAGCAAATCAGGGTCTGCATTGATTTTCTTGATTTAAATGCTGCTTGTCCAAACGACAAGTTCCCATTGACGTTCACGGAAATGCTTATCTATTCCACAGCTCATTGCCAAATCTTTTCCTTCATGGATGGAAATTCAGGGTATAATGAGATAAGGATGGCACCAGAAGACAAGGGGGCCATAGGTTTTCTGACTCTCAAAGGGGTCTTCTATTATACAATGATGCCATTTGGATTGAACACTGCGGGTGCTAGCTACCAGCAAGCGATGACCACCATTTTCCAAGATATGCTACATAAGGAGGTGGGCTGTTACGTAGATGATTTGGTGGTGAAATCCAAAGAGAAAGATGTACGGGTGTTGGAGCGGCTCTTCATCAGCTCAAGATGAACCCTTTGAAATGCGCCTTTAGCGTACATCCAGGGAAATTCTTAGGGTTCATTATCAGGAATCGAGGAATGGAGATTGAGTCAGTAAAAATCAAGGCAATCTAAGGAATGCCACCATCAACAACACTCAGAGAACTTCGATCTCTTCAAGGACTGCTTGCTTATATTCCAAGATTCATTTCCAATCTTTTAGGACATTGTAAACCTTTTACACACTTGCTGAAGAAGGACTCTCCTTTCATACGAGACGGGGCATGTCAAGCAACCTTGGATGATATCAAATATTATTTACTACGCCCCTTGGTACTTTCCACACCAATGTTAGGAAGGCCCCATATTATGTATGTGATCGTCCTCCACGAGTCACTCGGAGAACTCCTGACACAAAACAATGAAGGAGAGAAAGAAATCGCTCTGTAATACCTCAGCCGCAGTATGTAAAGGGTTGAGAAGAATTACTCGCCAATGGAGAAGATGTGCCTGGCACTGATCTTCGCAATTCAAAAGCTTCATCATTATCTGCTCGATCATGAGGTACAACTTATCTCAAGAGCCGACCCCATCAAATTCCTCATGACACGCCCTTGCATGTCGGGGCGCTTGACTAAATGAGCATTATTACTAATGGAGTTTGACATCAAGTTTGTGCCCCAAAAAGCTATCAAAGGCCAAGCTCTAGCTAATCTCTTGGTAGCACACCCTATACCGGCATAATCTCCCCTATCAAGCAACCTCCTCGATGAGGAGTTGTTTTGCGTTGAACCGGTATATGATTGGAAGACATACTTTGAAGGGGCCTTTCTGTTTGAACGAGGCTGTGCCGGCGTAGTATTTTTGACCCTTCATGATGGCGTTATTCCTTTATCCTTCTCCCTTGCAAAGGCCGACTCACACAATGAAGCTGAGTATGAAGCACTCATAATAGGTCTTGAAGTCACCTTATACTTGGAACTAGAATGATTAGCCATTTTCGATGACTCGGAGTTGGGAATACTGCAACTCAAAGAGATATATGATGTGAGAAAAGATAGCCTCAAGCCTTATCATGACACTGTTAAGACCTTGATGTCAAACCTTGATGATGTTTCCCTAGAGTACATCCCTAGCAGATTGAATTCCCCGGCTGATGCTCTTACCAAGCTAGGTGCCATTATTAAAATCTCCTCAAAGGAACCCATATCGATATGGGTAACAGAGTGGAGGCACGCTGAGCTGGTAAGAGAGTTAGATGGGGATGATGAAAGGATTCTTTTCCCAGAATTCCCTCCTTACCCATTTGAAGCACTTCTCACTGCTAAGGATGCTCTTGAAGCTGAAAAGAAGGCAAAACAAGCCCAGGGAAAAAAGTCCGAGGAATAAGAAGAGGATATTTTTTATCCAATATGTGCCGATATTGAACAAGTTGAGATTGGAGGGAACCCATAATCCAATTTATCCAACACGGCCGGCTACTGGACTATCGCATTGAGTGCAACAATATATGAAGAATGTCCACCAAATTCGCTCTTCTTGATGGGGATGCTCTCTTTCGACGATCCTTTGGCATCCTCCTCCAATGCGTCGATTCAAAAGGGGCAAAGCAAGTACTCGAGGAAGTGCATGCCGGTGTTTGTGGCCTTCATCAGTCTGGTCCTAAGCTCTACGAACAAATACGCAGGATGGGGCATCATTGACCATCAATGGTCATGGATTCCTTCACCTACGCCAAGAGGTGCCAAGTGTGACAGATACATTCGAACCTCATTCACCAGCAATTAGAACCTCTACATCCTAGGTGATGTCCTGACCTTTTCAACAATAGGGTATGGATATTGTCAAATCCATCCCTCAGAATTGGGCCATACCTTCGTCTTAGCTGCCACGGATTACTTCTCCAAGTGGGCGGAAGCGATCCCTCTTAAACATGTCCCTAGGGAATCAATGGCCAACTTCATGCAACATCACATCATTTACCCATTCGATGTGCCTGACTGGATCATATCAGATAATGGTCCCCAGTTCAGAAGCCAGCACATCGACCGTTTGGTAAACCAACTTGGATTCGAGTGGAAGTACTCTATTATGTACCACCCTTGAGCAAATGGCTTTGTTGAAGCCTTCAACAAGACCCTTTGTGGTGTTCTAAGGAAATTAGTGTCAAAACAAAGAAAAATTGACATGAGAAGCTTATAGAGGCTCTAAGAGCATAATCCACTAACACCCGGACTGCCACCGCCTCTACTCCTTATTCATTAGTTTATGAGAGTGAAATGACCCTAGCCCTTGAGATCCAACTTCCCTCACTTCGCATCGCTGTACATCATGATATGATAGAAGATGAGCAGGTGATGAGAAGAAATTTGAAGCAGTACAAAACCTGGAACTCCACCGGGGGAGGATGAAAAGAGCTTTTGACAAGTCAGTCAAAGTTCTCTCATTCTCTCGTGGTGACTTGGTTTTAACAGTAAAACGGCCGAGTGTTATGCATGATGTCGCAAGGGGAAGTTTGAACCAAAATGGGAAGGTCCATTCTCAATCAAGAAGGTTTCTCCAAATGGGTGTTACATATTGACCCATCCTGATGGAATTGAGGCAATGCCTCCTATCAATGTACGTTACTTGAAAAGTGTTATCCATGATTCATGGTCTCGAATGCATAACCCCAAACATGCCTTTCACTGCTGCATACGCTCGGGCAACCCGCCACGAGTGTGGTTCCATGTTGCCACCAGCCCTGTTGCCTCTGCACCCACACCTTTTACATGCGTCTACATGCATGCCTTCCCTAGCCGGTCCGTTCATGTGCACATCGACAAGGCTCAACCCTCATCACCTTTTCATGCCATTGAAATCATGTTCACGCCTTCATGTTCACGCCTTCACCTTTTCATCCCCATTGAAATCATGTTCATGCTTTAACCTTTTATCGCCAGGTAGTCATACTCACTTCCTAAGCACTAGTGAGTCCTCTTTTGCTTACCATCACTCAATGAGCCGCCTTCACTATCTGAACCCCACTGCCTATAAATGGTCCGTCCATTTCATCCCTTATGAGTCAGACCACCATTCACATACCCATTCCCCATAGAGCCTCATCCATTTCATACCCCTAGTGAGTCCACCCCTCAATGACGACTCACATACATGACAATTCGCACAATGGTCCAGATGTATGACTCGTAACTATAGTTCACGTCCTGGCCGCAAAATCTTAAACTGCTTCGCGTAATGGTAAGTTGTAAACTATAGCACATGTCGTGATCGCATGACGATAAACTGCTTCGCACAACGGTCCAGTTGTATGACGCTAAACTATAGTGCACGTCTTGACCACGTGACGTTAATCTGCTTCACGCAACGATCCAGATGTATGACCCTAAACTATAGTGCACGTCTTGGTCGCATGACATTAAACTGTATAGCCAAGGTCCCGATGGCAAGACTTTAAACATGCCTCCATAGGCATCCTTGCCGAAGGGACCTTGAATTTGAAGTAGGTGATCGGGTATTCTTAAAAGTTTCACCAACAAAGGGAATTATGAGGCTTGGAAAGAAAGGGAAGCTAAGTCCGTGATTCATTGGACCCTTTGAAATATTAGAAAGAATCGGAGTCGCAGAAAACCAGTTGGCCTTACCACCCGAATTGGCCGACATTCATGATATTTTTCATGTTTCATTATTAAGGAAGCATCTACCCGATCCATCCCATGTCTTGAGATATGAACTAATCCCAATCTGGGAAGATTTAACTTATGTTGAGCAGGTAATTGAGATTCTAGATAGAAAGGTAGGAGTGTCTAGTGAAAAATTAGTTCTGGAACCGTCTTTAACTTCTAAAGGAATTGGGAGTTATGACCATGTTTAGACTAGATGTCTCTACCTGAAATTGCAGGAAAGGTGACAACGAAACTAAGATTTTGTGACTATGATAATGTGATCATGTATTGTTGATGCTAATATAATATGCATCTGGTACTGTTAAAAATGTGATACTGATATTGTCTTATTCTTCTATATGAATACAAATTTCTGGCCACTACGCAATGGGTCCTCCATTTGTAGTGGAAACTGTTACATGCCTTGACCGCTACCCAATTGGTCCTCCATTGGTAGTGAATATTTTGATCTTATTATAAGAAAACTGATATTCTGTGACTTCTGGCCACTACGCAATAGGTACTCCATTGGTAGTAGATATTTTGATTTGTTATTCTATAATTTCTGGCCATTACACAATGGGTCCTCCATTGGTAGTGGATATTCTGATTATATTACATGAATTCTATTATATGTGATTTCAGGCCACTACGCAATGGGTCCTCCATTGGTAGTGGATATTCTGATTCTGTGACCGCTACACAATGGGTCCTCCATTGATAGTCGAATATTATGTACCTCGACTCCTATGATAGGAGTGCAGCCGAGATGTAACTATAAATAACTGGGAGTCATGGCCCCCAAATTGTCATGGGTACTATGCATTGGGTCCTCCAATGGCAATGTAACGCCCTCTTGCTTAAGGCACAAGTGAGGGTCGTCTCTTGCAAGGCCTCTGCCTATCAAAAACCCCAAAGCGCACTGGGGATGTGTACGTGAGTGAGGATATTACCAAGTGGAGCACCCACTTGTCATTATCCTCCCTTCTGAATAAGGGCAGAAGTCCCAAGTTACAGGATTAGCTTAGTCTGAATGATGTGGCTTCCACTTCGGGAGTAAATTAATCTGTTCCACTTATCTGAATTTTGTATTCTATAAGACTATCTGACGGTAACCGGTAACTGTCATTTTGAGAATAAGTAATGCTCTGTTAACTGATTCTTACCCTCGTTATATGGAATTTATGTGTACTCTGACATGTGACTACACTCTGTAAGACCAATGTGATTTCTGATGAATTATGAGCATATTATCACGTATATATATCCTGTTAGTTAGGAATGCAAGGGTAGTGATCTGCTTACTGGGCTTTTAGCTCATTCCATCTTAATCTCTTAACTATAGAGTGAAAGGTGGTGGCAGTTGTATTAAAAGTGGGTGGCAATTTGAGGGCTTGAAGCCCGAAATTAAGAAGCCATCTTCCGAAGACTTTCATAGTATGTTTTGGTGATTTTAGCAGCATGATGTATACTTCATTATGTGTGTTTTGGGCCAATAGTGCCTCTAAGAATTGTAAAGACTTTTTGATATTGATTGAATGAAATGGATGTACCTTTGGTTTGATTCTTGTTTAATGAATGGATTTATTCTAGTTTTTTTTTGTGGTTTGCTCTCGATTCAATGTTTTTACGCATGAGCCACACCCACCTGAGTGACATTCATCACCTCCAGTCGCGATCGTGCACTTTATCACCCTCCGACAGGGGTCAGGGGGTGAGGTAGTGACAAAACTTGTCAAGGCACTCGGACCCATAAGCGGGTTGATGCAACACTCGCCCCCATAGGCGGCTTCAACCGGCATTTCAAGAAAAAAATCCTCAGTAGCATAATACCTTGTTATTGGGACCCCAAAACAAGATCATTCATAGGAAAGAAACTTTCAAACCAGGCCAAGCAAACCTGATGAGGCGGCAAATAAAGCCGCTTATACGTCCAACGAGATGTAGACATTAAAATCATCCCTCAAGATCATTCACAGGTAAGAAACTATCAAATCAGTCAAATACCATCCCAAAACAATCAAAGTAGCGTCCATTCAAGGTCGCCTCGCTAAAATCCCTCCCTAGCAGTACCAAACATTCAAGATAGCTAATAAAAAGCACTCGACTGAGCTCGGTAGGATGGGGGCCATAGGGAAACCTTGCTTGTCAAAGGAAACCTAGTGTAGCAACAAACAAAGCCACTAAAATTCCTACAGGGGTGAAGACTTTAAAACCATCTTGTTATGTCCAATGCAGTGTAGACTTTAAAATCATCCTTCAAGTCTCCACATCTGGGTCCACAACAAGGTCCCCAGTCGTCTGAGCACCTTGGTCACCCCTCCGAGAAGTAGCTTTGCACTAGTGTCCCTTTGACGTTCCAGTGATCTGGTGGCCAAGAAGAAAACTAAAGTCGAACGAACAATTTTGTTTTCAAATGTTGTACCTCTCGCTTTTATCGAAGCACAACATTCAGTGGGGCAAGCTATTTGTGGTTATTTTCGATCACTTGTATCCCTGGTGCGAATAAAGATAGAGCAGTTCCTGTCGTAGGTCTGTAGGTACTTAAATGCCTGTAGACTATGGAAGCCGTAGGATAATAAGCCCTGATCCAAAAGTGAATTTTTTTACCATCTCAGAATGGCTTAAGAAGAGTCAAGATCGTGTCTAAGAGTCACTTAAGAACACCTACGAATTTTGTAGCAATCTGATGAGTTTTAGGCAGTGTAGATGTCAAAACAATTTCAGGAAATTTTGCCTCTATCTTGCTAAAACTGGACTTTAATATACAAAATCATTATCAAAGCATCAAATGGTCTCTAGACCATCACCATTGGATTTAGAATGTTCGAAAACCCCAGGGTACCAATTTTCGATGTATTTGGATGCTTCTGGAGCAAGTTATCACCACATTACCCAAAATGGGTAAGTCGTACACTATTACGGTGCACCCTCGTTCAACCAGTTTCCATTAATTGAAACTGTGGATCATAATTTTGGGGACCAAATTTCCATGGCCATATCTTTCTCATCCCAGGTCGGATCGAGCCCAAATTTTGGGATCATGATTGTCTCGATGACCCGGTCGATTTGATGTGCAGCACCCATCATAACACGACTTGAGATGAGAGAAATCGAGGAAAAAAGTTTGCCATAATACTTTTAAAAGTAGCAGAAAATTTCTAGCAGCACATCTCCTCGATTAAATGGCCATATCACGATGCTCGCGCGTCGGATCGACTTCAAACCAGACCCATTACGAGCACGAGGTCAGAAGCTTCCTCTGAGCTGAACCTCGCGCCTAATTGATGGTCAGATTCGATGCATGATGAGTTTGAAATTCTTGCAATTATTGTGATCGGAATCCAAGAACAGACTAAAGTTTCCCTATATGGAAAACGGTCATTCGCTCACCAAATCAAGACGTTCATTTTGCAAAACGATCGTCGTAACATGTTCGACATGATACAACAACGAAACATGGGAAAAAAACTGAGAAATGGGTAGAATCTTAAATCTAAGAATACACATTTTCTCATGTTTTGTTGCGTCAAGATCATGGCCCGCGAGTCTAATCCGTGGTTCAAAAAGGGTATCAAAATGAGCATCTTCCCGAGCCAATCAAGAAAGGAATAATCTTTGGCTGGATGAAGACTAGAAGGACCCCGAACAGATCTTGAAAGAATTGTGAAGATTGCATGGCCATTACAAGTACCAGTTTGGAATTTCATGGATTATTTGTGTAGGGGAAAAATCATCATTTTCCCCTACTTTCTTAATTTTTTTAATTCATTTAATTATTAATTTTCATCAATTAGGTTAGAAATTAATGATCCACCCATGTTTGGGCCCCACTTTTCTATAACGACGTACTCTTTACATGTAAAAGGTGGTTCTTTGATCAATAAAAAAAAAATTCCGTTTTGCTTGAGTTTGGGTCTTAGCTTGGAGAGAGAGAGAGCAGAGAGAAAATTTGGATGGCTCAAAGGTAACTTTTTCTCTCTTTTCTTCTCTTTTCCTCTCTTCTCTTTCTCTCTCTTCTCTTTCTCTCTCCACTCTTCTCTTCTTTCCTTTCCTTTATCTCTCCTCTCTTCTTTCCTTTCTCTCTCCTCTCTTCTTTTCTTTCCTCATATCTTCTTTCCTTTCTCTCTCCTCTCTGCTTTCACATCTTCTCTTTTCTTTCCTCTTTCTCATCCCTTCTTTCCTTCCTCTCTCTTCTTCTTTCCTTTCTTTTTCTCTCTTCTTTGTTCTCTCTATGTCTCTCCTCCCACAGGGGCAATGACGTGAGCCTACCCTTTTTGACGGCCTCCCTACCACCCCTGTATTCTCTCTTCTCCTTTCCCTCTCTTTCTTTTCCCCTCTCTCTCCATTCACAGACGGTAGTCAATCCGCCGTTTGTGTTTTCTTCTCTTCCCGCTCTCTTTTCCAAAGACAGTAGTCAAGCTGCTGTCCGTGTTCTCTCTCGCCCCTTCTTCTTCATAGACAGCAGCCAAGCCGCCGTCTGTGTTCTCTTTGGTTAGGTGTCTCGATCTCCTCCTCCGGATTTGGATAAGCAAGCATCACGTGTTTTGAGTTTCAGGGAGACCCGGGACTTTTGAGATCGCTCTCTCATGAATCTCGTTCAAGAACAAGGGTAGGTATTACCAACCGATGAGAGAGGAATTTAAGGTGGGTTCAGGACTTACTCAGGCGGCTCATGTGTACCTTCTTAGATCACGAAGAAAGCCCTCAGTAATAAATTTGGTTCGAAATCGCTTCCCTTGGCTTGTATTCTCCTTTTTTCTGAAATCAAACACATAACAAATTATATAAGAAAGGTAGGTCAACAGACCTCGCCCTACCTCTTTGTTGAACGTACACAAGCATGCACATTCAAAAGAAGAAGAGAAGAATTTGACCAGGCGGGAAGATCAGCACAATGACTAAACTAGTAACTAATTGGCCTAATGTGGCAGTAAAATGGGCGTGGTAACTAAGATCAGCTCAACAGAATTACTATTAGATGCCAATACCGATACTGACTAGCTAAACATGATGGTTAGTCTGTTGTGGCAATAAAGTGGGCACAATAATTCTAGCACAACAACATTACAGCTAGACGACAGGACCACCATGAGAGGCTAATCTCAACCCATCTTTAACAAATGAAAGAATAACAGAATGAAGGAGATAAAGAAAGAATAAGAAGTAAGATAAGGGAAGAAGAGAACAAAAAGAAGGAGGGGGAAGGGAATAAAAGGAGAAGAAGAATATGAGGGAAGAGAAAGAAACATAGATGGCATAGACATCGCTGGCTGTATTAGGCAAAGATAAGGAAGAGGGCACAGTTGGTGTTGAGCATCGTCGATCATGCTAGACAGAGAAACAAGAGGGAACACAGTCGGCGTTGAGCGTCACCGGCTATGTTAGACAAAGAAGAGAGAGAAGATGCAATCAGCATTGAGCTTCAACAATTGTATTAGATAGAGAAGAGAGAGAAGATACAGTCGGTGCTGGACATCACCGACCGTATTAGATAGAGAAAAGAGAGATGATGTAGTCGGTGTTAGGCTTCACTGACTGTATTAAACAAAGAAGAGAGAAAAGATGCAGTTGGCACTGGACTTTGTCGACTGTGTTAAACAAAGGAGAAAGATAACACAAGCAGCGCTAGTCATCATTGACTGTGTTAAACGAAGAGCAGAAAGAGAGATGGAAATGAGAAGAAGAAAGAGAAAGAGATATAGAGATGAGAAGAAGAGAGAGAAAGGGAGATAAAGATGAGAAGAAGAGAGAGAAAGGGAGATAGAGATAAGAAGAATAGAGAGAAAGAGAGATAGAGATGAGAAGAAGAGAGAGAAAGAGAGGTAGAGATGAGCAGAAGAGAGAGAAAGAGAGATAGAGATGAGAAGAAGCGAGAGAAATAAAGATGAGAAAAGGGGTAGGAGAGAGAAAGAGGGGAAGAGAGAGAAAGAGGAGAGGAGAGAAAGAGGGGAGGAGAGAGAAAGAGGGTAGGAGAGAGAAAGTTACCTTATCAAAGGATACCGACCTTTTTTTCTCTCTCCTCACTCTCTCTCCACGACATCCACAAGCTTAAGAAAAAATGAAGTCTTTATTGATTGATTAAAAAATGAATCAAAAGGGTATTGTGTTCGTGTTTATAATTTGGTTGTGCATGTTTATATAGAATTAGGCTAAAACATGGGTGTGAGCCCAAACATTATCTAGAATTGAAGATAATTACAATTTAATTGAATTAAAAGAAATTATAAAAATGGGTTCCAATGGACTATTTTGCCCCTGCCTATCAATGTGTGGAATTCCAAAACTATCCCTGTTGCTACTCGAGAATTTAGGTGATCTTGCATGACTGATCCGAGATCATTCTAATGCTTGTTTGATCGAAAGATGATTGTTTTCTTATCGTTCTCTGCATGGCGATCAATTTGATACCAAATTCAAGCCATGAATCATGTTTTTAAGCCATGATCATGAAACTTGAAATTTGCTTGAATCCTGAAAACTTTTGATCGATTGTGTGCTCATTTCTTATGTTTCTCTTTAGCTTCTTTGCTGAATCACATAGATCATGCCACCACGATCATGTTGCAATAAACACTGCTCGATTTTGTATCTGGATAAAGATTTTGTCGTCTTGCATTTTTTGCTAGAATCTTGAAATCCGGTGGTCAGAATATAGCAGTTTTGATGCCTCCATGTGTGAAATCCAACCGCTCATCATACGCAGGGTTTGGACCAGAGATACCCACAACTCACACACATAATGCAATTGGTTTCGTGTCGATCAGGTTTGCGAGCCTCGTGATTTGGCCATCAGAGTCGGGCGTGCTGCTGCAGAATTTTTCGTAACTTTCTTCACTGATCAGCAACTTTTCTCTAGTTTTTCTCCCTACTTGGGCATCGTCACGGGTCGTAACACATATCAAAACGCTGGTCTTGTTGAGATGAACATGTTTCCTAAATTTAAGCCCGATCTGACTTGGAACGAGTGAGATATAGGTCCCGAAAATCACTGCTCGTGATTATAAAAACAGCCACCTTTAATGGTGTTTTAGTGCAAGGTAGCCACACGAGAATACTGTGCGGCCTACCCTATTTCGGTGTTTTAGTGCGAGGTAGCCATAACTTTGTCTTGGAGTGCTCGATTAAATTGAAACTTGACCCATATTGGTTTTCGACTGTGCCAGATCCCATGGTAGTGGTCCCACAGGTGTTTGATGCACCAAACATATAGTTCTAGTTTTGGGGTCCATTTCAGGGTGTTAGAGGCTAATTTTTCTAAAATTGTTTCTTTATATTCACTGCCTTAAACATGTTTGATTGTGATGAAACTTGGCAAGCAACGGTTTAAGTGTTGATGAAGATCTTGAGCTACTATGGAGCTATTATGAGATTATCAAAATTTCCACTTATTTAGTAGGCTTTATTGACATGCTGCCTCTTTGTTTCGCATCAGGGACTAAGGTGTTGAAAAATACGTTCTAACAGCTTGTTCTTTGAGAGAAGTGAGAAGGACAACATTCAAAAAAATTTCTTAGGCTTTATTACTTTTTTCTTCTTAGCCACAGGACCACGTGAACGCCGAGGAGATTCACGCAATGGTGCAACTAGGATGCTCAAACGTAGGGATGCATTGTTCACGGGTCCGTCCATGGAGACTTTAGGTGGAGAAGAGACTTTTTGAGAGGTCTTATTGAAGTCCTCACCCTCGTGAGGACTGCTTGTGATTCTGAAGCTGAGGATTGTTTACAGACCTCATCAGGCCCTCTTGCAATGGAGTGCCATGACGAAGGGCATTGATCCCATTTGGTCTGAGTTTCTTTGTCTTGCTTGGATAGACAACAAATAAGCCTTTGGTTGGTGTTCATCTGTGTTGTGCACCTATTGATCCTTGGTGGGTAGGGTACCTCAATTTTTCGAGATAACCAGCTCTAGGAATAACCACCCCTACCTACTGCTTTGCAGCTACGATAATCATCTGATTGCTGCTCCAATGTAATGGTTGACTTAGCCTTCTTGGGGCATCTTTAGTTAGTTGGAGTGACTTTCTTATTTGTTTGTTGTGCTGGAGAGCCTTTTGTCAGCGCTAGTCTGCATCGTGCATCAGTTGTTCCTTGGCGGATAGGGTATCTCAGTTTATTGAGGTGACTAACTTTGGGTATAACAACCCCTACCCACTGTTGTACAGTTCATTACATAACATGTCCAAATTCATGGCTAACTTAGCCTTCTCGGGGTGTCTCTAGCATCGTGGAATGTATTTAATAGCCTCTTGGGAGTGATGCTCTTCATGAGACTTGTCTTGCTTTCCTGGCAAATCTTCTATCCTTCAAGTCCTTTTTGCTACTGGACTCAGACAGTCAGAATCTTTTCCTTGAAGCTCGTATTTTTGGAGCACTGGTATTGTGAAACCAGGGATTTTTCTTTCTGAATGTGGGATGAAGCCACCTGTTGAGGTGAACGTTGCATCAACCTGTTTATTGGTCCAAGCATCCTTTGCAAATTTTCTGAACTTGGGAAGCAGTGCCGTAGAGACACTTTTTACCAACTTCTTTTTATTTGGGACTTTTTTACCCATGACCTTTCGACCGTCTCCACCATTATTCTTCCATTTTTACTCACGATGGCCTTTCAGGTTCTCACCGTGCCCAGTTTTTATTCACGGAACTCTTTTACTCATGGTTTTGTTATCATGCCCATTCGTCATTTTACTCATGGTGTTCCCTTGTTAAGGTATACACCATGCCCATTATTATATTTTTTTTCTTTTTTTTTAATGAGTATAGGTGGCTGGATGGTTCACCATTTTTTGAGCGCGGATGAGACTCACTGGGAAATGATGGAGGATGATGAAGTGAACGGACTCACTTGGGAGGTAGTGAAGGTGGTGCACACACACGAACGAGTTGGTTAGGGAAGACGTGCTCCAAGATGCACAGAAAAGGTGTGTGCGTGTATGTGGGGGCGAGTTTATGATCATGCCTTCTAGACCTGTGCAAAGCAGTTTATCTTCAAGCGGCGAGGACGTGCACTATGGTTTAGGGTCATATATCTTGGACCATGGTTATGCAGTTTAGAATCATACAACTAGGACCATGCAGTTTTAAGTCGCGCAACTAGACCTCCGCTACAGTTTAAGGTCATATAGTTTGGATCGAAATACGAAGCCTTTTACTGTCATGCGGTCAGGATGTGTACTATGGTATAAAGTCATATAGCTTAGACCGTGCAGTTTGAGGTCGTACAGCTAGACCTTCGCTACAGTTTAAGGTCATATAGTTTGGACCGTGTAGTTTTAGGGTTGTGCAACTAGACTAGGGCTGTGCAGTTTAAGGTCATGCAGCGCATACCATGCGGTTTAAGGTCGTGCAACTAGACGTCCACTACAGTTTAAGGTCATATAGTTTGGACCATCCAATTTTAGGGTATTGCAACTAGACCAGGGCTATGTACGTTAAGGTCTTGTAGCATGGACCAGGGCTGTGCAGTTTAAGGTCCTGCAGCACAGACGAAGGCTTGGGTCAACATGTAGGTGAGACTTTATGGGGAGGGAATCTGACTCCTTGAGGACAAAATAGGAAAGCCAACCTCGTTGGGGAAAAGGGACCGAATGTGGGTCTTTTATATCCTTTAGGACAGAATAACTAAGTGTAAAGCAGACCACTGGGGGTTGCAGCAGCAAGAATGACCCTAACTCTATTGGGCATAATAAGATGTGTATAGCTCTGTTACTGGGAATGAGAAGTCATCAATTAATTTTGATCGACCTAGGTTCCACTTTGCTGGGGCAATAAGTCAGAGTCAAGGTGCAACTTCATTGAGGATAATAATGATCGGACACACACGGCTTCGGCTTGGAGGAGGCGACAATAGGCTATTTAAAATACAGCTGACGTTAAGTGCAGCAACCGTTATTTCTTGAGAGTGCTCAGCCGGCGATGAGTCTTTGAAAGTGCTACCGGTGCTGAAAACGACCAACACTACTTCTTAAAGACCAGCTAGCCACAGGACGGCCCGTGCTATCTCGTGAACACAGCCGGTGTTGGGGTTATTGAAACACAGGCGGATCACAATTTTCGAAAACACAGTCGACACTTGGTTTACTAAGAGAGTAACCAGCACTGGGGCTTTGAGCACACAACCGTTGTTGAAGTCACAATCAAAATGGGTGACGCTGAAGTCTCTGAACACACAATCGACGTTCGACGTTGGTGTGTGTTTGGACTTCGGCTTGAGCCCGACCCGATCCTGGCCCATTGCTGTTTGATCTCTTCGATGTGGCTGAGATTCTCAATTTGCAAGGGACATTTTGGGGAGAGCCTGGCTATATAAGGGGGTAACATTTTCCCCACTTTTCACTGAAGGTAAAAACTTAAACAAATTTTTTTTAACAGCGAGCAGAGTTTGTGGTGGAAGCTCAGGCAAGCAACAAAGGATTCTTGCAAGGTTTTTACAGGGAAGGTTTCGACAAGATTGTCAAGGGATTTCCAAAAAAGGAGTTGTACAGTTTTTCTATTTAGCACTGGCAGTTTTCAAGGGTAGAAGAGGGGGGAAGTGCAGTAGTGGGCATTTTGGCCAGTCTTGGAAAGTTTTTCAGGGGCTTAGGTGGTTTCTCAGTGTCTTGGTGACATTTTGTAAAGGTTTTCGGTAAGGTTTTGGTGACTTCCCAGCCAAGGCATAGGTAGGGAAAGTCTCTTAGTGAGTTCCCGATCGTGTAGGAGAAGTTCTAGTGAGAAACTGAAGGATCAAGGGAACGGTTGCTGAAGGTGCTCCCTCACAGGGAAGGCGAATGATTGCGGGAGGTGGACCATCATGGGGAAAGTGAACGGCTGCGAGAAAATGAACAATCATAGGATGTGAATTATCGCAGGAGATGGACGGTTGCCCTTGGAAATTGTGCAACCATTGGGGAAGAGAAGGGATTTCAGCTTTGAAAACGACGAGTCTCGGGAGGTGAACAGCCATGATAGAGCTGACACTAATAGAAGCACTGTCAGCATTGATGGTTAGAGGCATAATCGACGCTGACACGGTTGGCGCTGATCCTCAAGAAAGGTAACCGATGCTAGAAGTTGGGAGCATAGTCGGCGCTAACAATTGGGGGACACAGCCGGCGCTAGCTTCAGATGGTGCTCCTTAGCACATGTGGCACGTGATGACATGTACAATGGTGCTCGCATGTGGCAGAAAGTTACATGCAAGAATTATGGCGCTCAACGATGAGCTACGTGCGGCGATGTTCATCTGTGGCACTGACATGGGTCGACAAAGGGTGGTGAATGATGGTAAGGCATGGGTTGTGATAGCTGTTAGAATCCAAGTCCTCCAGCACAACAATGAAGTTCATATTGTTCTGTGGAAGGGAATCCACTGTGAACAAGGTATGCTTCGATCATAGGCCAGTTCGTTACCAGAGAGGCCTTCTTTGTATGTTTGATACGTACGTTGAATGAATTCTGCCTTGTATGTTTGATATACACGTCAGATGAGATATTTGGCTTGTATGTTTGATATACACATCGGATGAACTGAAGCTAATCTCTCTAAGTGGTTTTGCCTCGTCTTTCGGCCTGTAACCATCCTCTTACTCATCAGATGAATTGAAGCTAACATTTAATTTGTTTTTACTGCAATAAAAAGAGTTAACATTTGTTTTGACTATCTTGCATACTTTTGTGTTGAGTCTCTTCGCTTTGAATATGAATTACGGATATTACTTATTTAGGTATCGCCCATTGATAGGGGGCATTGCCTCCTCTCCCTCAAGATGTGCCAATTTGTAGGCTCCATTTGGTGAGACCTTTTTTATTATAATGGGACCTTCCCACTTAGGCTCAAATTTCCCTTTACATCGGCCATGCATAACAATAAGCCTCTTGAAGGCTAGAACGAGATCGCCATGGCCGAATGAGCTTGACGGACTTGTCAAAAGCCCTCTTCATTCTCCCTTGGTTGAGTTCAAGGCTATGCTGAGCCTCTAGCCTCTTTTCATCGAGCGCATCCAATTCTTGAAACTAGAGCTTGACTCTCTCGTCTTCCGCTATTCCTTGGTGAATAGCGACTCCTAGTGAAGGGATTTGAATTTGGAGAGATAAAACTGCTTCGACCCCGTAGACCAGAGAATAAGAAGTGGAATCAGTAGCATTTTGAGTAGTAGTACGATAAGCCCATAGTGCTTCAGGAAGCTTCTCATGCTAGTTCTTTTTTGTCTTTGATATTGATTTTCTTAAAACATTGTACAGAGTCTTATTGAAGGCCTCAGCTAATCCGTTCGCTCGGGGATGGTACATAGTAGAGTACCTCCATTCGAACCCGAACTGGTTAACCAAGCGATCAATATGGTGGCTCCAAAACTGGGGACCATTGTCAAATATAATCTAGTCAGGCACCCCAAACCGGTATATAATGTGATGTCGAATGAAGTTAGCCACCGTTGTCTCAGGAACTTGCTTAAGGGGGACCGCTTCAGCCCACTTAGAAAAGTAATCTGTTGCGGCTAGAATAAAAACATGACCCATTGCCAAAGGAGGGTCAATAGGCCCTACAATGTCCATACCCCATTGTGAGAAGGGCCATGATGCCACTGTAGGGTGTAAGGGCTCTGAAGGTTGGTGACAAAGGCTTGAGTGTATTTGGAACACTTGGCAGTTTTTAACATAGTGTATTTGGAACACTTGGCAGTTTTTAACATAGTGTATTTGGAACACTTGGTTGCCAATGTCTGATCATCCTCGTCGACCTCAGTTCTCAGTTCAATGTGTCTCCATTCTGCCACCCAAACAAGTGTGGGTCCTGATGAGGACAATTGAATTTTAGCCCTGTGTCAACCTGTGAGTTTAGCCTCCTAGGGATATGACTCAGGGATACATCCTCAAACTGGGCCATATATGATTTTGCAGTATCGTGATAAGGCTTGAGAGTGTCTTTTCTCACATTGTAGATCCCTTTGAGCTATCGGATCACCAACTTAGAGTTACCATAGATCTTGAGCTGCTCGAGGTTTAGGTCGAAGGCTATCTCCAACCCAATAATAAGGGACGGATATTCTGCTCCGTTATGAGAATCGACTTGGTCGAGAGAAAAAGAAAGTATCAATAGTCCTCCCTTCGGGGTTAGGAATACCACTCTGGCTCGTCCTTGAATAGATTGAAAGGCTTCGAAGTACATTTCCCACACATGAACAAGCTAAGCACATAATACTTCTTCATCAGGTATGTCGCTTGATAATGGAGATTCCGCGGGTACGGGATATGCCACAAGAAAATCGATCAGGGCTTGGCCCTTGATAGCCTTTTGTGGGACATATATGATGTCAAATTTCATCAACAGTAATGCCCACTTAGCAAGATGCCCTGATAGGCATGGGAGTGTCATGAGAAACTTTACAAGAGCTGCTTTTGATATAAGTTTTACTTCTTGACCAAGCAAGTAATAGTGGAGTTTTTGTACTGCGAAGATCAGGGCCAAGCACATCTATGAGGGGATAATTCTTCTCAGCCCCTTGCATCCTGCAGTTGAGATAATACATCGTTGTTTTTTTCCCTCGTCATTGTTTTGTGCCAACAATGCACCGAGTGACTCCTCCAGAGCAGTCACGTATAGGATGAGAGGTTTTCCCAACATTGGTAAAGAGAGCACTGGAGGGTTGAGTAAATATCGTTTGATGTCATCAAGAGTTGATTGACATGCTTCATCCCAGATGAATGGAGTATCCTTCTTTAATAGATGCCTAAAGGGTTTACAGCGACCTAAGAGATTTGAGATGAACTTGTGTATGTATGCTGGCTGCCCTTGAAGAGAGCGTAACTCTCGCAACATGGTTAGTGATGGCATTTCTTGGATCGCTTTGATCTTGACCGGCTCAACTTCAGCCCTCTTTGTCTAATAATGAACCTCAAGAACTTCCTCGAATGCAAGCCAAAAGTGCATTTCAGCGGGTTCATTTTAAGTTGATGAAGGCGTAATCGCTCAAATACCTTTACAAGGTCTTTCATGTGAGCATCTTTTTCTTCAGATTTTACCACCAAATCATCTACATAGCACTCCACCTCTTTGTGAATCATGTCTTTGAAGATGGTTGTCATTGCGCTCTGTTATGTTGCACCAGCATTCTTTAATCCAAAAGGCATCATTGTACAATAGAAGACCCATTTTGGCTTTAGGAATGCAGTGGCCTCCTCATCTTCACGAGCCATACATATCTGATTATACCCAGAGTATCTGTCCATAAAGGACAATATTTGACAATGAGCCATAAAGTCGATGAGCATCTCAGTGAATGGCAACGGGAAGTCATCCTTGGGACATGCAGTATTGAGGTCGCAGAAGTCGATGTCGACCCTAATTTGGCCATTCTTCTTCTTGAAAGGAACGACATTTGCAAGCCATTTTGGGATGACTTCACGAATAAAGCCTGCTGGTCTGAGTTTGGTCACTTCGGCATCTATCTTCATCTCGATGTTAGGCTTAAACCTGCTTGACTTTTGCTTGACAGGTTTGACAGCCGAATGAATGTCGAGACAATGAGCAGTGAATTGAGTGTCTAGACCAGGCATCTCATGGTAATGACAAGAAAAGACGTCTCAATTTGCTCGCAAGAAAGTAGTGAAATTTTCTTTTTCTTTTGGAGACATATTTGCTGAGATAAAAGTAGGCATAGGGTCGACCTCATCTCCTAGATTTATTTCTTCGAGCTCATCAGCAGTAGCTTGATCGCCTTCTTCCCATTCTTCTGGGGCTTCTTGTAACTCTTCTTGCACGTCACCAGGCTCGCTTACAACCATTACACTGACTGTTTGTCTATGGAGGTCAGCTTCAGTTGCAGCTGAGGGCTTGCGACCTTGACGGGTCGTGCGAGGTAGATCGGTTAGTAGGGGGCCAGCGTACCCTGACTAGACTCGATTCTTGTATACTAATTGTGTGAGGACAGGTTCTCGAGGGTGCTGGGATCGTGGCTACTAAGTGGTTGAGACATCTTCTATGACACTAACCACAGTGCAGGGCTCATGGCCTTCTTCTTCAGGCTTCGTCATCTGAAGAGGGTAGAAGGGATTCAAGTGGAGAGGGTTATTAGAGGTGGTTGCTCCGGCTGCCTTGGTCCCTTCCTTGGTCAGAATTCGCAGACCTCTATCATGCTTAGCTTTGAGGCTTTGATGGACCTCGCGTCAAAACTGTGATTTGGACTACGGCTGATCGACTCTTCTTGCACAAGAGAGAGCCATCTCCATTAGGTGCGGCAAGGGATGAGGGTAGGGACAAGGGACATCTTCGGCTGGGGAGGATGAAGGACTCAATCTTCCATCAGGTCATTGCCCCGAGCTTCCTTGTGGGCTCCATACACACGACTAAAATGACAGGGCTGGTTCAGGATAGCCCTCTTGAGAAAGGTCTTCGAATACTAAGGTTAGAGGTGCTTGCTTGAAGAAGGAGGAGCAGGCTAGGGCATGGTGGACTCCTGAGGACGCCTAAGTCGAGGGCGAGGGGATGTCTTGGATGGTGCCGCGTGTGCTCCCCTTTAAGAATGATCTTGGGGGACCTAGGGTCAGCCTAAGCTTGAGCAAGTGGTCAGGCCTTAAGAGGTCAAGCATTACGATAAAGTATCTATAAGAGGACCAATGGAGGTCTATCCCTTATAGGGTGCACTTGTGTGTGCAAAGTAGGAGAACAAGGAGGTTGTCTCCTATGTACTCAGGTGGGCACACTAACAACATTTCCCAGAGCAGTGAGATGCATATGAGCAGCGTGTATAGGACCTGGCCTTAGAAGGTTCGATCCGAGACACGGACTTGCAGTAACATAAGGGTTGCCTCGAGGCGTGGCTTTAGTGGGTGATCCACGAGCCTTGTGGTGTGTGTAAGAGGTGGAGCTCACTGGGTCCCCCTCCTTGATGTGTCGAGTTTCTAGGGATAGGGACTCATTGTAGTGTAGGAATATAGGGGGTGGCCTTGCGGGGTACCATAAAAGTAATATCAACTTGCTTGTCTTTTACAGAAAGGGATTGGCCCCCTCCTGGTGTACCTCAAGAATTTGACCGACAAGTGACTTGTCGGTGGCTAACTGCATGCTGTGTGTGGCGATAAATATGCCGCCGATGCAGGGTACCTTAGCGGAGGTTCCATCGAGAAGATGGGGAGTGGGGGACCTTTAATTCCCTCCTCACACCGATCCAAGTTAAGACCTGGGAGCTAGAGAAGGGGTCTTTGCTCAAAAGGATGGTCGGGAACGAAGTTGGAGGAACTTGTTCCCCAGGGACACTCACGAATGCAGGGATGAGAAAATCCCCGATCCAAATGCATGGGTTACAAAATCCGCAACCAATAAGTGATGTGTGAAAAGATAATAAAAGCAGATAATAAAAGAAGAAACTAGCCAAACAAGAACTATCCGATTAAGTGGTAACAAGTCCCCAGTGGAGTAGCCAAGTTGGTTAGGTGCCTCGATCTTTCCCTTTGGAACTAGATGATCGGGCGACACATGTCTTGGGTTTCAGGGAGACCCAGGACTTTTGAGATCGCTCTCTCAAGAACCTCATTCGAGAACATGGGTAGGTATTACCAACCGACGAGAGAGGAATTTAAGGTGGGTTTGGGACTTACTCGGGTTGGCTCACGTGGGGACCCTCTTAGATCATGAAGAAATCCCCCCAGTAATAAAATTTTTTCCGAATCGCCTCCCTTGGCATGTATTCCCTATTTTTTGCAATCACACACATATGGAAAATATTATAAAATAGGTGGGTCAACAGAGCTCACCTTGCCTCTTTGTTGAACGTACGTAAGCATGCACATTCAAAAGAAGAAGGAAAGAATGACAGAAGGAAAGAATGAAAGAAGAAAGATGGGGCAGACAAGAATTTGACTAGGTGGGGAGATCAGCACAATGACTAAACGAGTGAGTAATTGGCCTGTCGTGGCAGTAAAACGAGTCTGGTAACTAAGACCAGCTCATCATGATTACCACTAGACACCAATACCGATACTGACTAGCTAGACATGATGGTTAGTCTATCATGGTAATAAAGCAGGCACAGTAATTCTGGCAGAGCAACATTATAGCTAGACGACAGACCACCATGAGAGGCGAATCTCAACCCATCTTTATCAAATGAAAGAATAACATAATGAAGGTCATAAAGAAAGAATAAGAAGTAAGATAAGGGAAGAAGAGAACAAAAAGAAGGAGGGGGAAGGGAAAGAATGGAGAAGAAGAATACGAGGGAAAAGAAAAAAACATAGACGGCGCTAGGGGTCACTAGTTGTATTAGGCAAAGATAAGGTAGAGGATACTGTTGGGAAGAGAGAGGCAACACAGTGAGCTCTGAGCGTCGTCAAGAAGAGATAGAAGATGCAGTCGGTGCTGAGCGTTTTCCACTGTATTAGACAGAGACGAGAGAGAAGATGCAGTCAGTGCTAGGCTTCACCGGCTATATTAGACAGAGAAGAGAGAGAAGATGCAGTCGGCACTGAACTTCGCTGACTGTGCTAAACAGAGGAGAAAGAGAACACAGGCGGCGCTAGTCATTGTCGACTGTGTTAGATAAAGAGCAGAAAGAGAGATGGAGATGCGATGAAGAGAGAGACAGAGAGATAAAGATGAGAAGAAGAGAGAGAAAGAGATAGAGATGAGAAGAAGAGAGAGAAAGAGAGAGATGAGAAGGAGAGAGAGAAAGAGATATAAAGATGAGAAGAAGAGAGAGAAAAGGTGATAAAGATGAGAAGAAGAGAGAGAAAAGGAGATAGAGATGAGAGAGAAATAAAGAAGTGAAAAGAGGGGAGGAGAGAGAAAGTGGGGAGGAAAGAGAAAGAGTGGAGGATAGAGAAAGAGGGGAGGAGAGAGAAAGAGAGAATGAGTGAAAAAGTTATCTTTTCAAAGGGTACTGGCCCTTTTCTTCTCTCTCCTCTCTCTCTATCTCCAAGATGCTCCCATGAGCTTTAGCAAAAATGAAGTCTTTATTGATTGATTGAAGAATGAACCCAAGGGGTATTGTGTTTGTGTTTACAATTTGACTTTGCATGTTTATATAGAATTGGGCTAAGACATGGGTGTACGCCTAAAAATTACCTAGAATTAAAGATAATTACAATTTAGGTGCAAAAGGACCGTTTTACCCTTGCTTAACAATGTGTGGAATTTGTAAATAGTCCCTATTGTCGCCCGAGAACTTGTGTGATCTTCCATGACTGATCCGGGGTTGTTTTGATGCCCGTTTGATAGAAAAATAGTTGTTTTCTCACGGGTCTCGGCATGTTGATCGATTTGATACCAACTTCGAGCCATGAATCATGTTTTTAAGCTATGATAATGAAACTTGAAATTTGATTGAATCTTGAAAACTTTGGATCCATTGTGTGCTCATTCTGTGATGTTTCTCTTCAGTTTCTTCACTGAATCACATTGAGCATGCCGTCACGATCACGTTGCAACAAACATAGCTCCATTTCGTGTCCGGATGAAGATTTCATCATCTTGAGTCTTTTGCTGGAATCTTGAAATCCGACGGCCGGAATATACCGAAGTTTCGATAGCTCCATACGTGAAATCCAACCGTTCATCCTACATGAGGACCAGAGATAGCCACGTACCTCATGCACATAATGCAATTACTTTCATGTCGATCGAGTATGTGAGCGTCGTGATTTGGCAGTCAGAGTGAGGTGTGCTGCTGCTGAATTTTCCACAACTTTCTTCACAGATCAGCAACTTCTCTCTAGTTTTCCTCCCTGCTCGGCATTGTCACAAGGCGTACCACATATCGAAACGCTCATCTTGATGAGACGAACATGCTCACCAAATTTGAGTGCGATCTGACTTGGAAAGTGTGTGATATAGGCCCTGGAAGTCACTGCCCGTGACTGTAAAACCAACCAACTTTAATGGTGTTTTAATGCAAGGTAGCCACACGGGAATAGTGTGTGACCTAACCCTTTTCAGTATTTTACTCATAACTTTGTCTTGAAGTGCCTGACTAAGCCGAAACATCACCTTAGGGGTTTTCGACTGTGTCGGATCCAATAGTGGTGGTCCCACAGCTGTTTGACGCACCAAAAGTGTAGTTCTCGTTATGGGTCCATTTTAGGTTGCAAGAGGCTAATTTTTAAAAAAATTATTTCTTTGTGTTCATTGTCTTAAATATGTCTGATTGCGATGAAACTTTGCAGGTGGCCTTTTGGAGTACATATGAAGATCTTGAGCAGTTCTGGAGCTATTATGAGACTGTCGAAATTTTCACTTATTTTGTAGGCTTTATTGACCTGATTCCCCTTTGTTCTGCATCAGGGACCAAGAACTGAAAAATATTCAAACACTCTCCATCTCTTCTTTCTTCACAGACGCCATCAAGCCGCCATCTGTGTTCTCTCTCGCTCTTCCTTCTTCACTGATGACATTAAACCATTGTGTGTATTCTTTCTCTCTCTTCCTTCTTCACGGATGGTAGCAAGTCATCGTCCATGTTCTCTCTCTTCCTTCTTCACAGACAACAGTCCAGCAGGCATCCATGTTCTCTGTCTCTCTTTGTTCTTCACAAACGGCAGCAAGCTGTCGTCTGTGTTCTTTCTCTCTCTTCCTTCTTCACAGATGGCAGTCAAGCCACCGTTTGTGTTCTCTCTCTCTTCCTTCTTCATAGATGGCAACAAGCGACCATTTGCGTCCTTTGTTCCTTTTTCTCCCTCCTCTCCTTTTCTCGTTTCTCTTAATGTTTTTATTTGAACGACCTGAGTGAAAAATAAAACAACCTTCTCTATTTTTATTTTCACTTTGATCATGCCCATTCTAAAGGACTATTTGAAAGACATAGCAACCCTTCATTCTGAAGGACTAGTTAAAAGATATATTATCCCTTCGTTTCATTTGTTTTAATTTTTTTTCTATAGGACTAGTTGAAAGACATACGAGCCTTTCATTCCTCTTTTCTTTCTACTTAATTTTTGAACGTATTTTTCATCACCTTTGTCCCTCGTAGGAAGCAGGTCAATAAAGCCAATAAAACAGTGGAAATTCATGAAAGCCTCAAAATGCCCATAGAATGAGTCAACATCATCATCAGCACTCCAAAAGATCACCTGCCAAGTTTCGTCATATTTTGACACGTCTAAGGCAGTGAACACAAAGGAATAGTTTTCGAAAAAATGACCTCTTGCACCCTGAAACGAACTCTACAGCTTCAACTACATATTTTGTGTCTCAAATCATTGTAGGACCACTTCCATTAGATTCGACATGGTCAAAAACCCCTATGGGCCAATTTTCAGCTTAATCGAACACTCTAGAACAAAGATATGAGCAAAACATTGAATTAGGAGGGGTCGTACACTACTCCCGTGTGGCCTCACTGCACCAAAACACCATTAAAGGTGGTTGCTTTTACAGTCACGAGCAGTCACTTTTAGGACCCGTAACTCTCTCGTTCCAAGTCAGATCGCTCTCAAATTTGATGAGCATAGTCGTCTCATCAGGATGAACAATTCAATATGTGGCACACCCCTAGACGATGTTCAAGCAGAGAGAAAAGCTAGAGAGAAGTTGTTGATCCGTGAAGAAGTTTCAGAAAATTCACCAGAAATATGCCTCATTCGATAGACCAAAACAACACGCTTGGGCAACGGATCGACACGAAACCAATTCTATTGTATGCGTAAGGTCCAGGGCTATCTTTGGTCTGAAGCCTGTACATGATGAACAGTCATATTTCATACACGAAGCCGATGAAGTGACTGAAATTTCAGCCACTGGATTCTAGATTCCGGACTTCAAGTCACGTCCCGTTTATTGCCACGTGATCGTGACGACATGCTTAGTGTACTACGATGAAAAGATATAGAAAAACATTAAGGAACGAGTGCACTATCGATACAAAGTCTCCAAGATTCAAACAAATTTCAAGTCTCGTGATCATGGCTCAAAACCATGATTCGTGGCTCGAAGTTGGTATCAAAACGTTTGTCATGCCAAGCCCTACAAGAATACATTAATCTTTCGACTAAACGGGCATCAGAACACCCTCGGGTCAGCCACGGAAGATCACACAAGATCTCAGGCAGCAGTAGGGAACGTTTTGAAATTTCACACATTGTTAGAAAGGGCAAAAACAGTCCTTTTGCACCCATTTTTAGAATTTCTTTAAATTCAATTAAAACTTAATTTCCAGCAATTAGGTCTAATTTTGATCAATCCACTCATTTTGGCACAATTCTATATAAACAAGCATTGCCTCATTATAAACGGACCCTCTGCCTTCAGTTGAATCTGGGAAGATTCAATAAAATTTTGATTCCTTGCTTGAGACTGTGAGTATGTCTTAGAAAGAGAGAGGAGAGAGAAGAAAAGGGTTGGTACCTTTTGAGCAGGCAAATTTCTCTCTCTGCTCTCTTATCTCTCTCTTCTCTCTATCTTCTCTCTCTTCTCTCTCTTCCCTCTTTCTCTCTCTTCTCTCTCTCTTCCCTCGTTCTCTCTCTTCTCTCTCTTCTTTCTCTTCTCTCTCTTCCCACTTTCTCTCTCTTCTCTCTCTCTTTCCTCATTCTCTCTCTATCTTTATTCTCTCTCTCTCTCTCTCTTTTTTCAACTAACGAGATCTAGCATCGATTGATATTCTCTATCTTCTTCTATCAACTGACGAGACCTAGTGCCTGGTGGTCTTCTCTATCTCCTTCTGTCAACTGGCGAGACCTAGTGTTGATTGGCCCTCTCTCACTTCTTTTACTAGTCGGTGAGACCTAGCACTGGTTGGTCTTCTCTCTCTTCTTCTATCAATCGACGATACCTAGAGCCGGTTGGTCTTCTCTCTCTTCTTCTATCAATTGACGAGGCCTAGCACCGGTTCGTCTTCATGCTCTTCTTCTGTCAGTCGTCAAGACCTTACACCGGTTGGTTTTCTCTTTCTTCTGCTATCAATCGGTGAGACTTAGCACGGTTAGGCTTCTCTTTCCCCTGCTATCAATCGGCGAGGCTTAGAGCTGGTTGGTCTTCCCTCTCGGCTTCTATCAGTCGGTAAGACCTAGCACCGGTTGATCTTCTCTCTCTGCTTCTATCAGTCAGTGAGGCCTAAGGTCAGTTGGTCTTCTCTTTCTTTTGCTATCAGTCAGCGAGACTCGACATGGGTTGGTCTTCTCTTTCCTCTTCTATCAGTTAGTGAGACCTAACGCCGGCTGGTTTTCCCTCTCTTCTTCTGTCAGTCTGCGAGACCTAGCACCGGCTGGTTTTCCCTCTCTTCTTCTATCAGTTGGCGGGAGTTAGCGCCAGTTGGTTCGCTTCCTCTCTTCTCATCTGGCACAGTCGGCGAAGCCTAGTGCCGATAGCCTTTTTTCTCTCCCATCTCCTGAAACAGTCGGTAATGTCTAGTTTCGACTGCATCGCCTCTTCCTTCTTTTCCCTCCACTCTTCCTTCTTCTCTCTCCTTCCGTCCATTCCCCTCTTCCCTTTGACCATTCCTCTATTACTTTTTCGCTTGATCGAATTCTTCTCTCCTCCCCGTCTTTCTTTCTTCTTTTTGAATACTCATACTTGCATATGATCATCAAAGAGGAAAAGGGTGAGGTCAGACCCACCTGCCCCATAACCTTAGCCATATATGTGTGTGATTGCAGAAAAGCAGAAAATAAGAAGGATACGAGCCAAGGAAGACGATTTCGAACCAGTTGCATTACTGGGGTGCTTTCTTTGTGATCGAAGAGGGCGCTCACATGAGTCAGCCCTAGTAAGTCCCGAACCCACCATTAAATTCCTCTCTTACTAATTGGTAACACTTGCCCCCGTTTTCAAATGCGGTTCTCGAGAGAGTGATCTCACAAATGTCATGCGTCTCCCTCGAAACCCGAGATGCAGGCCGCTTGATCCACCAGGGATATGGAGGGCGAGATCGAGGCACTTAAACAGCTTGGCAAGTCCACTAGGGACTTACTACCCCTTAGTCGGATCGTTCTTGTTTAGCTAGTTTCTTCTTTATCTGCTTTCATTCTTTTTTTCACATTCACTTATGGTTGCTAGGTTTTGTAACCCATTTATTCGGATCAAGGATTTTCTTATCCCCATATCCCTAGGTAACATGGTCCTTTGACTTCATTCCTGACCATCCTCTTGAGAAAAGATCGTTTATCTAGCTCCCAAGTCTTAACCTGGACTGGTGTGAGGAGGGACTTGAAGGTCCCTCACTCCCCATCTCTTCGCTCTAGTAGAAACTCCACCAAGACGCCTTGCATGGGTGACACTTATGTTGCCCCACACAACATGCACCCAGCCATTGGCAAGTCACATGCTGGTCGTGTTCTGTGGTACGTCGGAAGGTTGCTTAGTCCCTTTTTGCAAAAGGCAAGCTAGATGTTATTGCTTCTGCAGGTCACCATAAGGTTATCCCCCACATTTCTGCACCATTGGTCTCTATCCCTAGAGGCTCAACACATCGAGGTGGAAACCCTATGGTCTCCACCGCTCCCATACACCACAAGGCTCGTGGGTCATCCACTCGAGTCGCACCTCTGAGCAACCTCCTGTTGCCTCAAGACCGTCTTCATGATCGAACCCTCCAAGGCCAAATCCTGTGCACGCCACTCATGTGCATCTCACTGCTTGGGGCAACGCCGTTATTGTGCCTACCCAAGTACATAGGAGATGACCTTCTCGTCCTCCTCCTATGCACACACAAGCGAAGGTCTGCACCTGTTCTCTTAAAGACACGTGCTCGTAGTTCTCGGCCTCTTAAGGCCATATCACTTGCACGAGCCCGGGTTCACCCTCAAGTGTTCTGTAATCCTTCTTTAAGGGGCGCACATGCGGTCCATCTCGGACGTACCCTCGTCCTCGACTCGAGCCTCCTCATGAGTCAACCCTGCTCCTTCCTGCTCCTCCTCTATCGAGCAAGCTCCTCCAGCTCTGGTACTCGAACGTTTTCCACAATGGTCATGTCTTTGGAGCTCATAAGAGAGCTCGGGGCATGGACCTCACGGAAGATCGAGTCCTTCATCCTCCCCAACCCAAGATAACTCCAGTTCTTGGCACTCATTGATTGGCATGCTTGATAGGGATAACTCTCTCCTGCGCAAGAAGAATTGACCTGCTGCGACCTAGATCGTAGTTTTGACATGAGGTCCATCAAAACCTCAAGGTTAAATGAGATGAAGATCTGCGAATTTCTACTAGGGAGGTGACCAAGGTAGTCAAAACAACCAATTTTGACAACCTGAATCCCTTTTACTCCCTTCAGATGATGATTCCTGAAGAAGATGTCAATGAGCCCTATGTTGTGGTTACTGTCACAGAAGAAGACCCAGCCACTCAACAGCCATGGTCCTAAGACCGTTATGAACCAGCTACTCAGCCACAGTCCCAAGACCGTTGAGAACTTGTCCTAACGTGATCTGCGTACACAAGTGGAGTTCAGTTAGGGCATGCTGATCCCTTACTGACAACCTACCGTGTACGACAGTTCAAGCTCGCAAACCCTCTTTTGCTGCTAACGTCAACCCCCATAATGAAACAGTCACCGTAATGGTCGTAAGTGAGCCCAGCGATGCGCAGGAGGATAGTATGAACAAGTTTGATGACATGGTACACGCGATGATGGAGAAGATTGATCGTATTGGCGTGGCACGTCAGTCGGCTAACCATGAGGTTAATTCTCATCACTCTGATGGTGTACCTCCAAGGCAGCCTCCTTCATCTACCTCACAGGACAATTCTGTCCCTCATCCAGTTTCTCAGTCAAATATTAATGCTATGGTCACCCATAGCCTCAAGAATAGACAAATTTCGAGCATACAGGGTGCGACGCCTTATCAAAGACCATATCCTTCTTATATTGATCAGGTCCCATTCTCCTCAGACTATAAGAAAGGGAAGTTTCCTTTATTCAGCGGAACCACCTCCCCAACTAGTATATCGCCCACTTCCAAGCAACATGTCGAGAAACAGAAGCTGATGGGAGATTTCTTCTCTGTTCGTTTGTTGAGACCCTTGATTGCCCAACATTTCAATGGTATGTCCTACTTCCGCCAAACTCGGTACATACATGGGAGGAGATGGAGAAAGTGTTCTATCAGCGCTTCCATGAGGTCGAGAGAGAAGTTCAAACCATCGATCTTCTCAACTTGACTCAAGACCCTGATGAGCCCGTAGATCAGTTCATATCAAGATGGAGAAACTTGTCTTCCCGCCATCCTAATCATATTCTCGAAAAGGAAGAAGTCCATACTTAAGTGCGGAACATGCGACCTGAAATCATTTTACATGTCGAGGTCTCTAATGCGACCTCCATGTCAGAGTTGATCTCTAAATCAGTTCACATAAAAAGTTTGACACGCTATCATGGTTAGGCACGGTAACCATCTACAAGTTCAGCGAACAAACGGGGCAATGGTGGCTCTCGGAATAACACAAGGGGCAGCCAACATAAAGGGGTAATTAGTGTAGTTGTTATGGTCACTGATTCAATGAAGGATCCCTCTCAAAATTTGGACCTCTCTAAAGAGGTAAGCACGACAAAGGTAACACCCTAGACTGGCAAGCAATAACAGTCGCATAATCAGGTACGTCCACCAGCCAACTTCGATCGGAGTGATTATTTCACCAGGCATAGGAATAAATTATATCCCTTCGAGAAGGAATGTGTCCTTGAGCTGTTTTGATTATTATTGGAGCAGAATATGATCCAGCTTCCAGAAGCCAGGTTCCCTAAGCAATCTCACCTTGACACTCAGGAAAATTATTGTGCCTACCATTGAAGGATCAATCTTCCCACAGATGACTACTACACACTGAGGGATATCATTGGGGCCCTGATTCTGAAAGGTCAGATAAAGCTTGAAGATTTAAAGAATGCCTTCAGGGAAATTGAGGCCTCCCATGCTGTAATCATTCAAGTGGAGTATGAAATGCAGGGTATCCTCTACGCCCTCTTCATTATAATGCTTCAGGAAGGGATAATCAAACTAAAGTAGGCATGACAACCCCGTCGCCTAGCTAAAGGGACTAAATATCGTTGATGCCCATTCCATAAGACAAGAGGTAATTATTTGTCAGAATGCACAACTTTCCTTAATATATTTGCAAAGAAGATACAGGAGTGTCAAGAATTTTGCAACCTCCTCGTAAGTGATCCCCAAATCAGTTCCTCAACGGGGAAAGAAGATCTCACAAGGCAGGACCTTGCAATCAATGAACCCAGACCTTAACTTCCTAGTCATGGATGATCTACCATGGTCGAAGCAGACTTAAGTCCTTAAGACGAGAAGCGGTTCGCTAAGCTAGAGCGATTTTCCACCCCAGCGAGATGAATCAGACATCACTTCAGAAAACCAAAAAGAGACGAGCACCAAGGCTGCTCGCCAGAGAAACAGGACCGCTCAACCCATAGTTGAGCTGGAATGTCTCAGACCCCTTTCTCTGTTGCCAACTTTGCTAGACTTCATCCCCGGCACGACCCTCTTTCCTTCTTCATGCTATCAAGAAGATGTCCCCATGCCATCATCCACCATACACATGTCCAATGACGGTGACGACGTTGAAAGCACTCCCCAACGGTCTAACCAAGGGAAAGACCTAAAAGATCCCCAGCACCCATCCAACTCTGTCAATGACGTAAAACACTGCCCATATCTGTCTGATGAGGGGAACGACCTTAAAAGTCCCCCACCTTCTAACCCTACTCCTTCTTCTCTTGCTTCTCATTCTTCCTTGTCTATGTCTCCGGGAGGTACAACCTTGACATGTCCAGACTTTGATGCTCCTAATAGAGAACTTGAGAGATCGAACATAACTAAGAAGCAACAAAAGTGAAAGATAAAGACCCTGGCGTAGGCAGTGGGATTCTTTACAATTGTTGATGCCTTAGTAGCTAAGGCCAAGGCAAAGCTACCTTCTTCAAAGAAGCGAAGAAGTCAAAGCCAAAGAAACCCCAGTGGTCCTCTGAGCCCGACTTCGTGCAGAGATTGAGAGAGTCGAGAGGGAAAAGCTTATATTCTCAGGGAGCTTGCCACGTGGTGCAAATTTCAGGAGCAATACCCAGCAGGGGGCAAATAAATCTCAGATCAGGGATGTTGCTGCAGCCTCCACCACAGAAGTCGAGCACCTTGAACTTCCCCAGACCGCCACTGCTCCTTAATACAAAGGCTAGTCTGCCTATCCTACAGATCCCTAGGCTTCTTCCTAATCCCAATACCTTAAACAATCCTCTTATTCTCCAATTTCTTGGGACTCCTTTTATCTCATGCACTCAGCTCCTTCCAAAACCTCAAACTTCCAGCACTCAAACCAAGCCCGTTGTGCAATCAAGTCAGCCAGCAAGCCAAAATGAACCCTCTTTAGCCAAACCTACTACTCAACCCAATATACACACCAAATCAGTGGCAAGACCAGGAGTACAAGGCCTTTATTAAGAAAAGGTGAAATATGATGTGATAGGGCATCTACGGAAGATTCCTGCCCTTCTCAGTGTCTACGATGCCCTCATGCTTTCAAAGGATTGTCGGATGGATTTGGTTCAAGCTCACTCTGGTCCAGAAGTGTACGACATCGAAGTAGAACCTATCGAGGTAGACCCATAAATTTTACAAGGATGTATGCCAATCACCTTTTCAGAGGATGATCTGCAATTAGGGGAAAAGTTTCATAATCGCCCTCTCTTTGTTGCTGGCGAATTACACGGATGCCCCGTCAACCGCATCATGTTAGATGGAGGGTCGGCAGTCAACCTCATTCAAAGAAGGATCCTTAGATGATTAGAATTGCGGTCTGAAGATCTTACCTTGACCTATGGTACAATTTAAGGGTTCAACCAATCAGGGGAGAAGCTGGCTGGCATGGTGAGCCATTGTTTTAAGATCGGTGAGCGGAATGATTACGCCAGATTTCATGTAATTGAAACCAACACTTCTTACAATATCCTCCTCAGTCGGCTGTGGCTCCATGACCAGGGGGTGGTTTCATCAACAATACAGCAATGCTTCAAATATAGCTGAGATGGGAGACAACATACGGTTTTGCTGACAAAAGACCATTCCCTGTGGCTGAAATTCACTATGTCGACGCTAAGTATCACTTCACAGATCTGCGGTCGCCTGAGAAGCCGAGTGATGAAGGCCACGAGTCTATAAGCAAGACTGTGTCTTAGTCTCATGAAGATGTTGAGAATGTTGGAAGGGCATTAGTGAACATGTTCAAGGAAGAAAAAAAGAAGGCCATAATTTTACCCCTAACGTTTTTCATTCCAATATCCCAACCATCATCCCTCAAGAAAATCCCTCTTTGTTTGAAAAAGAGTCTTCACCTTCTGCCCCCAGTTCTGAGCCACCTTGGTCAAAAAATGAACCAGAAGTCTTTTCTGCTATCACGCAAGCCATTGGGGTAGAATTCCCGGCTCCAAGGATAGCCTATAGGCTGGACCATCAGAAAGTCTTGCATATCCCCATTGCATTCTTGAAAGTCGAAGCAGTGCGACAACCGTCATGAAAGGTTTTTCAAAATCTTGTTGCCATAAGTATAGAGGATGCTCCTCAGACTCGTGACCAGCTGAAAGTTTTACTTTTCCTCGACCACTCAAGAGGAAAGCAGCTCGATAAACAACAACTTTCTTCCCCTTAGGGGCAGGATCCCCTAGCAAACCTAAGAATGGAAGTTCGCAGTCTCCAAAGTCAGTTAGAGGTCATGCGTATCGCTTCAAAGCATCTCAAAGAGTTTGTGCCGGAGACTGAAAGCTATAATGAGCTTGAAGTAAACATGCTACTAATAAAGGCTGTGGCCCCTCCTAATTGGATTGTCTATAGCAACTAGGCTCACCAAATTATGAGGAAGATAAACTATGAGCCTTTGGCCAATCAGACATTGAAAGGACAAAAACCAACGACTCCCTGTTTCGAAGCTATCCAAGCCGCGGCAGCCCACCATGGGGCTAGACAATATGGTATTAGTCTCTCCGGATAATGAAAAGTATCAAGAGGCATTAAGAAGAATCACATGAAGCACAAAAAAAGTAAAGAGAGAATGACATCATGCAGTAAAGTCTATCAAAAAAAGAAGCGTTTTATTCATCACTCAAAAATTTTACAAATACTGAAAAGAGGGGGAATGGAATGCTCAGAAACAATCAATCATATTGTTCATCTCTACGCTGCATTCTTCAAGAGAAGTCTCAGTGCCTTGAACAAGTGCCTTCAGCTCCGCCACTGTTTGAGTCGCCTTTGTCATCACCACAGTTTTCGACTCAATTATTCCATCGAGCTCGGACAAATCTCCAACCAAAGAGGCCTCCATGGCCTTCCTCTGAGGCATCTCCATTTCGAGGCCCATAAATTCTTCTTTCAGTATTCGCATTGCTCCCTGACTTCAATCATTCTCTTGAAGCTTCCTTGTGCCTCGCTCTTGAGGTTCTGTTGGCGCCCAATTATCAAGGCTTTCTTCTCAATATAAGCATCTATCTTCTCGTGACTGTTCAAACTCTTCCAAGGAAGCTACCCTTCTGATTTCTTCCTCATGATGCAGCACTCCCAACCGTCAGTTCTCCAACTCGTTTAGAGTTGCATCGAAATGGCAAAGCACCTCTGGCGCCGTCCCGACTGTAGAAGTCGCGATGAACTCCCTCAACCTTGCCAAACCTTCTCCCAGCTCATCGCAAGGCAGCTCACTCAAGCCCTAAAAGCTTGCTCTAAACATGCCTTCAATCATGCTAGAAACGCCACCAAAAACTGGTCGGGATGGTGCTACTGAGGCCACCACTACGGAAGACACTTCGACCTTAAGAATCGGTCTTGTTGAAGTGATAGGCATCTGAGCCACTGGCTCCTCTGAAAAAAGGGCAAAGCCTAGAGCTTCTTGCCCTTGAGACTCATAGGCGGCCCCGGCCTCAATTTGCATCGGCTCTTCAATGCCAACCTCACCATCATGACCCTCTCTTATGGGGATCTCTACTACTGTCCCAACAAGCGGTAGATGAACCTGTTCCCCTTGCTCTTCACACTCTTGAACTGTCACCTCAGCATCACCAAGTTCAGGAATTGCCTCTTCTCTTTGGCCTTCCTCAGTCAACTCATCTTTGACAATGGCTTCCTCCATTTTGCCCTCGCCTTAAACAGCTAGAACCTCGGCCACAAAGAGCTCAATCCCCCATTCCTCATAACTAGGGAACATGGGAGCAGCAACCTCTTGGTGCTCGGGCACGTCATAAACTTCAGGCTCTTCTCCTCTAGCCATAGCCCTTGCCTCGGTCGGGGCAATAAATGCCTCGGGCATAGAGGCCACATCAACATCCGAGCCCTTATCTGGAGCAGTTGCTTTAGGGCTTTCATCCTCATCAGTCACTACCCGAGCCACCTCAAACTCAGGAACTACCCCTGGACTCAAGGTTGTCTCCCTACGATCTGGAGTCCCCTTCTGATCAGAAGCAATGTCGATAGGCTCAGAGTTGTCAGAGTGTTCTGCCTAGGTTTTCGGAGAAAAAGAAAAACATTTAGCAGAAGCAGAAGATGGTTCAGAAAGCACAAAGGGTGATACTAGAAGAATTCTTAAAAGATCAGAAGAGGAAGGGCTACCTCCAGATTATGACACCACAGGAAGCTTGTCACTCTTCCGCCTCAGAATACGCCCACTACCTGAAAGCATTGCATGGGTGTCCGCAGCAGTCGGATGCTTTCTTTTCTTTCCCCCTGCTAGAGTACCTCAGATCCACCTCCTTGAGAAGACCTTCTAGCCAATTTACTGTGGGGAGCGCTCCCGATTAGGGAATTCAAGTCCTGTGGTGGACACTTCCCATAACCAAGGACTTGTCGCCCCTCATCCCATTCGAAGATCGAGCTAGGATTGTCAAAGACACTCCCAGTCATTTTCTTCATTGCAAGGAATTCTAGCGAGGCGTCATCAGCTGATATCTCACTCGGGAGCCCCAAAGCCCACTAGTTAGAGGGATAATCCAAAGCGAACACCGTTTCAGGAGCAAGAGCATCCACCAGCCTCCTTTGCCGGGTGTCCTTGTGCCAGTTGTCGTTCACCCCTTTCCAAGGGTGATCCTTATCGCAATAGCCCTTACTGGTGACCCTCCACCACTTCACGTATGCCCTGGTTGTTCGAACTCTCGTATTAAAGTGAGGCAGCACATATTTGCTGGTCTTTGTCATTTTAAGACATATGGACCAAGCAGTCCGTATATGCTTCGACAGCCAATACTCTCAGAAAGATCCAAACTCTTCTGCCCTCCCCTTATATACCTTACTCCAGCGCTTCTCGAAGAATACTAAGAAGGGGCAGCCTTGGTCAAGCCCGTGTTGACAGGCGAAGCGGTGGGGAAAATACGCCTCTAACCGGGCACTGTATGGAGTCATCTAAGGTAAGACTCCCCCTTTGACGCTCAGTATAAACATGAGTTTCTTAATTGTTGTTGGGAACCGTCCAGTTTCTTCCCCAACTCATCAATGAAAGCATGGTCAGTGAAGCTTCCGACCGAAAACGTTACCCATCTCATGTGCCTCCCCTGGGGTATGAAAGATAGCCCTCTGGTTCGTAATCGTCATCAAGGAGGGCCACAATTTAATTCTTGAGCACTAATGCTTGACATAGGTGTCAGGAAATAAGCCCCTAGCCACCCGTACACGTAATGCGCAGAGATCGGAGTTTTAAAGTCTCTAGGAAAAGCTTCTCCTCCGACGATGTCATTCCCTCCGTCTTTGCCCTTATAGGCTTTTCCATAAGAGATGGCCCCCAAGCCATGGTATATGTTGCATAGGACTGGCTAAGCAAGGGCATACTCACACCCTTTCGCCATGCCACAGGCCACGTATAATACCCAAGGATGAATGTCATCCCCCCAGCCAGGGAGCACGAATTTGCACAAGAATAAGGCCAGGTAGGCGCCCAAGAAGACACGGTCATTGCCAGTCTCGAGTTGATATATGAGAGGTGTCTACTTTGCAACTGACTTCCCTTTTCCTCTCGGAGTACCCTAACCGCCCTCAAGATAATCTCCATAAAAGAATTTCACCCATTCTGTAAAGGTAACCTTATCATTGGTAGAGCAGCAGACAATAGACTGGTAGACCTCAAAGATCTTTGAAAGACTGGCTGGCAACTCTTCATCACCCAAGTTAACACTACTGAAGATGATTGAGTTTGAGGGCACAAACTCGTCATACATGGCCCCGAGCATCGGGAGACCTCCAATAAAGTGAAGATCCAATAAAGAGATTCCCGCTTCACCATGACCAAGAAGCCAAGTATTGCTCACATGGCACCATGTCTCCAGCAATACCTTCACTGTATTAGAGCAACGGTCGTAGTAGCTGCTCGAACACTAGGCCGCTGCTAATAGCGAAGCACGCTCAAGAACGCTTCCACACGAAGCCAATACCTTGACAACCCAGGAAGCGTACCCCTCAGATATTGGTGCTCTCCCTGAATCCGAAGGACTTTTGTTGACCACTTAAGTAATCCCTTCGCCTGGACCATTCGCTTCCCCAAGGCGGGCAAGTTCTCCTCGGAAGCTATGTTTTGATGCATAAAATGAAGAAGTGCCATCCCTTCTTAAATACAGACGTTGCCATCATTGCCCTCCCGTAGTTAAAAGAATACGGGGTCAGAAATGAATGTAACACTAAGGGGCCATTCTGGTTCGCATGCTGGCTGGGTCAGCCAAATGGGTTTGCCCCTCGATAAAACTTCACCCGTAAAATCTCGGGCGCCGATTTCCCCTTCCCTTGGGTGCCTCTTCATATCGAGGATTTGGTAAGAAGAACCAGCCATTAAAAAGGACTTAGTGGTTCACTTCTAAAATGTTGCTAATGCACTAGAACAACATCAGTTGAGTATGTCCAACACTCAGCGTTGGCTGAACCTCTTAAACGCTTAGCGTTGGGTGAGCTCCTCAGTGCCCAGCACCGGTTGAGCATCAACAACTAGCGTCGGTTGAGTATTTCAACACTCAACGCCAGCTGAGTCTTTCAGCACTCAGTGCTGGTTAAGATTGCCAACTCCCCAGTGCCGGTTGAGTTTTTTTTTTTCAAAGGCTAGCACCGGTTGAGAGCAAATCCCTCACACATGGCAAAAATCCTAGTCATGACACCTCGAATTTAGTTGCGCCGATTGACAACCATCGTCACGTCCTTCAGTGCCGCCTCACACATGAGCGACTGATAACCGTACACTTTTCAAGGACGAAGGCCAACCGTCCCCACGCCTCTAGCAACAGTATGCCTTCCTCCCTACGGTTCACCTCCTGCATCCGTACAGCCCACCTCCTACGACCATTCGTCTTCCGTCGAAATTGCTCCCACATGGTTTGAAACTCACAGGAAAATCTTCTTGCTTATCTTTTTGGCCCTGAATTCACCAGAACCTCATCGAGAAACCTCTGTGACACCACTAAAAGTGTCAAAAAGTGGAGATAACGTCGATAAAACACTTGAAAGTGCCCGGACACTTCGACAGCACCATGAGCAGTGATGAAAAAACTTCCACAATTGTCGAGAAACCCTTAAAAAAATCCCTACTAGAAAGGAAACCTGCAGCTGGAATTCCTTCCCTTTCGCAGAAAACTTTTCAAAGGATTCTTCTCTCCCTGCTACTCTCTTAGCAACTTCTCCAAATTTGGGGCAAAGTCCGCACGTCGAAAGTGTTCTCTGCAAAACTCTTGCAGGAATCCTGCTGCCTACCAAAAAAACTTCCCTGCAGAGACTGTTACTAATGCCCCACTGCTCACTAAAAAGTTGAACTGAGCGCTCTTTCCTCACGCTTAAAGAAAACTTGTATTTAATTTTTTTTTATCCTTGGTGAAAAATAAAGGAAAAGGGGATTTTACCCCCTTTATATAGTATGCTGCCCTTAAAGTCCGTTCAAAAACATTGAATTCCAGTTGCGTCAAAGGGAAGCCAAGCGACAATGAGTCAGGTCGAGCTTCGACACAAGGCCCGAGGTAACACTCATCGATCCATCCCCAGCGCTGATTGACTTGGCACTAGGTGTGTTTCCAAATACAACCTTAGCACTGGTTGACTTAGCGTCGAGTGTGTTTCCAAATATGACCCTAGCGTCAGTTGACTTAGCACAGGGTGTGTTTTAATATGCCATGTTCGTGCCGGCTGACTTTGCGTTGAGTGTGTCTCCAAAACGACTCTAGAGCTGGTTAATTCAGCACCGATTGGCTTCAGATAATACCACGGGTCATTCACAATGTCAATTGAACAGCATCGGATGTGTTGTGAGAACTCAGTGCCGGTTGAATATTCATAATAAGCCATCAGCGCTACACATGGTGCCGACCGTATTTCAAACAGAGTATGCCCTACCACTATCCCTAGTAGAGTTGTACCCAAGCAAGGATATGTCATCCCTAGTGGACTTGCATCAAGCCATTGCACCTAAACTATGGCTTCCCCAATGGAGTCAAGAGTTGTCCCTCATGCCCCACTAGGAGTCACACCCATATTGTGGCCCATCATCCTCAGTAAAGTTAGGGTAACTCTTACTTCCCCAATCCTTACTGGGTCAACTTCACACTAAGCTACCTTACCCCTAGGGAGTCGGGTTACCTATTATGGAGACTCGTCTTTCAGCTAGAGAGTACGCTTACCCCCTTAAAAACCATAGAAAGGTCCACTTTTGCTGGTCATCCGTCATCAGGCCACCATTTCCATTTGGCCCTTAGTTTGTGAATAGTCTTAGCCATTATCCCCAGGGAGTTGGAATACCATCCACAAACCTATTCCCTATGAAGCTCCACCTACATGGCGACCTACACAATGGTCTAAATGCGTGACCCTCAACTCCATGGTGCAAACTATATGACCTTAAACTGTAGCTGCAGTCCATACTGCATAACCCTAAACTGCATGAACCTAAACTTCTTAGCCTCAGTCCATACTACATGAACCTAAACTTCTTAGCCTCAGTCCATACTGCATGACTCTAAATTGCTCTACCTTGGTCTAGATGCACGACTCTAAACTCCATGGTCCAAACTATATGACCTTAAACTGTAGCGGCGGTCCGAACTGCATGACCCTAAAACTGCTCAGCCTTGTTCCATATAGCATGACTCTAAACTACTCAGCCTCGATCAATACTGCAAGACCCTAAACTACTCAACCTCAGTCCATACTGCATGACCCTAAACTGCTCAGCCCTAGTCCATATTGTATGACCCTAAACTGCTCAGCACCATGGTCAGAACTATATGACCATAAGCTGTAGTGGAGGTCTAGTTGCACAACCTAAAACTTCATGATCCTCGTTGGTCCAGCTATATGACCTTAAACCGTAGTACATGTCCAAGCCGCATGACAATAAAAGGCTCAACACCATGGTCTGAATTATATGACCTTAAATTGTAGCAGAGGTCTAGTTTCACGACCATAAACTGCATGGTCCTAGTTGTATGACTTTAAACTGCATAACCACGGTCTAGCTGTATGACCTTAAACAATAGTACACGTTCTGCTGGTATGACGATAAACTGTTTTGCCCAGGTCACGAAGGCATGACAATAAACTTTCCCTCACATACGCGTACACACCTTTTTGTGCACTTTCACGCACGCCTTCCTAGTGAGTTCATTCCTTTCATCGTCCTACATCATTCCCCGGTGAGTCTCACCCATGCTAACAAAATGGTTAACCATCCCGCCATCCATACTCATCCTAAGTTAGTGGGTCACCATCATCAACTCACATTTCATACATCGTCCATCTCTCATAGGTAGCCTCGAGCCTTCTCCCCAAGTGAGCCAAACCACCACCGTACTCTCTCCATGGCCTTCATAGACCGTCATCCATCAACATTATGGTCCAGCTGTATGACCTTTAACCATAGTGCACGTTTAGGTTGCATGAAGTTAAACTATTTTGCATAGGTCCCGGAGGCATGATCTTAAACATGCCCTCACACAAAAATATATAACAGGCATGGTGTATACTTGAACAAGGGAATGCTATGAGTAAAAATGACGGAAGGGCATGGTCATGAAACCATGAGTAAAAGAGTTCTGTGATTAAAAATTAGGCACGGTGAAAACCTGAAAGGGCATCGTGAGTAAAAATGGACAAAAAGAGTGAACATGGCCGAAAGGTCATGGGTAAAAGAGCCCCAAATAACAAGAAGTTGGTGAAAACCATCTCCACGGCACCGTTTCCCATGTTCAAGCAAAACAAAAACAGTGAGGGTGAGGACTTCGACAAGATCCCTTAAAAAAAAAGTGTCTTCTCCCCCTAAACTCTCCACAGACGGACCCGCGAACAATGCATCCCTACGTCTGAGCAGCGTAGTTACACTAGTACCTCAACGTTCACATGGTTATGTGGCTAGGAGGGAAAAAAGTATGGGCTGAAGGAAACATTCTAAATGATTGTCCTTCTCTCTTCTCTTAAAGCAAAATAGTCGGTGGGGTAAGCTGTTTGAATGTATTTTTCATCACCTTTGTTCCTGGTAGGAAGCAGGTCAATAAGGCCTACAAAACAGTGGAAATTTTTGTCAGTCACAGAATGCCCCAATAATAGCTCAAGATCATCATCAGCACTTCAAAAGACAACCTGCCAAGTTTTGTCACGTTCTGACATGTCTAAGGCAGTGAACACAAAGGAATAGTTTTCGAAAAAATGGCCCTAACACCCTAAAACGGACTCTACGATTGGAACTACATTTTTGGTATCTCAAATAACTATGGGGACCACTGGCATTAGATCTGGCATGATCGAGAACCTCTATGGGCTAAGTTTCGACTTAATCCGATACTCCGCAACGAAGATATGAGCAAAACATCGAAACAGGAGGGGTCGCACACTATTGCCGTGTGGCCTCACTGCACCAAAACACCATAAAAGGTGGCTGTTTTTTCAGTCACAGGCAGTAACTTTTGAGGCCCATAACTCACTCATTCTAAGTTGGATCGCTCCCAAATTTGGTGAGCGTATTTGTCTCATCAAGGCGAACAATTCAATATGTGGCACGCTCCGAGACAATGCCCGTGCAGGGAGAAACGTTAGAGAGAATTTGCCAATCCTGAAGAAGTTACAGAAAATTCAACAGCAACAAGCCTTGCATGATAAACCAAATCACGACGCTCATGCAACGGATCGACGCGAAACTAATTCCATTGTGTGCGTAAGGTCTAGGGCTACCATTGGTCCTAACGCCGTATATGATGAACGGTCAGATTTCATGCACGAAGCCGATGAAGTGACTGAAATTTGGCTGCAGAACTCTAGAATTCAAAACTCAAAAATTTTGAAATCTTCGTTCTGGCTCCAAATCGCGTCTCGTTTGTTGCCACGTGATTGTGACAGCATGCTTAGTTCACTACGATGAAAAAATTATAGAAAAATATCAAGGAACGAGCGCACTATCAATCTGAAGTCTCCATGACTAAAACAAATTTCAAGACTCTTGATCATGGCTCAAAAACATGATTCATGACTCGAAGTTGGTATCAAAACGATCGCCATATCGAGCCCTATAATAAAACAATAATTTTTCGATTAAATGGGCATCAGAACAGCCTCTGGTGAGCCATGGAAGATCAGACAAGATCTCGAGCAGGAGTAGCAACTGTTCTGGAATTCACACATTATTAGGCCGGGGAAAAACAGTCCTTTTGCACCCATTTATAGAATTTTTTTTAATTCAATTAAAATTTAATTTTGAGCAATTACATCTAATTTTTATCCATCCACCCATGTTGGGGCACAACTCTATGTAAGCAGGCACTGTCTCATTGTAAACAGACCCTCAGCCTTCAGTTGATTGTAGGAAGATTCAATGAAATTTTGATTCCTTGCTTGAGCCTGTGAGTACGTCTTAGAGAGAGAGAGAGGAGAGAGAAGAAAGGGATGATACCCTTCGAGCAAGCAACTTTCTCTCTCTTATCTCTCTTCTGTCTCTTCTCTCTCTTTCCTCTCTCATTTCTCTTCTCACTCTTCACTGTCGCACTTCCCTCCTCTCGCTTCTCTCTTTCCCTCTCTTCTCTCTCTTCTCTCTTTATCTCTCTTATCTCACTCTCTTCTATCAACTGATGAGACCTAGCACCGGTTGGTCTTCTCTATCTTCTCCTATCAACTGGCGAGACGTAGTGCCAGTTGATCTTCTCTATCTCCTTTTGTCAACTGGTGAGACCTAGCACCGGTTGGCCCTATCTCTTTTTTTCTACCAGTCGGCGAGACTTAGCACCGGTTGTTCTTCTCTCTCTTCTTCTATTAGTTGACGAGATCTAGTACCAGTTGGTCTTCTCTCTCTTCTTTTATCAATCGGTGAGGCCTAGCTTCGGTTTGTCTTCTCTCCCTTCCTTTGTTAGTTGGTGAGACCTTGCACTGATTGGTCTTCTATTTCTTCCTCTGTCAGTTGACGAGACCTAATGCCAGCTGGTTTTCCCTCTCTTCTTTTGTCAGTTGGCCAGATCTAGTGCCGGCAAGTTTTTCCTCTCTTCTTCTGTCAGTTAATGAGACTTAGCGCCAGTTGGTTCTCTTCCTCTCTTCTGATTTGACACAGTCGATGAAGCCAAGCATCGATTGCTTCCTTTCTCTCCCATCTCCTTTAACAGTTGGCAATGTCTTGTGTCGACTGCTTCTCATCTTCCTTCTTCTACCTCCTCTCTTCCTTCTCTCTCTTCTTTCGTCAATCCTGTCTTCTCTTGGGCCATTCCTCTGTTACTCTTTCATTCGACTAAGAGGGATTGAGGTCGGCATCTCATGGTGGTCCTGTCTTTTAATCGTAATGTTGTTACGCCAGGTTCGCTTGGCCTGCTTCACTGGCACAACAAAACGACCATCTTGCTTAGGTAATCGATATTGGCAATAGTGTCTAGTAGCAATCCCATGAGCGGGTCTCATTTACTTAACCCGTTTCACTACCACGTTACGTCAATTATACATCAACCTAGTCATTGCTCTGATCTTCTCTCTTGGTCGAATCCTTCTCTCCCCCCCCCCCATCTTTCTTTCTTCTTTTTGAATACGCATGCTTGCGTATGATCATCAAAGAGGAAAACGGTGAGGTCTGAACCACCTGTCCCATAACTTTTGCCATATATGTGTGTGATTACAGGAAAGATGAAAATAAGAGGAATACGAGACAGGGGAGGTGATTCCAAACCAGTTTCATTACTGGGGGGCTTTCTTCATGATCTAAGAGGATGCCCACGTGAGTCAACCCGAGTAAGTCTCGAACCCACCTTTAAATTCCTCTCTCACTGGTTGGTAACAGCTGCCCCCATTTTCGAATGTAGTTCGAGAGAGAGCGATATCACAAACTTCCCGGGTCTCACCCGAAACCCAAGACACGCATCGCCCAATCCTCCAAGGATCTGGAGGGCGAGATTGAGGAACCTAACCACTTAAAAATACATTTTATCTCTGAATGACCTAGCTGAAAAATAAACCAGTCTTCGTCTCTCTTTTTAGTCGTTCTCTAAAGAGCTGAGTGAAAGACAAACAGCCTTCGTCACTTTTTATCTCCCTAGCTCGTTCTCTTTCTTTCTCTTCTTTTTAATGTCTCCTCTTCATCTAACCCCTTTTTCTCTTCCCCTTTACTGTAAAATATGTATTAAGAGTCCCTTGTCAAGGAGACTTCGTAAGGCTGTCGAATCGACACAGACTCAATCATGTCGTTTTTAATTTTTCATTGACTGCACATGCATGTGTGCGCTCACCCTATGATAAGGTGGGGTCCTTAGACCCACTTGTCTGTATTCTAATATGTGTATGTATGTCTGCAGGTAGGAAGAAATAAGCCAAGGGAGACAGTTTCGAACCAAGCCACAAGCCCGAGTCATTCTACGTGATCTAAGAGGGCACCCATGCGTGTTAGCCCGAGCATGTCACGAGCCCACATGAGGTAAGTCCCACCTCACTACTAATTCTCACTGGTTGGTATTCCTGCCTATGTACAACTTACATGGTTCACGAGAGAGCAGTCTTAAGTCCCGGGTCCATCTTGATCCCGGAGCCACGTCCATGGTCACCTCGACCTGAGGGCGAGATCGAGGCATCTAACCACTGCTGAGCATGACCTTCTCTCTCTTCCCTCTTATCTGTCTCATGAGGTAGTGAACACTGTTGAGTGTGACCTCTCTTCTCTCTGTCTCGCACAGTAGTGACTATCGCTGAGCACGACCCTCTCTCTCTTCTCTCTTCTCTCTGTCTCGCACGATAGTGAATACCGTCGAGCGTGATCCTCTCTCTTTTCTCTCTTCTCTCTATATCTCACAACATTGAACACTGCAAGCCCGACACCATCTCTCTCCTCTCTTCTTTCTGTTGCATATAGCAGTGAGAACCGTCGAGCATGACCTTTCTTCTTTACCCCTTTCTATCCTGCGCGGCAGCTTATGCAGCCCAATGTGACTTCTTTCTCTTTCTCTTCTGTCGTTCACGACAATGTACACTATCAAGCACGATCTCTTTCAACTCTCTCCTCTCTCTTTCCTTTACTTGCTTGACTAGAGGGCAAGCTGAGCCTTGTGCTGCAGTGCTAGTCTTGTCACCGAGCAACCTAGCTGTCGTGTCAGTCTTATTACTATGCCTGTTTACCTTCCGTGTCAGACCAGCCGTTGGGCCATACTAGCCATCGTACCAGTCTTGTCTTTGAGCAGCCTAGTCTTCATGTCTATCTAGTTACCGTACTCATCTAGTTACTGTGCCCATCTACCTGCCGTGCAAGACCAGCTGCCACGCCAGTCTTGCCACTGTACAAGTCTAGCAGCCAGGTGAAACTTCTTCACTCTCTTTCACCTTTTATCATCTCTTTTCTTCTTCCTTTCTCTAAAACAAATACTTCTTTTTCTCCTTCTCTTGAGGATCTGGGTGAAAAACAAACCAGCCTTGGTTTCTATTTTCTCTTTAAAATATACATTTTCTTTGAAGGACTAGTTGAAATACATACTATCCTTTGATCTTTTTCATCCTTTCTTTTCCAAAATACACATTACCTTTGGAGTACTAGGTGAAAAGCATACCAGCCTTTAATTTCTTCTTTCTTTATTTCTGTGGAGTCCTGGGTGAAAATCATACCTACCTTGAATTTCTTCTTTTTTTATTTCTCTGGAGTACTGGGTGAAAAGCAAACCAGCCTTCAGTTTCTTTCTCTTTTCTTTGAAGAACTAGGTGAAAAGCAGACCAGCATTCAAACCCAGCTTTCTTTCTTCTTTTCCACTCTCTTTTCTTTTCTCTTTCACTCTCTCTATCTCACCCTTTCTTCTTTCTTTCTTTATTGTAAGATATGTATACGAGTCCCTCGTCAAGGAGACACCGTAAGGCTATCGAATTGATACAGACTCCATCATGCTATTTTCCATTTTTCTTCAAGTACACACACATGTGTGAGCTCACCAAATGATAAGGTGGGTTCTCAGACCCACTTTTATGTATTCTAATGTGTGTGTGTGTGGTTGAGGGTAAGAAGAAATAAGCTAAGTGACACGATTCTGAACTGACCACAAGCCAGTGGGGCATTCTACATGATCTAAGAGGGCACCCATGCGAGTTAGCCCCAGCGTTGCACGAACCCACAGCAGATAAATCCCGCCTCATAGATGTCGGGGGTCCTGGTTTCCCTTTGAGTGGGGAGGCAAAAACCCTCTCTCAAATAACCGCGAAGGTCCGACACGTGACGCATGCGCAAACCCTCGTGCTAGTGGATAGGAAGCCGATTGTGAGAGAGATTTTTGCAACTGGAGCACGTACGCCCTTATGCTGCTTTGAGGGTTCAGGGACACGCCATGGCGGATGACCCTCCTAGAGCAATTATATAGCCCTCTGGCTCTTCGTCAGCGCACGGTTTGGATGGGAGCCCTCTTCAAGCTTACAACCTCTCTCCTCTCACTCTCTCTATGCTTTTGAGGTGGGATCCCAATGTACCTCCTCCTTGGCCCCCTTTTATGGAGGGGACCTGCTGGCTGTTGATGGGGATGTGAAGAAACTTAAGGGAAGAGACCCGCGGGTTCGCTCATGTCCATGGGTTCCTGGATGGACGCAGGCTACCACACAGATGGGGGTCACACGTGTGAAGGAGAGAGAGAGAGAGAGAGAGAGAGACAGAGAGAAGAGACGACTAGGCGTAGGAGAGGTGGGGGGACCCGCACAATAGAGGTGCCCACGAGACTGCACACTCAGAGGCATCCCCTTTTCCTCAAAAATTTCTCTCTCTCCCTCTCCTCTGCCTCAGGATCTCACGGAGAAAGACAAACCAACAAATAAAATCTAACTTGATTCATCTCAGCCTTCAAAGTTAATGTTACGGAGTCACTCCAAAATGAAGGTCCAAAGGCCCCTTCTACAAGTGAGTTAAGCTTGCGTAAATAAAGGATTCACCAAGCAGGGGTGAACTCTCAAAAGTCGAGCTTAATTACAATTTAAAAATTTCAAACATATCCAAATATTAGGTGTAAATTACAAAAAATGTCCTTGTGATCTTTTGCTCGAATGATGAGACCATCCCTGCATGCTGGCTGCTATGCCATGGGAAGACCTTTGAAGCTAGTTCTACAACTTGTAGCAACTGATCGGCTATTTCAACAACGTATCTATGTTCTTCTCTCGATTGTAAACATTTTGATGGCCTCCAATCATGTTGTGGTGGCCTTTTTCCCCAGGGTGAAAGTCCGATCGCTTTTGCGAACTTCGTTTGCCAATGCATCTTCGAGTTGCGTTGTTTTGGCTCCTGACTTTGCTTGCAAGTCATAGAGGAGGCTGCTGTAGTCGTTTTGCACCAAGTTTGGGCAGATTTGGTTTTGATTTGTGCATTTGCCTAAATTTTAAGGTTGTGGAGAAAGGGATTCTGGCAACCTGCTGGATTTGCTTCTCTATTGAACTGAGGACTAGCATTCATCGAACCACATATTGAATGCACAAGTTATGCCAGAATGTAGCTCTTTGTGAGGCTCCTCCCGATGTTAATCCATGGCTTGAAAGTTGAGCTATGCTTCACTGAATCCAGAGCTTGATGTACCCTATTTTCTCCTTGGTTTCTCTGGTCACTTTCCTCTTTAGTGCAATGGGTGTTCTCGGTCAGGCCACAGTGTGTCCCATAGGTCAAAATGATGGGACTAGTTTTGGAGGAAGGCGCATATCAACATTTGAGCTTTGTCTAGTTTCGAAGGAAGGCAGAGTGTGTTGACGAAGTATTTTTTGAAAAACATTGTGGTAGTCCCCATTTTCGGGACTCGTTTGGTGAAGCCGCACCGTTCTATGGTAAAACTCATAACTTGTGAGGCAACATGAAGGTAGACCCCTCTAGGGAGGTCCGCTTGAGCCAAAATTTGGTCCTCGGGGATTTTTCGACATTTTGAGTGCAATGGTGGTGATTTGTTCTTTGTTGCAGCCGTTGGCATGGGGCTACAGTGAAGGGTCCTCCTTTGGTGAGAAGAAACTGCACTCAGGTCACCAGGTTGGAGGCTTTATTTTTGGTACAATCCTAGTCAGTGGGTGTTTTGTGAACTTGTGAGACCAGACTATCGTCGACTCTCTCCTTATTCGCATGAGCTCATGGAAGTACATCAAAAATGATGTACAACAACTTTCCCCATCGGATGTTGTGCTTCGAGAAAAGCGAGAACTGCGACATTCGGATAAATTTAACGTCGTAGCTCCTCTGAAAAATCCTTGCCAAGACGTGTTTATTGTCTCTCGATCAATATTTTTTCTCTTGATCACAGGCACAATGCCATCCTCGAGGGGTAGACCTTGTTGAGCTTTTCCCTTGACCGGGAGGCGACCAAAGTGGCTTATAGTGGTCCGGTGCCTTGTTGAAGGGCTTTCTCCGGGTCACGCCAGAATCCATTTTTTTGAGAGATCACGCTGATATTTTACCATCAGTGGGCTAACAAATTCTCAATGCGAACTCTTGATTTTCTAGCCAGAGGGGGACCCTTCTTGTGAGCTTTATCCCATTCTGGGCAGGGAGCTCCTGATGTTCCAGTTGACGGGGGCCCTTCTTGTGAGCTTTATACCTATCCAAACAAAAATGGCTGGAGCAAACAAGGTACCTATTGGCTTACGCCCTACTGGCCTGACTGCAGGTTTCCTGACATGTCTTGATTGTCTAGGAATGTTATGAGGATGGCCTTCGAGGTGGTCCCATTTAAAAGCAGTTAACCCAGGATGATTGGAGGTTGGTGGAGGAAGAGAAGGCAGACAAGGTACCTCTTCCATTTACACCCTACTAGCCTGGCTGGGGGTTTCTCCACGCATCTCAATTGTCCAGGCGTGACAGGAGGATGGCCTCAAAAGCTGTCCCATTTTAGGGGACTTCACCTTAGATGCTGGAGTTTGATGAAAAGAACGACAGGCAAGGTACCCCTTTAGCTTACATCCTATGGGCCTGGTCGAGGGTGCAGTGCGTCCCGAATGTCCATGCTTGATAGGAGGATGCCTTTGAGGTGATCCCATTTTAGGGGACTTCACCCTGGCTGTAAGAGCTTGATGGAAGAGAAAAGGAGGAGAGCATTTTTTTTGTTGTGGTGGCACTAAGGCCCGGGATAAAAGAGGTGACACCGGAGCACTAAGGCTCCAGTGCTAAAAATAAGGAGGGGGCACAAAGGCCTGGGATAAATGGGTGGCATCGGAGCACTAAGGCTCCGTTGCTAAAATAAGGAGGTGGCACTAAGGCCCATGATAAAAGGGTGGCACCAGAGAACTAAGGCTCTGGTGCAAGGCACTAAGGCCCATGATAAAAAAATGGTGGCACTGCTGGAGTTTTTTTTTGGAAGGTACTGGGGTCAAAGTTTTCTATTTGGAAGGCACTGGAGCCGGAGTTAGGAGGTTTTTCTCGAAAGCCGGAAGAAGGGGGTTCGATCCAGGGGCCCTTTGGGGGTTTTCACCTCGATCGAGAGGATATGGCACCAGAGTGGTTTTCACCATACCCTTTGTTGGGGTTTACCCGTGACGTCGAAGCCACATCCACCCATTGATTTTTGCTCTTACTCATGGTGCCCCTTTGCGGGTTTTCTCCATGCCCGATTTTTTTTTTTTTTATGAGTCTTTTACTCATGACTTCGTTGCCATGCCCGCCTGTCATTTTTACTCATGGTGCCCTTTGTGGGTTTTCACCATGCGCTTCTTTTTTTTTGTTCTACAATTTTACCCATAGCCATTTTCGCTATGTCCGCCTAAAGCGCTTTTATTTTTACTTGTGATGGTTGTCATCACGCCTGGTTTCGTTCATCTTTCTTCTTTCTTTTTTTTTTTTTTTTGGGTGGAGGAGGGGTCACTAATCTAGTGAGCCTTGGCAGAGGAGTCTTGACAGTCTTGAGGGTGTGGCCCTACCCTGGGTCGATTGTAGCGGCTCCTAACCAAGGCAATGGGTCTTCTTCTCTTTTCAGGGTATTGCCCCTAAGAGTAGCTGTATTGTGACCCAGACGGTTTATGCCCACCAGGGGTCGATGATGGTGATGTTTGCGGGAGGTGTCAGATGGTGTTCGTGGTGGTGAGATGTTGGAAGCACCCGAGGGTATGTGAAATGATGGACACACCCAAGGGGGGTGGAATGACGGAGACACCCACGGGGGGTGGAATGATGGAGGCACCCACAGGGGGTGGAATGATGGAGGTACCTGCGGGGGGTAGAATGTAGGTAACCATGGGCTCCCTCTCAAACTTTGGACCTCTCCAAAGGGGTGAGCACAGCAAAAACAACGCCCTATGGAGGCAAGCAACAACAGTCATTCAATCGGGCACCCCCACTGGCAAACTTTGATAGCAGGCATAGGAGCAAGGTCTACCCCTTTGAGAAGGAATGGGTCCCTGCGCTGTTCCGGTTGTTATTGTAACAGAACATGATCCAACATCTAAAAGCCAAGTACCCCAAGCAAGTTGGCCTTGACACTCAGGTGAATTATTGTGCCTACAATCGGAGGATCAATAATCCCACAGATGATCGCTACATGCTGAAAGATAGTATCAAGGCGCTGATTCAGAAGGGTCAGATAAAGCTTGAAGACTTAAAAGAAGGCCTTCGGGGTAGCTTAAGCCCCCCATGCAATAACCATCCAAGAGGAAGATGAAATGCCTAATATCCTCTACCCCTTCTTCATTATAATGCTTCAGGAAGGCATAATCACACTGAAGCAGGCAAGGCAACCCCATCGCTTTGCTAAGGGAACTGAAGACCGTTGGTGCCCGTATCACCAGATAAAAGGCCATTACCTGTAGGAATGCAACAGTTTCCATGATTTATTCGCAAAGAAAATGCGAGAATGTCAAGAATTTTACAACATCCCAGTAAGTGATCCCCAAGTCACTCCTCCATCTGAGCAAGAGGATCTTCTAAAGCATGACCATCTTATCAATGACTTAAACTCTATGGATCCCTCGACTTCATCGGCATGGATAGTCCACCACGACTGAAGTAGACTTAGGTCCTTAAGACGAGAAGCAGTTCGCAAAGCTAGGGTTGTTCACAAGCCTAGCGAGACGAATCAAACACCACCTCAGAAAACAAGAACGAGATGGACACCAAGCGCTGCGCACCGGAGAAACAAGATGGCTCAACCTCAAGTTGAGCAGGAATTTCTCATACCCCTTCCCCCACTGCCAACTCTATTGGACTTTATCCCTCTCATGATCCTTCTTCCTTTTCCATCCTGTCAAGAAGATGTTCCCGTACCATCTTCCACTCAGAGTACGTCAAATGAGGGTGACGACATTAAAGAACTCCTCGACGGTCTAAGCATGGGAAAGACCCTTTGCACACGTCTGACCCTGGTGATGACACAAAAAGCTGCCCAGATCGAGGCTCCTTTTAACCCATCTCTTTCTTCTTCTTCTGCTTCTCATCCTTCCTCTTCTATGTCCCCTGCAGGTACAACCTTGATGTGCTCGGACTTCGAGGCTCTCGACAGAGAATTTGAAGGAATCAATATAAGTAGGACGCAATGGAAATGATTGAGAAAGACCTTGGCACAGGCAGCAAGATTCCTAACAGTCGCTGATGCTCTGGCAGCTAAAGTGAAAGCACAACCACCTTCTTTAAAGAAGCACAAAAATTCGAAGCCAATAAAACCCAGTGACCCCCTGAGCTCGACCTTGAGCAGAGGCTGAGAGAATCAAAAGGGCAAAGCTTCTATTCTCAGGAAGCTTTCCACATGTACAAGTCTGTGAAGTATCGGGCAGTGCGGGGCAAACACTGCAAACACCTGCTCAAAGACCGTGTGATTCGCACATGCACACTTCTTTCGCTACAATCGTTGAATCTCAAATTCCCGGTAATCTCCAAATCAAACTCCTGCAGTTCTAGAAACAATCTTTATTTATGGAAGACCTTTCAATTCCTCAATTTAGAGAAGGTGCAGAAATTATGATCCACCCTAGACCATTATCGGAGGTGAAGATGTCAGGATCGTGGGTCTCTACACTTGAGGTCGATCAAAAGATCTCTGAAACAAAGATGAAGAGTGCAAGAGGCTCCAGAAGAATGGGAATAAGGCGGGCCTGCCACAGCTGAAGAACTTGAAGAAATAAATCTTAGAAACGAAGCGGTGCCCCGACCCACTTTCATTTCAGCAAATATGTCACCAGAAGAGAAAGAAGAATTCACTACCTTCTTGTGAACAAACTGAGACGTCTTTGCTTGGCATTACCATGGGATGCCTGGTTTAGACCCTCAAGTTATTGTTCACCATCTCGACATTGATCCGACTGTCAAATCGGTCAAGCAGAAATCAAGAAGGTTTAGGCTTAACCTCGAAATGCAGACAGATGTCGAAAGTAACCAAACTTAGACAATCAGGCTTCATTCATGAACTTAAGTACCTGAAAAGGCTGGCAAATGTTGTTCCATTCACGAAGAAGAATGGCCAAATCAAGGTGTGCATTGACTTTCGCGACTTGAATTCTGCCTATCCCAAGGATGACTTCCCGTTGCCATTCACTGAGATGCTTATCAACTCTACAACTCACTATCAAATCTTTTCCTTTATTGATGGATACTCCTGGTATAATCAGATAAGGATGGAGCCCGAAGATGAGAAGGCAACTACATTCTTAACTCCAAAATGGGTCTTATGTTACACAATGATGCCTTTTGGATTAAAGAATGCTGGTACGACATACCAGAGAGCAATGATGACGATCTTCAAAGACATGATGCACAAAGAGGTGGAGTGTTATGTAGAGAATCCAAAGAGAAGGATGCTCACATGAGAGACCTTGAAAAGGTATTCAAGAGGTTGAGCCTTCATCAACTTAAAATGAACCCGCTAAAATGCGATTTTGGCGCGAGTTTAGGAAAATTCTTGGGGTTCATCGTCAGACATCGAGGGACTTGAAGTTGAGCTAGTCAAGATCAAGGCGATCTAAGGAAGTAATTAAGACTGAACAAGAAGTGGCATAGTCAAGGAGCTAAGGGTCGAAACTAAGAAACATAATTCTTTGACCCAATATGCACGAAAATTGAATAGCTAAACGATTGGAGAGAGCCCATCACCAGTTTCCTAAACCATGACAAGCTCTTGAAAGATCGTGTCGAATGCTTATGTCGAATGTCTACCAAGTACACCCTCTTCTCTCTTCAGACGGTTGTTTGATGGTATTCTTCTTAGATGTGTGGATGCCCAAAAAGCAAACAAGGTGTTAAAAGAAGTCCACTTAAGAATTTGTGGACTACACGAGTCCGGTCCGAAGCTCTATGAACGAATATATAGATTGGGATACTATTGGCCTTCCATGATCGCCGATTCCTTAAGCTATGCTAAAAAGTGCCAAGTGTGATAAATACACTTGAGCCTTATTCACCAGCCTCCAGAGCCCTTACACCCTACAGTTCCATCATTGCCATTCTCACAATGGGGCATGGACATAGTTGGGCCTATTGACCGTCCTTTGGTAATGGGCCATGTTTTTATTCTAGCTGCAACAGATTATTTCTCTAAGTGGGAAAAAGCGATCCCCCTTAAGCAAGTTTCTGGGACAACAATGGCCCACTTCGTTCTACATCATATCAAAAATTACTTTGGAGTGCCCGACTGGATAATATCTGGCAATGGTCCTCAATTTAGGAGTCACCATATTGATCGCTTGATTAACCAGTTCGATTTCAAATGGAGGTACTCTATTATGTACCACACTCGAGCGAATGGCTTGGCTTAGCCTTCAATAAGACTCTATGCAATGTTTTAAGAAAATCCATATCAAAGATGAAAAAGAACTGCCATGAAAAGCTTCCTGAAGCACTATGGGCTTATGGTACTACTACTTGAAATGCTACTGATTCCACTTCTTACTCTTTGGTCTATGGGGGTGAAGCAATTTTACCCTCAGAATTTAGATTCCTTCATTACATGTCGTTATACATCAAGGATTAACAGAAGATGAGAGAGTAAAGCTTTGGTATCAAGAATTGGATGCGCTCGAAGAAAAGAGGGTAGAGGCTCAGCAGAACCTTGAACTCAACCAAGGGAGAATGAAGAGGACTTTTGACAAGTCTGTCAAGGTCTGCTCATTCACCAGTGGCAATCTAGTTCTACCTGTCAAGAGGCTTACTGTTATGCATGGCTGGCGAAAAGGGAAGTTTGAGCCTAAGTGGGAAGGTCCCTTTATAGTAAAAAAAGTCTCGCCAAATGGAGCCTTTATACTAGCACATCTTGAGGGAGAGGAGGCAATGCCCCCTGTCAATGGGCGATACCTAAAGAAGTACTATCCGTGATGCATATTCAAAGGAAAGTGGCTCAACGCAAAAATAAGCGAGACAGTCCAAACAAAGTCCAACTCTTTTTATTGCAGTAAATAGGAGCTGCAATTTACAAGCCAAAAAGCCCATTATTAGGGAGGTTACAGTTCTCTTGCCCTTGAGGATAAGAGGACGATTACAAACCAAAATCTATAGATGTGTTCTTGCAGCTGAGGATAAGAAGACGGTTACGGGCCAAAAGAATTTCTCTCCTCATAAAGAAGAAGCAAACCCACCAAGGAAAACACTCTCCTCATGAAGAAGAAGCAAAACCACTTCGAGAAGTTAGCTTCAAATCATCTGACGAGTAAGAGGATGGTTACAGGTCAGAAGACAAAGCGAAACCACTCAAAGAAGTTAGCTTCAGTTCATCCGATGTGTATATCAAACATACAATCCAGATTTCTAATCTGACGTGTATATCAAACATACAACACATAATTCATTCGACGTGTGTATCAAACATACAAAGCAGACTACTCTGGCAAGGAACTGACCTATGATGGAGAGCATACCCTGTTCACAGTGGATGCCCTTCCACAAAACAACATGGAATTCACTGTTGTATTGGAGGACTTGGCTTCCAACAGGTATCACAAGCCATGCCTCACCATCATTCACCACCCTTTGTCGACCCATGTTAGCCCCACGCATGAACATCGCCATATGTAGCTCATCACCGAGCTCCGCAAATCTCGCATGTAACTTACTGCCACATGTGAGCATCACTATGCGCATCTTGACAGGCCACACGTGCTGATGAGCACCAGTTGAAGCCAATGCCGACTGTGTCCTCCAAAGGCTAGCGTCGGTTGTGCTCATAACCCTAGTGCCGGCTACCTTTCTTGAGGATTAGAGCCAACTGTGTCATCAACCATCAGCGCCAGCTGTCTCAGCACCGGCTGTGCTTCTGTTAGTGCTGACCTTATCGAGACTTTTTGCTTCCCGAGACTCATTGTTTTCAAGGCCTAAGTTTCTATACCTCCTTAATGATCACACGATTTCAAAGGAAACCGTCCACCTGCTGTAATGGTCCACCTTCCGAAATAGTCCACCCCTCCCCAACAGTTCGCTTCCCCTGTGACGATCAACCCCCAGCGACGATTCATTCCCTGCCTTTCAGTTTCTACCAAAACTCCCCTTCAAGTTGCTGAAAAACCTTTGCAACACCTCCAACAATACCGGGATACAACTTATGTCCCCCGGAAACCCCTGAAAACTTACAGAAAATGCGCACTGCTACACTTCCCGCCTCTTCTACCATCAAAACCAAGGCTGGCGTTCACTGTTTCCAGAGTAAAACTCCTCGTACTCAATGAGAAATTGCTGAAAACCATTAGAAAAGCCCCGGATAACTCCCTTCTCTTCCTTAAACCATAGTTGGAGTTCACTGATTCTCTGTTGAGATCCCCTTTTTCCACTAATTCCCGAGCAAAAAACGCTCCACGTTTACACATTTTGCTTGCTCTCTTCCTACAAACACTAATCCCCGGCTGAGTTCTGCTTGTTGAAACCTTCCCTGTAAGAAAACCTTACCGGGATTCTTGGTTGCTTGCTTGCTGGAGTTTCTACCGGGCACCCTCTGCTCACTGTTAAGGAAATTTTTTTTTTTTTGTTTAAGTTTTTTTTTTTACCTTCGATGAGAAGTGAAGAAAATGGGGTCTTACCCCATTATATAGCCAACACTACCCTCAAATGCCCCTCACAAATTGGGAATCCTAGTCGCATCCAAGGAAAGATAAGCCACGATGAGCAGGGTGGGGCTTTGACCCGAGGCTTGAGGCAACTATTATCACCACCTGAACGATTTCGATGAACAAGTTGGACCAAGTCGGGCTTCGACCGGAGGCCTGAGGGAACTCTCATCGTCATCTGAAACCCAGCACCGACTATGCAGTCGAAGTTACCTAGCGCCGGCTGTATTTCACCAACCACAATGCCTGTCATGTGCTAAATAACTCAGCGTCGATTGTCTCCAAGCGATAACACAGCAGCGGCTATGTGTCTACCAAATTGCACCAACCATGTTTTTAATCCAGTGTCGGCTTACTGGTTGAAAAGCAGCGTTGGCTGGCTTCAACACCGGTTGCAAAGACTCATCGCTGGCTGAGCACTCTCTAGAAACAAGGGTTGTTGCACCTGGCACCGGCTATATTTCAAGCAGCTTATTATCAACTACTCCAGGCGGAAGCCTTGTGTGTCCTATTCCTATCCCCAGTGAAGTTGCACCTTGACTCTATCTATTACCCCTAGTAAAGTGGAACCTAGGTTGATCAAATCAGGTCATGACTCCTCATCCCCAATAAAAGAGTCATGCTCGTACCACATACTATTATCCCAGTAGAGTTAGGGTCATTCTCGTTGCTGCAACCCCCAATGATCTCTAATGCCTTTAAAAGACCCACATTTGTCACCTCTTCCCTAATAAGGTCAGCTTTCCTATCTCGACCCCTCATCGGTCCTACCTATCTTATGCTCTGGGAGTCACACTGCTGCCCATAGATCTATTCCCCATAAAGTCTCACCTACACGGTGACCTAAGCAGGTTTCTTGCTGCATGAATTTAAACTGCACAGCCTTGGTCTAGTTGCACGACCCCAAAACTGCATGGTGCGCGCTGCATGATCTTAAACTGCACAGCCCTGGTCAAGTTGGATAACCGCAAAATGCCATGGTCCGCACTGCATGACCTTAAACTTGACAGCCTTGGCCTAGTGGCACGACCCCAAAACTGCATGGTTCGTGCTGCATGATTTTAAAGTGCACAGCCTTAGTCTAGTTGCACAACCCCAAAACTGCATGGTCCAAACTATATGACTTTAAACTGTAGCGGACGTCTAGTTGCACGACCTTAAACTGCATGTTCATAGTTGCATGACTCTAAACTGCATAAATGTGGTCCAAACTATATGACCTTAAACTATAACGGAGGTCTTGTTGCATGACCTTAAACTGCATGGCCATAATTCCATGACTCTAAACTGCATAACTGTGGTCCAAACTATATGACCTTAAACTGTAGCAGAGGTCCTAGTTGCATGACTTTAAACTGCATAACCATGGTCCATCTGTATGACCTTAAACCATAGTGAACGTCCTGGTCGCATGACGTTAAACTGTTTTGCAGAGGCCTCGGAGGCATGACCTTAAAACTCGCCCCCACATACACACACACACCTTTTATGTGCATCTTCACATATGTCTTTCCTAACCGATCCGACCGTGCGCATGCAGCACCTTCATTACCTCCTTAGTGAGACCATTCATTTCATCATCCTACATCATTCCCCAGTAGGTCTCACCTGTGCTAAAAAAATGGCGAACCATCCCGCCATCCATACTCATCGTAAGCTAGTGGGTCACCATTTTTCACTTACTTTTCATACATCATCCATCTGTCATTGGTAGCCTTGTGTCGTTTCCTCAAAAGTGAGCTAAAACCACTAACATACTCATTCTATGGCTTCTACAAATTGTCATTCATCACCACCATGGTCGAGTTATATGACCTTTAAACTGTAGTGCACGTCCTGGCCGCATGACACTACAAGGCTTCGCACAGGTCTAGGAGGCATGACCTTAACATGCCTTGACAAAAAAAAATGATGAAATAATGGGCACGATCTATACCTTAATAAGGGAAGGCCATGACTAAAAATAACGGATGGGCATGGTCACGAAACCATGAGTAAAAGAATTTCGTGAATAAAAAAACTGGGCATGGTGAAAACCCGAAAGGGCATCCCAAGTAAAAATGGAAGAATAAGGGTGGACATGGCCAAAGTGTCATGGGTAAAAGAGACCTAAAGTAAAAAGAAGTTGGTGAACACTGTCTCTACGCTGCCGCTTCCCAAGTTCAAATGAAAAACCAGAAAATGACACTTTGACCAATAAACAAGTTGATGCAGCGTTAGCCTCAACAGGCGGCTTTCGCCTTCACTCAAAAGAAGAATAATCCCTAGTGTTACAATACTAAGATCCAAAAATATGAGCTCTAAGGAAACGATTCCAACAGCCTGAGTCCAGTTGCAAAAGGACTCGAAAGATGGAATAATTGCCAAGACGGCAAGACAAGTCTCGTGAAGAAGAGCATCATTCCCAAGAGGTTACAAATATACTCCAAGATGTTGGAGACGCCTTGAGAAGGCTATGTCATCTATGAATTTGGACCTTCTATGTAACGAACTGCATAGCAGTGGGTAGGGGTGGTTGTACCCAAAGCTGGTCACCTCAACAAACTGGCACCCGTCAAGAAACAACTGGTGCACGACATAGATGAACGCCAACAAAAGGCTCTTCATCAAAACCAACAAACAAGAAAATCACTTTGGCGAACCAAAGACACCCCAAGAAGGCTAAGTCGGCCATGACTTTGGACCTGCTATGTAACGAACTACACAGCAGTGGGTAGGGGTGGTCATACCCAAAGCTGGTCACCTCAATAAACTGAGGTAACCTACCCTCCAAGGAACAATTGGTGCACAACGTAGGTGAGCGGTGACCAAAGCCTCTTGTTTCATCTATCCAAGACGAAGAAACCTAGACCAAATAGGAACAATGCCCTTCATCATGGCACTCAATTGCCAAATGAGCATGATTTTGACTGACAAAGTCCATACAAAATCCTCAGCTTCAGAATCACAAATAGTCCGCACGAGGGTGAGAACATTGATAAGATCCCTAAAAGAGTCTCTTCTCCCCCTAAAGTCTCCATGGATGGACCCACGAACAATGCATCCCTACGTCTAAGCATCCTAATTGCACCATTGTGTGAATCTCCTCGGCGTTAACGTGGTTCTGTGGCTAGGAAGAAAAAAGTAATATAGTCGAAGGAAATCTTCTGAATGTTGTCCTTCTCACTTCTTTTGAAGCACAATATTCGGTGGGGCAAGCTGTTTGAATACATTTTTCAGCACCTTAGTCCTTGATGCGTAATAAAGAGGAAGCAGGTCAATAAAGCCTACAAAGTAAGTGGAAAGTTTGACAGTCCCAGAATTGCCCCAAAATTGGTCAAGGTCTTCATCAACACTTCAAAAGATCACCTGTTAGGATTCATCGCGATCATACATGGTTAAGGCAGTGAAAAGGAAGAAACAATTTTAGTAAAATCGGCCTCTAGCACCCTGAAATGGACCTCGAAACTAGAGTTATAATTTGGGTGCGTCAAATAGCTGTGGGACTACCGTCATTGGATCCAACATGATCGAGAACCCCTATGGGTTAAATTTGGCTTAATTGGGCACTCCAGGAAAACGTTATGGGTAAATTACCAGAAAGGGGTAGACCACACACTATTCCCGTGTCGCTACCTTGCACCAAAACACCATTAAAAGTGGTTGTTTTTACAGTCATGGGCAGTCACTTTCGGGGCGTATATCTCACTCGTTCCATGTCGGATCGCTCCCAAATTTGGTGAGCATGTTCATCTCATTAAGAGGAGCTATTTGATATGTGGTATGCCCCATGACGATGCAAGGAAAAAAACTAGAGAGAAGTTACAGATTAGTGAAGAAGGTTATAGACAATTCAAAAGCAGCACGCCTCTCTCGAGCGGCCAAATCACGTTGCTCGCATACTCGATCGACACCAAACCAATTGCATTGTATGCATAAGGTCCGAAGCTATCTTTTGTCCCAACCTCATGTACGATGAAATCTTGGATTTGACATACGATGGAGTAAAAGATGCTGTAAATTCCAGCCGTCGGATTTCAAGATTTTGGCAAAAAACGCAAGACTACAGAATCATCCAGACATGAAATCAAGCAGCGTTTATCGCAACGTGATCATGAAAGCATGCTCAGTGTGATTCAACCAAGAAACTAAAGAAAAACTTCAAGAAACAAGCACACAATCGATTCAAAGTTTTCAAGATTTATCCAAATTTGAAGTCCCATGTGGATGGCTCAAAAAAATGATTCATAGCTCGAAATTGGTATCAAATCGATCGCCATGCGGAGCCCCATAAGAAAACAATCATCTATCAATCAAACGGGCATTAGAACAACCCTGGATCAGTCATGGAAGATCACATAAGTTCTGGGGCAGCAGCAGGGACTGTTTAAAACTTTCACACGTTGTTAGGCAGGGGCAAAGCAGTCTCTTTGTACCCATTATTAGAAGTTCTTTTAATTCAATTAAATTGTAATTATCTTCAATTCTACGTAGTTTTTAAGCGTATACCCATGTTTTAGCCCAATTCTATATAAACAGATAATTCCTCATTGTAAAAAATCTCGATTCATTTTCTTAGATCAATCAATGAAGTTCTAAATTTTTCTTGAGCTCGTGGGTACGTCATGGAGAGAAAGAGAGGAGAGAAGAAAAGAGTTGATACTTCGGTAAGGTAATGTTCTCTCGCCTCCCCTCTTTCTCTCTCCTCCCTTCTTTTTCTCTCGTCCCTTCTTTTTCTTATCTTTGTCTATTTGTCTTTTTTTCTTATCTTTATCTTTCTCTCCCTTATTTTCATCTTTATCTCTATTTCTCTCTTTTGCTCATCTCTATCGCTATTTCTCTCTCTTATCATCTCTATCTCCCTTTCTCTCTTCATTTAACATAGTATGTGAAGCCTAGCACCGACGCATCCTCTCATTCCCTTCTTCTAACATAGTCGGGAAGCTTAGCGCCAACAGCATCCTCTCTCTCCCCTCTATCTAAATACCATCGACGAAGGCTAGCACTGATTGCATCCTCTCTCTCCCCTCTATTTAAACATAGTCGGCGAAGCCTAGCACCAGTTGCATCCTCTCTCTCCTCTGTTTAAACACAATTGACGAAGCATAGCACTAACTGCATTCTCTCTCTTTTCTTATCTAATGCAGTCAGTGAGGCCTAGCATCGACTACATTCTCTCTCCCTTCTCTGTCTAACACAGTCGGTGAAACTCAGCTCCGAACATGCCTTCTCTCTCTTCTTTGTTTGATACAGTTGTCGATGCTTAGCACCGATTGTGTTCCCTTCTCTCTTCTTTGTCTATCCCAGCCTGCGACCCTCAACACTAATTGAGTCTTCTTCCTTATCGTTTTCCGAATACAGCCGGCGATGTCTAACACCGTCAGTGTTTTTTCTCCCTTCCCTCTCATTCATCTTTATCTTTCTTTCTCTTCCCACTCCCTCTTTCTTTTCTCTTCTTTTCTTATCTTTTCTTTTCTCTTGTTCTCTTTTCTTACTGTTCTTCTATTTTTCTTTATGATATCTGTTATTTCTACTTTTCTTTTGTTTGATAAGGAGGGGTTGAGATTAGCCTCTCATGGTAGTCTTGCTGTCTAGTCGTAATGTTGTTGTGTCAGAATTATTGTGCCTCCTTTATTGCCATGACAGACTAACCATCATGTCTAGCTCGTCAGTATCAGTATTGACATCTAGTAGTAGTTTTGTTGAGCCGGTCTGAGTTATCTAGCCCATTTTAATACCATGTCAGGCCAACATTCACCAGCTTAGTCACTGTGTTGATCTCCCCGCGTGGTCAACTTCTTCTCTCCTCCATCTTGCTTCTCATATTCTTCTCTTCTTCTTTTGAATGCACATGCTTGTGTACGTTCACCAAAGAGGAAAAAGTGAGGTCCATCGACCCACCTGTCTTATAATAGTTGCCATATGTGTGTGATTGTAGAAAAACAGGAGAATACAAGCCAAGGGAGATGATTCCAAACCAGTTTTTACTAAGAGGCTTTCTTCGTGATCTAAGAGGATACCCACACGAGCCAGCCCGAGTAAGTCCTGAACCCACCTTAAATTCCTCTCTCATCATCTGGTAATATCTGCCCTTGTTCTCGAACAAGGTTCTCGAGAGAGCAATCTCTTAAAGTCTCGAGTCTCCTTGAAACTCGAGACACGTGTCATCCGATCATCCAGATCCAGAGGGTGAGATCATGCACATAACCAAGGACCACCATGTCCTGTTCAATTAACATACCCAGGGGGATCGGCACCCATGTTCTGCTGATGGTGCATTGTTGGTCGAACCCCTATTTAGACCCTTCGACCTGTTGATAGCTTTTCAGTAGGGCCACCATGCGATAGTCTTTGCTCAGGGGTGGTTGTTGTCGCACTGTCCCTTGGATTGATAGCCAGAGGTCTTGCACGGTGTCCTACGCAAGGGAAGGGATAACTTCATAAGGAACACGACTGGTGGTCATGGTTGTTGCACTAGTTATGCTAGTCCAGTGCTCGGCATGGGTGTTAACTTGGCCTCACTAAGGCTGGCCCACATCTGAGATTCAGGCCAATTCCATAAGGACAGGAAGCATTGTCTCTACTGTAAGGAAGTGAAGCTTCGTTTTTGTAGCCTATTCGAGTCCTATAATGGACCTTTTATCAAATTTGGAAGTCAGTATTGTCTCCTTCTTGGCAGGCCCGCTCTATCAATGAACAGACAGTGCCGACAAGCTCTGCTAAAGTGAAATACTGTAAGAGAAGGAGAGGCGATGCGGGGGCCGCTTTGTGGCTTGTGGCTAGCATACTGCCTACCAGCGATAGGGTGTTTTAGTGAGGGGACGGTAGTAGAGTCGCCCATGCAGTGGGTATTAAGGGGTCCCCCCTTAATGCCGAAAGAGGCTGGGTGGGGGGCTTGAGGGTCTGTGCCTTGAACTTCCCCAGCTGAGGTCGAGATGGCTAGGCTAACATGGCCACATAGAGGGCATGCACGGGAGGTAGAACCAAACTTTTAAGCTTCCTCATGAGTTGTCGTGGGTATGGGGATGTAGAACTCCCCAACCTGGAGGAAAGAGGGATAAGTCGATCCCATAGCAAAAGTGAATAAAGGAGAAAGAGAGGTTGGTACCTGAAGATGGCTCGAGCCAATGATAGGGTGACGTGTCCCCAATGGAATCGTTAGTTGATGTCGGGCGTCTTGGTTTCCCTCTGGGTGAGGAGGCATAAACCCTCTCTAGAACAACCGTGGAGGTTCAACACGTGATACACGCGCCGACCCTCGTGTTAGTGGATAGGAGGCCGATGGTGAGAGAGATTTTTGCAACTAGAGCATGGATGCCCTTAAGCAGCTTTGGGGTTCAGGGACCTACCCGTGCAGATGGCCCTCTTAGAGCAGTTACATAACCCTCCTATTTTTTGTCAGCTCGGACGGGAGCCCTCTTCAAGCTAACAACCTCTATCCTCTCACTCTCTCTATGCTTTTGGGTGGGATTCGAATGTCCCTCCTCGTTGGGCACCTTTTATGGAGGGGACCTGCTGGCCACTGAAGGGGATGTGGAGAAACATAAGGGACAAGCCCCACAGGTTCACTCATATTCGCAGGTTCACGAATGGACGCGGGCTGTCACACGGATGGGGGTTATGCGTGCAGAGGCGAGAGCAAGAGAGAAAGAGAGAGAAGATACGACTAGACTTCGGAGAGGTGGGAGGACTTGCGTGACCAGGGTGCCCACGGGACCGTGCACTTAGGGGTGTCCTCCCTCTGCTCTTCCTCTGAGGCTCACGGAGAAAGACAAACCAAAAAAAAAAATCTAGCCTTGATTCTTCCCAACCTTCAGAGGTAATGTTATGGAGTCTCTTCAAAAAGAAGGTCCAAAGACCCCTTCTACAAGTTACTTAAGCTTGCTTATATAGAGGATTCACCAAACAGGGGTGAACGCAAAAAAGTCAAGCTTAATTAAAATTAAACAAATTCAAAACAAATCCAAAAAGTAGTCACGAATGACAAAAATGCCTTTGTGATCTTTTGCCCGAATGATGAGATTGTTCCTGCACGCAAGCTGCTCCACCATGAGAAGACCTTGGAAGCTGGTTCTGTAACTTATGGCAACTGTTTGGCTACTTTTGGAAGATATTTTTTCGCATCATGGGGCCCTTGCTTAAAAAAACGCCAAGCAAACAATGGAAATCCTGACGGTCTTATAATAGCCCCAGAACTGACCAAGATCTTCATGAGGTCTCCCAAAAGTTTCTTGTCAAGTTTTGTTGCATTCCCACATGTCTAAAATAATGCAGACTGACAAACAGTTTCGGTAGAGTTGACCTCTTGAACCTTGAAACGGACCCCATAGCTAGAACTACATTTTCAGTGTCTCAATCTGCTTTGGGACCACTGCCATTGGATCCGTCATGCATGGAAATCCCTAGGGGTCAAATTTTGGCTTTAGCGAATATCCCAGGAAAACTTCATAGGTGAAAGATCGAAACAAGAGGAGCCGCACGCTATTTTCGTGTGGCCACCCTGGAACTCAACACCATTAAAGGGACAGTCATGACTAGTAACTTTCAATGCTCATATCTCAATCATCTGAGGTTGGATCAAACCCAAATTTTGTGAGCATATTTGTCTCATCAAGACGAGCGTTTCCATATGTGGCACGCTTCGTGACGACGCCCGAGCGCTAAGAAAAGCAGAGAGAAGTTGCTCATCCGTGAAGAAAGTATAGGAAATTCAGCAGCATCATGCCTCCCTCGAGCGGCCAAATCATGCTGGTCGCCACCCCGATCGATGCAAGACCAATTCCATCATGTGCATAAGGCCTTGAGCTATCACTGATTCTAACATCGTACATGATGAACGGTCAGATTATGCATACGAAGCCGATGAAATGACAGCAAATTTCGTCGTTGGAATTCTATATTCGGACCAAAATTCTAAAGTTGCAAAATCTTCATTCGAACACGAAATCTAGCGGTGTTTGTTGCCCTACGATCATAACGGAATGCTCAGTGTAATCCAGCAAAGAAACCACAAAAAAACATCAAGGAACGAGCACACTATCGATCCGAAGTTTCAAGATTCAACCAAAATTCAAGTCACACGATCATGCTCTAAAAACATGATCCATGGCTCAAAGTTGGTATCAAATCGATCACCATGCCGAGTCCTATTAGAAAACAATAGTATTTTGATTAACCGGGCATCAAAACGACCTCGGATTATCCATGAAAAATCATGCATGTTTTAAGGCAACATAGGGATTGTTCCGAAATTTGACAAATTGCTAGGAAGGGGCAAATATGTCATTTTACACCCTATTTTCTAATTTCTTTTAATTCAATTTAATCTTAATTTTCAGCAATTAGGGTTACTTTTTATCATCCACCCATGTTTGGGGAAAATTCTATATATACCAGACACCATCATTGTACGCAAGGGATAATACACACACACACACACATAATACACAAAGAGAGTTTTTACTGAATAAAGTTTCTCTTTCTTCTCATTGTTAGGTCACATTTGGAGAGAGAGAGTAAGGTGAGAGAAACTTTTGGACTGATAACCCTGGGCTCAATGTAAACCTTCTCTCCCTTCTTTTTCTTTTCTTCTTCTCTCTTTTCCTCTCCTTCTCCTCCCTATTCTTCATCGAAGTTCCCCTTAGAGGTCATGCATGACAGTGGCAGTGTCGTGCATGCCTCTCTTGTGGTCTCACAGGTCACGCACGGTGATGGCAGCGCCATGCGCAAGTCTCCTTCTCCTTCTGTTTGTCCATCTCTCCCTTGCAGACAACACTGCTCATCATCGTTCGTAGACGTGTCCTTGACGCCTCAGGGAAGAGCGCAGACGTGTCCTCGACTCCTCGTCGTGTGCCAATCGCAGACGGCGATACTTATCGCCTCCCACGAGACGTCTTGATAATGTCTGTCACTACTCACGAGCCTCCTTCGTGTGTTTAATGCTCATCATCGCTCCCCCTGTGTGCCACGCTTACCGTCATGCGCCTCATTGGAACTATCGCCATGCACTTTGCAAATGGCTATTGCTGCGCACTTCACGAGAGGCTATCACCGCCTATGTAAGGGTGCACTGCTTCTTGTGTTGCCAACGATAATGCTTAGCATGGTCTGTAGTTCCTTGCTTCCCCTCATACGGCGCGTAGTAGTGTTTAGCGTCGTTCGAGGGCCGTGACACTGCTGCTCCACGGTCGTGGGTGGCGACGGCTACAGTCGTCAGGACTCTATCTCTCCTTCACCTCGTGCCTTCTCTTCATTCTCTCCTCTTTGATTGAGGCTTGACCTAGCCTAACACCGTCATATCGGCCTTGGTTTTGAGTGGTCTTGAAGTCGTGCTAGTCCTGAGTACCATGCCCATCTTGCTACCACTCCGAGTCAGTCACTGTTCGACTATCAGAATAGTCTCGTCCCTTCATCATGTTTTCTTCTCTTTTCGACCTTCACTCGAAACTTCCACTTCATCATCCTAACCTCTCACATTCTTAGCCACACGAATGTGCATTGCCCTAAGACAAGGGTGGGTCTCTTCGACCCACTCGTCTTGCAAATTACCCATAGAAGTGTTATGCAGAAAAACAAGAGATTACAGGTCAAGGGAGGTGATTCCAAACTAGCTAACGCAGTTGGGGGCTTTCCGACATGATCTAAGAGGGCGCCCATGCAGTTGTCGGTTCTCTCTTGTTTGACCAATATACTCTTTTCCTTTTTGCATTAGTTTCTTTAGCATCTGTGCCGTTCAACCCGTTCGTCAGAGTCGGGGACATCCTTATCCCTGCATTCGTGATTGTCTCAGGGAAGTAAACTGCTCAAGCTTCCTTCCTTACTCTCTTGGTTAATTGTGACTCATAGTCTGAGTCTTTGGTTCGTTCCTGGGTTGGTGTGAGAGGGGACTTAAAAGTCCCTAACTCCCCACTTCCTTGCTACCAAGGCCCCTTGCATTAGTAGCACATCTATCGCACACAGCATGCAACCTGCTACTGGTAAGTCTCTTGTCGGCCATATTGTTGAGGCACACCTAAAGGCTGCCCCCACCACCTTTGCGAAAGGCAAGCAGGTTGTCATCGCTCCTGAGGTTTGCCGTAAGGCAACCCCCTACGCTCTTTCACCACCCCGAATCTCTTCATCTAGAGGATCGACACACCGAGGCCGAGACCCTATGGCCTCCACTCCTCGCACACACCCAAGGGCTCAATGCCCATCCACTCGAGCCACACCTTGGGGCAACTTTCACATTGCCTTGAGCTCGCATCCAGGGGTAGACCGTTTCGGGCCAAACCCTACACGCGCGTTACATTTTCTTCTCACAGCTCGGGGCAGCGCTACCTGTATGCCACCTCAAACATAGGAGGGTCGACCACTCCGTCCTCCCTCCAAGCGCACGCAAGTCCACTTTATGAGAAATGAGCTCCCTCCTTCTTCCTCATAGACATAGGTTTGCAGGTCTCGGTCTCCTCAGGTCAAACCCGTCTACCAAGCACGGGCTGACTCCCAAGTCACCTGGATGGCTAAGCCTAAAAGTGCACACGCACCGACTCTATAGGTTCCTCCCTGGTCTAGACTCGGGCGGAGTCATGAACCAGCTACATCCTCTAACGAGGCAAGCACCTCGAGCCCTAGTACTCTAAGGTCTTCCCTCAGAGTACCATCTTGAGCCAACCCTAGGTCAGCTGCACGCCCGAGCCTCATAAAGGGATTCGAGGCAGCAGCCTATTGTCAGACAAAAGCCTCCAACCTCCAAGGCAGAAACACAAGTTGCCTTTTGTCCGTGGACCCCACTCCTTGCTCCAACTCATAGACATCCCTTTCATGTTCAAGGAAGCCAGGACAGTCCAGGTCTCAGGCTCGGCTCTGAAATGAGGTCTACAACAGCCTCAGAATTGAGCAAAAGAAGGGCTTGTAGATCCTGACAAAAGAAGCCTCCAAGGCAGTTAAGGTCACCACCCTTCGTGACCTCATGCCTCATAATCCCTTCATTCCTCTTCAAACTCCAGAACCTGAGCTAGTCCGAGATTATTGCAAGGCCGTTAATGTAAAGAAACCACTGTCCTAAGACATTCGAGAATATGTCCTCCTCAGCAACCTCAGTAGTCCATTGCTCCACTTGGCTCTGACCTTTCAGAAGAAACGGTCAGTGTCATGATGATCAATGATTCGGATGACGCCAAAGAAGAAAGGATGAGCAGGTTCGAGGTAATGGTCCAATCCATCCTTGAAAAGATGGAACGCTTAGAAGCCCCTTCTTCTCACCATGAGAATGATTCCTCGACTGGTGAGGATACAATTCCCAGGAAAACTCCCCCACCAGCCTCCCAAGACAGCTCTGCCTCCCTCGGGGTCTCCCAAACCGACATAGATGCCATAGTGGCCCATAGCCTCAAGAACAAGGTCCCAGGCATGTAAGAATCCTCACTCTACCAGAAGCCGTACTCTTCATACATTGACCATGTGTCGTTTCCCCTGAACTACCAAATAGGGAAACTCCCCCTGTTTAATAGCACTACATCCCCTCACCAGCATACTGCCCAATTTCAAGCAGCTTGTAGGGAGACGGCAACTGACGGGCGACTTCTCCTCCATTAGTTTGTCGAGGCTCTCGAAAGGCCTGCCTTCCAGTGGTATGTTTGGCTGCCTTTAAACTAGGTGCACATGTGACAAGAAATGGAGCAGTTGTTTTACCAACGTTTCTACGAAGTCCAAAGGAACAAGGAAACCATAGAGCTCCTTACTCTGATCCAAGACCCTGGTGAGCCGGTTGATAAGTTCATCATCCGATGGAGAGAGCTGGCAACCTTTCATGCCACTCCCATGATTGAGAAGGAAGCGATCCAGACCTGCATAAGGAACATGCTTCCCAAGATCTCCCTGCATGTCGAGGCATCCAATCCACCCTCCATGTCAGAGCTCATCTCTAAGGCAGTTCATATTGAGGGATTGTTCAAGCACCATGGCAGCTCTCGTCAGCAACCCTCCAACTCAAATTCTCCCTCCGACAATCAGGGCAACCAAAAAGCAGTGATCTGCGTAATCATCACCGTGACTGGCAGTAAGAGCGTGGTTCCTCAAACCCTAGACCTTTCAAGGCACATACGTCTCAAGCCGAGGGAAAGCAGCAGTCCTAAAATGAGTTCCGCCTCCTAAAAATAGTAAGCGAAACGACTTCTGGATCCAACACCAAAATAAGGTTCACCCTTTGACAAGGGGTGGACTCCTGCACTGCTTTGACTGCTACTAGAACAGAACATGATCCAGTTGTAGGAGATCAACACCTCAAAGCCAGCTAGACAGGAGATGAATGAGTCGTACGATGCCTATCATAAGAGAGTAGGCCACCCTACTCATGATTTCTATAAACTCAATGACACTATCGAAGCCCTCATTAACAAGGGTCAGATAAAGCTCGAAGAGTTAAAGAAGGCGTTCGGGGCAACTGAGGCCTCTCATATAGTGATAATCTAAGAGGGCGACGAGGCACCTGCCATCCTCCATGCACTATTTTCTATAATGTTTAAAGAGGGACACATCACACTAAAGCTGACAAGGCAACCCAAGTTCCTGCCACCAGGGACTGAGAACCTTTGGTGCACATATCACCAGATACGAGGCCATGATGTCAGCGAATGCACTGGCTTCCATGAACTCTTACCAAAGACGATGCAGTAGTGTCAGGAAATTAAAGGCAACCCAAAAGGACGCCCTCAAGTCCCTCTTACCCTTGTGTAAGAAGACCTCCCGACACATGCTCAGGGAAACGCTGAACAGGACCCTCTGTAGGCCCTCTTTGAGGCAATGATCCAACAGCGTCTCATTACTCCCAAGCCCGTCAGGCAACCTAAGAGCCTTGTGCAGGGTAAGAGAAACCTTTGGTTCCTATATCACCAAGTATGGGGCCATGAATTGAAAAAATGCTCCGAGTTTGAAGCCATAATCATGAAGAAATTCCTGGAAGGCCACATCGTCTGTGTCATTCTCCCAGAACACTTCCAAGCCGTCACTCCTCTTCAAGAGGAAGCCACACTACAAGCCCCTCCCGAGCGTACACTAGATCATTCAGAGCCCTCGACCTCTCAGCCTTGGGATGTCTATCATCGGAGAAGTAGGCTCGAATCCCTAAAGCGTGAGGTAGTCAAACAAGCTAGGACTACACACCAGCCAGATGGGGCAGTCTAAACACCCCCTCAGGGATCCATAAGGAGATGACGAGCACCTAGATCAGCCCACCAAAGTAATCAGCTTCCTCAGCCACCTCTCAGGCCTCTCCCTCCACTGCTGACCTTGCAGGACTTCATCCTAAGTGCAGCTCGCCTTATCCTGTCGTCCAATCAGGCAAACATGCCTGAGTCACCAGCAGCTCGGGATTCGTCCAATATGGGTGACGACGCTAAAAGCACCCCACAATAGTCAAAGCTGGGGCAAGACCTAAAATACCCCCTATAAACATCCAATTACGACGACGTAAAAGCTGCCCAGAGCATTCTAACTCTTCTTCTCCTCCTTCCTCATCGATTTTCTCTTTAGGTGCAGCTCGACTGTGCCAAGACTTCGACACCTTAAACAGAGAGTTCGAAGGCACCAGCCTCACCTAGCCACAGCAAGAGTGCCTCAAAGAGATGTTGGCCCAGGTGGCTGGATTCTTAATAGCCACTGACGCCCTGTCAACCCATGCCAAAACTAAGTCATCTTCAAGCTCTTATTCCCACGAGGATTGTCCCATGATTCAAGTGAAGCATCACTCAGTTCAGGGAAAATACTGAGTGACCCCACACATGAGATCATGTACTCCCCATTCAAAGTTCCCTTTCGTTTCTCGGTACGGCCAGGGATTGGAAATCAGCATAGACACTGGGCCTCTCCTAGAAGCAAAGATGTCAGGATCGTGTGTCTTTACACCTGAGATTGATGAAAAGCATTCTGAATCCCCAGAGAAAGAGCTGCACGGGGCTCCGAAAGAATGAGAAGAAGGTGGTCAGGCCACGGCTATGGAGCTTGAAGAGATAAACTTAGGGGATGAGGTAAACTTAAGGAAAACTTTCACCTAGACAAAAATGTCCCTAAAAGAGAAAAAAAGTTATATCTCCCCCCTCCGAGCAAATCTGGACATCTTTTTCTAACATTATCAAGAGATGCCTAGTCTAGACCCTCAAATTGCTATCCATCATCTTAGTATCGATCCAAGCATCAAACCAATGAAGCAGAAATCATGGAGGTTTAGACCCGACCTCAAGATCCAGATCGATGCCGAGGTAAACAAGCTTAGGCAGGATGGATTCATATGTGAAGTCAAATACCCCAGATGGTTGACAAATGTTGTCATAGTCAAGAAGAAAAATGGCTAAATCTACATTGGCTTTTGTTACTTGAACATCGCCTGCCTCAAAGATGACTTCCCCTTTCTGTTCCCCGAGATGCTTGTCAACTCCACGGCTCATTGCCAAATCTTCCCCTTTATGGATGGATATTCCAGTTATAATCAATTCAGGAAAGCATCAGAAGATGAGGAGGCGACCACGTTCTTAACCCCAAAAGGTGTCTTTTGTTATACTATGATGCCTTTCAGGTTATAGAATGCTGGTCCCACATACCAACAAGCCATGATAGCCATCTTGAAAGATATGATCCACGAGGAGGACGAGTGCTATGTGGATGACATGGTGGTGAAGTCTGAAACAAAAGACGCTCATATACAAGACCTTAAAAGGGTGTTCGATTGGCTGCGGCATCACCAACTCAAAATGAACCCCTTGAAATGCTCCTTCGGTGTACGCTCAAGAAAATTTTTAGGTTCATCGTGAGGTATCGTGGGCTAGAGATCAAACAGGTCAAAATCAAGACAATCCAAAATATGCCATCACCTACGACCCTCCATGAATTGCAGTCTCTTCAAGGACAGCTCACCTACATTCGAAGGTTCATCACAAACCTCTCAGGATGATGCAGACCCTTTTCACATCTCCTAAAGAAGGACACCCCCTTCATATGGGATGAGGCGTGCCCAGCTGCACTCAATGATATCAAGCAGTACCTGTTGAATCCTCCAGTACTCTCTATGCCAGTGTTGGGGAGGCGTCTCATCCTATACGTGACCACTCTTTATGAGTCACTCGAAACACTCCTAGCGCAGAACAGTGATGGGGGAAAAGAGACAACACTCTATTATCACAGCTGTAGGATGCAGGGGGACGAAAAGAATTACCCTCCCATCAAAAAGATGTGCCTAGCCTTGATATTCATGGTACATAAACCCCATCATTATTTGCTCAGTCATGAGGTCAAGTTAATCTCAAAGGCTGACCCGGTCAAGTTCCTTATGACCCAGCCGTGCCTGTTAGAACATTTGGCCAAGTGGGCATTATTGTTGTTGGAGTTCGACATCACATATGTGCCACATATGGCAGTCAAAGGTCAAGCCTTAGCAGACTTTCTTGCAGCTCACTCAGTTCCTTCGGAATCTCCCCTGTAAAGGATCTACACGATGAAGAAGTTTTATCTACAGCACTAACTCAGTCGTGGGAGATGTACTTTGACAGAGCATTCCAGTCTGCTAGAGGGGGCACTCGAATCGTATTCTCGACCCCCAATGGTTGAATGATTCCTCTATCCTTCTCACTGGTAGAGGCATCCTCCCATAACGAAGCTAAATATCAAGCTCTCATAATCGGGTTGGAGATTTCCCAAGAGCTAGACTTGGAGCAGCTAAACATCTTCAATGATTCTGAGCTCATCATCCAACAACTTAAGGGGATTTATGAAGTAAGGAGGATACTCTCAAGCCTTATCATGATGCTGCCAAAACATATAGGGCCCAGTTTGATAATTTTTCCCTGAGTCATATCTCTAGAGGGTTAAATTAGCAGGCCGATGCCCTCTCAAAGCTCGGGGCCACCATTCAACTGTCTGCATCAGGGCCCATGCCAGTTTGGGTAACGAAATGGAGGCATGTTGACTTGAGAACTGAAGTGGATGCAGATGATGAGAGGGATGTCTTCCCTGAATGCCTGCCTTACCCATTTGAAGCACTCCTTGCAGAGAAGTAAATATTTCGATGGAAATATTTTGAAGCAAATATTTTGAAGCCAAGAATCCAAATCTGAGCAACAAGAACCTAAATTCTTCGACCCGATGTGCATAGAGGTAGAAAAAATGGAAGTTTGGAGGGAGCCTATCATTAATTTGTTAAAGCATGGAAGGCTACTTGAGGATCGAGTGGAAAGAATCGACATACGATAGATGTTTACCAAGTACACCCTTCTCAATGGGGATGTTCTATTTCGTCTATCATTTGATGGAATTCTCCTCAGATACGATGGTACACAAGAGGCAAGCAAGATACTCGAAGATGTGCATTTCAAGTATCTGTGGGCTGCATCAGTCCAGCTCTAAGCTCTACGAGCACATATGCAGGCTCGACTATTATTGGCCTTCAATGGTGGCCGACGCCCAAAACTATGTTAAGAGATGTCAGGTGTGCCAGATTCACTCAAGCCTCATTCATCAGCCCCTGGAGCCTCTTCACCCTACAGTGACATCGTGGTCCTCTTCCCAGTGGGGTATGGATATTGTAGGGCCTATTAACCCTCCTTCTACCTTGGGTCATGCCTTCATTCTAGTAGCGACAGGTTCATTTTCCAATTGGGCTGAAGCGGTCCCTCTCAAGCAGGTTCTAGGGACTATAGTAGCCAACTTCATGCATCATCACATCATCTACAGTTTCGAGGTTCCAGACTGAATATCTCTGATAATGACCCCCAATTCAGAAGCCATCATGTTGATCGTCAGGCCAACCAGTTCGGCTTCGAGTAGAAGTACTCGACTATGTATTACCCTCAAGCCAATGGTTTGGCTGAGGCATTCAACAAAACTCTGTGCGGGGTGCTCCGGAAGCCAGTTTCGAAGTCAAAGAAGAATTGGCATGAGAACCTGCCTGAAGCTCTGTGGGCCTATCACACCACTACTCGGAATGCAACAAATTCCACTCCTTATTCCTTGATCTATGGAGGTGAGGCTGTCTTACCCCTCAAGGTTCAAAGACCCTCACTCTGTATCCCTATACATCAGGGACTGACTGAAGATGAGAGGGTCAAGTTCCATTACCAAGAGATGGATTCTCTTAGTGAAAAGAGACTAGAAGCCCAATAGAACCTTGAGATCAATCAAGGAAGCATGAAGAGAGCCTTTGACAAGTTTGTCAAGGTTCGCTCATTCGCTCGTAGGGATCTAGTCATAGCAATCAAGAGACTGATTGTCATGCATGGGCACCGTAAAGGAAAATTCAAACCTAAGTGGGAAGGTCCATTCATAGTCAAGAAAGTTACACAAAATGAGGCCTATATACTGACGAACTCCGATGGAGAAAAGGCAATGCCCCCTATCAACGAGTGGTATTTAAAGAAGTATTATCCTTGACATATCCTTAAAGTGTGGTGTGTGCAATAAAAAGAAAGAAATGAAGATGAGGAACATCAAGCCCACTCAAAGGAAGTTCATTTGACCAAGTAAGTCCCTAGGTGAAGCACGTGGGAGTAGTCCTCGACGTTCTGTGCGGTGGTGATCTGTGGACAAGACACCTGGTGATGACCCCTAGACGAGATGAATAGCGATAATCTCTGGATGAGATGCACAGTGATAGTCTCTGGTAGAGGTGCATGGTAAAAGTATTAATGGGGCATGCGACACTAGCCTTTTGATGAGCCACGCAATGCAAGTATTGACGAGGTGCGTGGTGATGAAGCTTCAGGTCTCGGGTTTGGCCCGCCCTGGCCTGGTCTTATCTCCATCAAGAGCTTGGGACAGAAGCATCATTCCATGTTTGTCTAGGGCAATTCACGGTACTGTGCAATATAAAAAGGGGAGAAACTCCAGTTTACGGTTTTATCGAAGGGTAAAATATTAGAAATTATTTTAGAGAGAGAGAGAGAGAGAGCCAAAGCTTTCTGGTGAGGGTTTTTCGACCAGCATTTATGGGCCAAACCTTGTAGAGACAGGTCCTTAGGGATATTTCTTAAGAGCTTCATGAGGTGCGAAGCTTCGCAGCATGATTACGAAGAATTTTTAGCAAGTTTTGAGGCTTTCTGAGTAAGGAAGAGGGTCTCTTGGGGCCTTAGTAGAATTTGTAGAGGTGCCCTACAGGGGTTCGAGTGCTGCTCCGGCCATTTAGCTGCTGAAGTGGAGGTCGTAAAGAGTTTAGAGGGATTTGTCAGCTCTCTGGTTGTTGGAGGAGTAGGAGACAGGGCTGCATTGAGTTCACTAGAAACTTAGCGGAATTTCAGTGAGCTTTGGTGAACTGCTAAAGAGGGAAACCAGGGAGAAGGGCAATCTGGAGAGTCACAGGGACTGAGGGGAGCTTTTTCTAAGAACTTCCAGTGGTTTTTTGCTAACTCCAGCAATGAGCTGAAGGTGGGGAGGGTTTTCTTGATGTTGTCCACGATACTTTCGGCCATCGAAAATGGGGAAAAACATGGTCAGATGGGAGGATTCCCGGCGGTCGGAGGTGTGCTTCTGGCAAAAGCCGAAGGATTGCGAGGAAGGAGAAGGGTTGTCGGAAGGTGGACCATCAATGAGGGGTTACTATTGGGGGAACTGAAGAGGCGTCAATGTCCCCCGAAAATTGGGAACATTGGGAATTGGGGTGCTTCAAAGTCATGCATGCCATTAAGTCACGCGCTGCCTTCGCACGTCCCTGGGTCACACATGGTGATAGCCACGCTTGGGGTCTTGAGGCTCGCTGCGATAGTTCCGCTCGGCATTAGCCTACCCATGGTGATGATATGATGCGGCATTGTGTTGGTCATGACGATGTCTTATGGAGCTCAAGAGTGATGGAAAACGGGGAGGCCTTGTCGTCGCGGTGTGTTGGAAGCCAAGTCCTCCAGCACAACCATGAAGTTCATATTGTTTTGTGGAAGGGCATCCACTGTGAACAGGGTGTTCTCTTCATCATAGGTCAGTTCCTTGCTAAAGAAGTTTGCCTTGTATGTTTGATATACTTGTTAGATGAATAGAAGCTGCTCAAAAGTGGTTGGCTTTTTCTTTTGGCCTGTAACCATTCTCCTTGACAGGACCGAGACTAACTTCTCCAAGTGGTTTTGCCACTTGTTCATGGGGCAGGCATTTCTTTGGTAGTTTTGCTTCTTTTATACGAGGAGGGCATTTCTCTTGACCTGTAACCATCCTCTTATCCTCCGAAGTAAGAGAAATGTCGCTGGCTTTGGTTTGTAACAGTCCTCTTATCCTCAGAAGCAAGAGCTTTGTAACTTCCTTGACAATGGACCTTCGGTTGTAACTTGCAACTTTTTCTAATGCAATAAAAGAAATAAATTTCCTTTGAGCTAGCTTGGTTTTTCCCATCTTCATTTCTATCTTTTTATTGCACACACCGCACGTTGTTGTCATGTTAGGGATAATACTTCATTAAATATCGCTCGTTGATAGGGGGCATCTCCACTTCTCCATTAGAGTTCATCAGTATATAGGCCCCACTTTGTATAACCTTCTTGATTACGAATGGACCCTCCCACTTAGGCTCGAAATTTCCTTTGTGATGTCTATGCATGACAATCGGTCTCTTGATTGCTATGACTTGGTCCCCATGAGCGATTGAACGAACCTTGACAAACTTGTCAAAGGCTCTCTTCATTCTTCCTTGATTGAGCTCGAGGTTCTGTTGGGCCTCTAGTCTCTTTTCATCAAGGGCATCCAGCTAGTCCCTAATGTATAGCAACACGGAGTGAGGGTATTTGAATTTCGAGGGGTAGAACCTCCTCACCCCCATAGACCAGGGAATAAGGGGTGGGAATCATAGCATTGCGAGTGGTAGTTCGATAGGCCCACAGGGCCTCAGGCAACTTCCCATGCCAGTTCTTTTTTGACTTTGACATCGACTTTCATATCACCCCACACAAAGTCTTGTTGAACTCCTCAGCTAACCCGATGGCTCGAGGATAGTACAGAGTCCAGTACTTCCTCTCAAAACCACACTAGTTGACTAGGGGATCCACATGCTGGTTCTTGAATTGAGGGCCATTATAAAAAGTATTTGGTCTGAGACCCCGAACTGATAGATGATGTGGTGATGCATGAAGTTAGCCACAGTGGTCCCTGGAACCTGTCTAAGAGGGAACGGCTTAGCCCATTGGGAAAAGTATTCTGTCACCGCCAGGATGAAGGCATGACCCAAAGTAGCGATGGGTCCTACAATGTCCATGCCCCACTGGGAAAAGGGCCATGATGTCCTTATAGGATAGAGAGGTTCTCGGAGATGATGAATGATACTTGAGTGAATTTGACACACCTGGCATATTTTGGTGTAGTTTTGGGCTTCCGTTATCATGGAAGGCTAGTAATAGCTGAGTCTGCATATGCGCTCGTAGAGCTTGGGGTCGGACTGATGCAGCCTGTAGATGCCCGAGTGTACTTCTTCGAGTACTTTACTTGCCACTTGTGCATCGACACATCTGAGGAGGATTCCGTGAAATGAACGACAAAATATGACATCCCCATCGAGAAGGTTGTACTTGGTGGACATTCGTTGTACGCCGTTGCGTTCCGTCCAATCATGAGGCAACCTCCCTTATTTTATGAAGTCCATGATAAGCTCCCTCTTATCTTCTACTTGTTCAACCTCTACACACATCAAGTCGAAGAATTCGGGCTTCTTCTCCCTGGCCTTAGATTCTTTTCCTTGGGAGATTTCCTGCCTATCTTGATGGCAACCCTAACCGTGAGAAGTGCCCTGAATGGGAAACATGGACACTCAGGGAAGATATCCCTCTCATGATCTGTGTCACTTCGGTTCTCAAGTCGACGTGTCTCCAGTCGGTTACCCGAACTGGAGTAGGCCCCGTAGAAGACAATTGGATGGTGGCACCAAGCTTTGAGAGCACATCAACCTGCAAGTTTAGCCTTTTACGGCTATGACTCAAGGAGAAGTCATCAAGCTGGGCCATGTAAGTTTTTGTTGTGTCATGATAAGGCTTGAGAGTATCCTTCCTTACATCATAAATCCCCTTTAGATGCCGGATGGCCAGCTCAGAGTCGTTGAAGATATTTAGTTGCTCTAAGTGTATCTCCTGGGCATCTCCAGTCCGATTATGAGGGCTTGATACTCAACTTCATTATGCGAAAAATCTGCAAGTGAGAAGGATAGAGGAATTATTCCTCCATCGATAGTCAAGAACACAACTTCGATGCCCCCTCTATCAGACTGGAATGCTTCGTCAAAGTACATCTCCGATGGTTGAGTTAGCGCAGTACAGAAAACTTCTTCATCCTGGAGATCGCTTGACAGGGGAGATTCTGAAGGGACTAGGTGACCGTAAGGAAGTCTGCTAGGGATTGACCTTTAACTGCCTTTTGTGGTAAATACGTGATGTCGAACTCCATTAGCAATAGTGTCAGGTCATAAGCTTGACCGGGTCTGCCTTGGAGATTAACTTGACCTCGTGGCCGAGCAAGTAATGACAGAGCTTCAGTACTGCAAAGATCAAGGCTAGACACATTTTTTCAATGGGAGGGTAATTATTCTTAGCCCCTTGCATTCTGCGACTGAGATAATAGATCGATCTCTTTCCCTCCATCGTTGTTCTATGCCAGGAGTGCCCCAAGTGACTTGTCGAGGGTGGTCACGTATAGGAGAGAGGCCTTCCTAACACTGGTGTAGAGAGTACTGGTGGATTCAATAAGTACTGCTTGATGTCCTCGAGCACAGCTTGGCATGCTTCATCCCATATGAAGGGAGTGTCCTTCTTCAGGAGGTGAGAAAAGGGTTTGTATCGCCCTGAAAAGTTCGAAATAAACCTCCGAATATAGGCAAGTTGTCCTTGGAGAGACTGCAGTTCACGGAGTGTTGTAGGCAACAAAATGTCCTGAATTGCCTTGATTTTAACTGGCTCGATCTCCATCCCATGGTATCGCACGATAAACCTTATGAATTTTCTTGAGCATATGCCGAAGGTGCAGTTCAAGGGGTTCATCTTGAGCTGGTGACGTCGCAGCCGCTCAAACACATTTTAATGTCTTGCACATGAGTGGCTTTTGTTTTAGACTTTACCACTAAGTCGTTCACATATTACTCAACCTCCTTGTGAATCGTGCCTTAAAGATGGTTGTCATGGCTCGCTGATATGTGGTCCCAGCATTCTGTAGCTCAAAAGGCATCACATTATAGTAAAGGACACCTTTTGGAGTCAAGAACGTAATGGCCTCCTCATCCTCTAGCGCCATTCTGATTTGGCTGTAATCAGAATAAACGTCAATAAAGGAGAAGATTTGGCAATAGGCTGTGGAGTCAAACAGCATCACGGTGAACGATAGGGGGAAATCGTTATTGAGATAAGTAGTGTTCAAGTCACGAAAGTCAAATCAGACCCTGATTTGGCCATTCTTCTTCTTGACTGGGGCAACATTCACCAGCCATCTTGGGTATTTGACTGCACGTATGAATCCAGCTTACCTGAGCTTGTTCACCTCAGCATTGATCTGAACACGGGGTGGGGCCTAAACCTTCTCGATTTTTGCTTCATGGGTTTGATGGTTGGATCAATACTGAGGCGATGGACAGCAATCACAGGGTCTAAACCTGGCATCTCATGATAATGTCAGGCGAAGATGTTCTGATTTGCTCAAAGGAGGGAGATATAACTTTCTTTCTCTTCCGGGGACATCTTCACTGAGATGAAGGTTGGCCATGGGTCGGCCTCATCCCCTAAGTTGATCTCTTCAAGCTCATCAGCCGTAGCTTGTATGCCCTCTTCCCACACTTCGGGAGCTTTCTGGAGTTCCTCGTCGAGGGACTCACAAGGGTTTTCTTTGATCACGAATGTGGCCACCAAGGATCCTGACATCTTGGCCTGTAGGAGGGGTACAACGGAGGAGAGGACTGGTCTTTGACTAGTCTAAACGATGGAAGGGTCGGCTTCAAACAGGGGGTCCATGACATCATGATTAAGCTCACTCGGTACTTTCCTCGAGCTGGGTGATGCCTCATGTACTTGGATCATGATTGGACTCGTGAGAACAGGAGCTCAAAGGTGGTTCGGTTTTGGCCCTTGGTTCCAAGTCGACGGCCATTGAGAATCCTGCCGCCAGGACCATTATTTCTCTGAGGCATTCTTGTTGTGGCGGGGTGAGGCTGGTGCCTCCGAACTCTTTGTTTAAAGTTCCAAAATCTTGACACCGTCGAGGTGTACCTGTAGAAGGAATAGAGGAGGGGGAAGGAGAAGAAGAGTAGAATGTTCCGAGCATCTTTATACGTCATCGTCGAAATTTGACGTTTACAGGGGGTATTTAAAGTCATGCCCCGGCTTTGACCGTTGTGGGGTGCTTTGAAGGTTGTCACCCATTTTGGCCGACTCCTGAGATATGGATAACTCAGGGTCGTCTGCCTATTTGGACGATAAGATCAGGCAAGCTGCGCTTGGGATATAGTCCCACAAGGTCAGCAACGGAGGAAGGAGCTTGAGGAATTCTTCCTCGACTAGTGGCTAAGGAGGATGATTCCTTCGACGGGCTAACTAAGGTGCTCGCCGTCTCCTTCGGGATCCCTGACGGGGCATTTGGACCACCCTAACAGGCTAGTGAGTGGCCCTAGCTTGATAGATGGCCTCATGTTTTAGGGATTTGATACTACTTCGCCCATGGTAGACTTCTTAGGGCTAAGAGGTAGAGGGCTCTAAAAGGTCCAGTGCATGGGCTTGTAGCGGGGCTTCCGCTTTAACGAGAGCGAGGGCTTGGACATGTTCTGAGAGAACTGTATCGACAATTTGGCCTTGCTAGACTTTCTCTGCGATTATGGCCTCGATCTTAGTGCACTCCTTGCGTTCGTAACCCCACACTTGGTGATAAGGGCATCGAAGTTTTTTCGTACCCCGGGTAAGACACTTAGGTTGTCTGGATGACTTGGGGGTGACAAGACCTTATTGGATCATTGCCTCAAAGAGGTCCTACAGAGGGTCTTGCGTCTAGGGGTCTTCTTGCATAGGCAGAAGAGGAACTTGAGAGTGTCTTGTCGGGTCGCCCTAAACCTCCTGACAGTTCTGCAACTTTTCTGCCAAGAGTTTATTGAAGCAAGTGCACTTGCTGAGTTCATGACCTCGTATCTGGTGGTACGCGCACTAGAGGTCCTCGGTCCTTAGAGGCAGGAACTTGGGCTGCCTTGCGGCTTTAGGGAGGCGATGTCTTCTTCGAGCATTATAGAGAAAAATGCACAAAGAATAGCATGTGCCCTGTCGTCCCCTTGGATCGTGACTATGTGAGATACCTCTACTGCCTCGAATGCCTCTTTCAACTCTTCAAGCTTTATCTGGCCCTTGTTGATAAGGGCCTTGATAGTGTCGTTGAGATTGTAGCAGTCGTGAGTGGGGTGGGCTACACTCTTATGACAGGCGCCTTACTTCTCATTTGACTCCTGCCCCGGTGACTCTATTGTGGTGACTTTTAGTAGCTGGATCGTGTTCTATTCTAGCAGCAGTTGGAACAGTGCAAGGGTCCACTCCGTGTCAAAGGGGTAAACCTTATTCTGCTGTTGGGTCTAATATTCATTCCGCTTACTATTTTTAGGAGGCGGGATTGCATTGTAAGACTGTTGCTTGCCCCTCGTCTGAGGCATCTGTCCTTTAGAGAGGTCGAGAGTTTGGCGAGTCGCGCCTTTGGTGTCAATCATGCTGATCACTACCTTTTGATTGCCCCAACTGCTGGAGCGAGAGTTTGAGCTAGAGGATTGTTGACGAGGGCTGCCTTGGTGCTTGAACAATCCCTCGATACGATCGGCCTTAGAGATGAGCTCTGACATGGAGGGTGGATTGGATGCCTCAACATGTAGGGCGATCTCAGGAAGCATGTTTCATATGCCGCTTTGGACTGCTTCCTTCTCGATCATGGAAGTGGCGTGAAATGTCACCAACTCTCTCCATCAGGTGATGATCTTATCAACCGGCTCACCAGGGTCTTGCATCAAGGTGAGGAACTCGATGGTTTTCAGGTTCCTTGGGACTTCGTAGAATCATTGCAACTTCTCCATTTCTTACCAAGTGTGCACCAAGTTTGGTGGCAGCTGAGCATATCATTGGAAGGTTGGTCTTCGAGAGTACCAATGAACTAGGGGTGGATGAGACGTCCGTCAGTTGCTGTCTCCCAGCTGGTCGCTTGGAAGCAGGTTGTATGCTGGTGAGGAGATGTGGTACGATTGAACAGGGGGAGTTTCCCTTTTTAGTAGTTCGAGGGAAGCGGTACCTGGTCATTGTATGAAGGATACGGCTTTTGGTAGAGTGGTGTCTCCTTAATGCCCATGAACTTGTTCTTGAGGCTATGGGCCACCATAGCATCTATATCAGTTTTGGAGACCCTGCGAGAAGAGGAGCTATATGAGAGACTGAAGGGGGAGTCTGCCTAGAATCTGTGTCCTCACAAGTCGAGGAACCAGACGAAGAAGGGGACCTAGAGGCCTCCAGGCGCTCAATCTTTTCGATGATGACTTACATCATTTCCTTGAACTTGTTCATCTGCTTCTCCTTAGTGTCATTCAGGTCATTGATCACCATGACACTGACCGTTTCTTCTGAGAGGTCAGAGTCAGGTGCTGCAACGGACAACTAAGGTTGGCGAGTCACGCATGGCAAGTCAGTTTGGAGAGGCTCAGCTTGCCCCGACTTGACTCAAGCTTTGTATGTCGATCTTGTGAGGACCAGTTCTTGACAGTCTTGGGACAGTGACTTCTGGGTGGTGACCACCGAACAGTATTCCTAGACTTTCTCAGGCTCAAGAGTTTGAAGAGGGAAAAAGGGATTACAAGGCAAGAAGTCATCAGGGGTGGTGACCTCGACTTCCTTGGAGCTTTCCCAGGTCAAGATCTACATGCCTCTTTTCTGCTTGATCATGAGGCAGCTGTGGACCTCGTTCCAGACTTGAGCCTAAGACCTGGACTGCCCCATTTTCTTTGAACAAGCGACAGCCATGTCTATGAGCTGGGGCAGGGAGTGGGACCCCAGGATGGTGGGCAGCTTCGGTTCTTTTCATGGAGGTTGGAGGCCTCTGTCCAACATCGAGATGTCGCCCCAAATTCCTTTGTGAGGCCTGGGTGTTCGGTTGACCCGGGGATGGCTCAAGGGTACTCTTAGGGAAGACCTTTGAGAAACAGGGCTCGAGGTGTTTGCCTAGTGTCGGGGAAATGGCAAAGGAAGAAGATGGTTCGTGACTCCACCTGAGTCTGGATCCATGAGGGACCTACAAAGATGGTGTGTGTCCACCTATAGGGTTAGCCCTTCGGGTGACTTGGGGGTCGGTTCAGGCTCAATCCATGGGTTCGACTTGAGGAGGCCGAGACTCACGCGCTTGTGTTTGTGAGGGACAAGGAGGGAGCTTGTCTCTCACAATGTGAAGCTGTGTGTGTTGGGAGGGAAGATGGAACGGTCGACCCTCCTATGCTCAAGGTGACATAGAGCTAGCGTTGCCCGAGCTGTGGAAAGTGAATGCATGGCGCATGTAGGGTTTGGCCCAAGAAGGCTTGGCCCTAGATGCGAGCTCAAGGCAACATGAGGGTTGCCTCATGGTGTGGCTCGAGTTGATAGACCACGAGCCTTTGATTGTGTGCTAGGGTTGAAGACCTCAGGACCTCCACCTCTGTGTACCAACCCTCCAGGTGTGGAGGCTCAGAGTAGTGAAGGAGCACAGGGGGTTGCCTTGTGGCGAACCTCAAGAGTGACGATAGTTTGCATGCCTTTTGCAGGGATGGAGGAGGCAGCCTTCCAGCATACTGCAACAGTATGACAGGCATGATATTTGTCAGTAGCAGGGTGTGGCAGCTGGAATGCTACCCATGCAAGGGGCCTTGGTGGAGAGTCCACCAGGGAAAGAAAGAGGGGAGGAGGGGACCTTTAAGTCCGCTCTTGCACCGATCCAGGTGAGAACATGAGAGCCGGATCGTAAGTCCGGACCTAGAAGGAGAATAGGGAAGGTGGCTTTTGCGACTCGCTTCCCTAGGACTGCCACGAGTGCAGTGATAAGGAAGTTCCTGACCTAGATGAACATGTTGAACAACCCAAGTTCCATAAAAATAAGTGCAGAAAGTAAAAAGGAAATTGGTCAAATAAAAGCAAACTGACTAAGGGGTAGTAAGTCCCCAGTGGAGTCGCCAAGCTAGTTAGGTGCCTCGATCTCTCCCTCCGGATCTAGGTGATCTGACGGCACGTGTCTCGAGTTTCTGGTGAACCTGGGATTTGATATCGCTTTTTTGGAACCTTGCTCGAGGACAAGGGCAGGTATACCAACCAATGAGGGAGGAATTTTAAGTGGGTTCACGACTTACTCGGGCTGGCTCGTTTGGGCGCCCTCTTATATCACAAATAAAAGCCCCTCAGCTGTTTTAGCTAGTTTGGAATTGCCTTCCTTGACCGCTAATCTTCTTGTTTTTCTGCATAAATGTCTATGGTTAATTTGTAAGACAAGTGGGTCGATGGGACCTACCCTTGTCCTAGAGAAATGCACGTTCACATGAGAGGGCGATGAAGTGCATGGTTCTGTGAAAGATAGAAAAGATAAGAGAGCTTGATGTAAGGGTGAGACTAGCTTGACAAGCAAAACTTACTGACTCGGAGTGGTACCAAGACGGGCAATGTTCTCAAGACCAGCACGGTGGCAATACTACTTGAAACCGAGGTCGGTGCGTTTGTGATAGGCTAGGTCTACTTTTAATCAAGTGAGAGGTGAAAGAGGTGAAGAGGAAAGAACAAAACGGTAAAGAAAAAGAGAAATCCCGATGTCAATAGTCATTGCGTTAGGCAATGCAAGGAGACGTCACATCCCTTTTTTATAATGCTAGCTTCTGATAAGGCACACAACGATAGTTTCTCTTAGGTCTCACGGCGATAAGCGCGGGACACAGGGAGAGAGGCGATGAGTGTTGAGCACACGGAGGAGGCTCACAGATGGTGATAGGTGTTGCCAAAGCCCCTAGCGGGTGGCGATAGGTATCGTCATCTGGGTTCCCACGACCGAGAGAGACCTTTGAAAGCGACAACAAACCTTGCCATCTGGGTTCTTCACCGAGACATCAAAGCTACGTCTGTGGGTAGCCATGAGCAACACCATCTACAGACCTCACACGAAGGAAGAAACAGACGAGTAGAAGGAGAAGGAGACTCATGTGTGCCCTTTGAGACTAAGGGAGAGGCATGTATGGCACTGTCACTGTCGTGCATGACACCTGTAAGGAACTCAGACGAAGAAGAAGGAGAAGAGAGGGGAGAAGAGAGAGGGAAGAAGAGAGAGGGAAGAAGAAAAGAAAAAGAAGAGAAAGAAGGTTTACCTCAATCTTCCATACCAATCAAAATTTTCTCTCACCGCACTTCCTTTCTTAAGCATGACACAATAATGGTAAGAAAGGGAAACTTGTATTAAGTGAAAACTCTCTCTTGTGTGTGTATGCCTCTCTCTTGATCTTTTTTTACGTACAATGATGACAGGTATATGTAGAAGTGAGCCCCAAACAAGGGTGAATGTTCAAAAGAAACCCTAATTGTTAAAAATTAATAATAAATTGAATTAAAATAAATTAGAAAATAGGGTGAAAATGACAGATTTGCCCCTTCCTAACAAGTTGTGAAATATCAGAACAGTCCCTGTGTTGCTCTACGACTTTCGTGATCTTGCATGACTGATTCGAGGTCGTTCTGATGCCTGGTTGATCGTAAGATAATTGTTTTCTTATATGGATCGGCATGGGGATCGGTTTGATACCAACTTCGAGCCATGGATCGTGTTTCTAGTGCACGATCATGTGACTTGAAATTTGAGTATATCTCGAAAGTTTGGATCGATGGTGTGTTCATTCATTGATATTTTTATGTGTTTTCTTCGCTGAATCACACTGATCATGCCACTACTATAACGGGGCACCAGACGCAGCTCGATTTCGTGGCCGAACAAAGATTTTATAAGTTTGGAATTTGGGCCAGAATCAAGGATTTCGACGATGGAATTTACAATATATTCCTGAGCTTCATGTGTAGAATCTGACCGTTAATCATGTACGCAGTTTAGGTCAGAGATGGCCCGAGACCTTACGCCCGTAATGGAATTGGTCTTGCGTCGTTCGAGCTCGCGAGCAGCGTGATTTGGCAACTTTAGCTTCTTCACGGATCAACAACTTCTCTCTAGCTTTTCTTCATGCTCGGGTATCATCACAAGGCGTGCTACATATTGAATCACTCGCCTTGACTAGACGAACATGGTCACCAAATTTGAGCACAATCTGACTTAGGAAGAATGAGATATGAGTGTCGAAAGTCACTGGTCGTCATTGTCCCTTCAATGGTGCAGTGTTACGGAGTGGCCGCATAGGAATATTGTGTGCCTTTGCTTGTTTCACTCTTTCTCTGATAACTTCTTCTTGGGATGTCTGTTTGAGCAGAAAATGTTGCTCTAGTTATAACGGTCTGTTTTAGGGTGCTAGAGGCCGATTCTGTCAGAATTGTTTCTCAGTTTGCATTGCCTTAGACACGTCGGAATGGGATGAAACTTGGCAGGAGACTCTTGAAAGACCTCATGAAGATCTTCTTTAGTTCTAGGGTTGTTCTGGGACTGTCCAAATTTCCACTACTTGCTAGGCCTTTATTGAACAGGGGGCCCATGTTGATGAAAAATATCTTTCAATGTTTGGGAGGGAGCCTTCTTTGGATCAGTTACCGTGATGGCTACACTGATTAATCCTTTATGTTGGCTGCCTTGTGTGTTGTTCCAAGAGCTACCATTACCCCGTTTATTCATTTAACTTGTAGGCTGTCGTTCGTGACCCACCATGGTGGCATGACAAACTTTCTATGTAAACTGATTTAGAAGTCAGCTCTGACATGGATGTCGGATTAGAGGCCTCGACGTATAGAGAAATATAGGGTCGCATGTTCCGCACATAAGTTTGGACTGCTTCCTTCTCAAACATAGGATTGGGATGGCGAGGGTCCAAATTTATCCATCTTGATATGAACTGGTCCATGGACTCATCGAGATCAATGGTTTTGACCTCTCTCTCAACCTCCCATGTGTGTACTGAGTTGGAGGGAGTCGAGCATACCACTGAAAAGCTAGGACGTCAATGGTTTCAACAAATTGACAAAGAAGAAGTCTCCCATCTGTCGCTATTTCTCGACATGTTGCCTGAAAGTGGGCATGTGGTTCCTTTAAATATAAGAAACTTCCCTTTCTTGTAATCTTAGGGAAATGGGACTTGGTCAATGTATGAGGGTATGGCCTTTGATAAGGCATCGCAGCCTATATCTCAGGGATTTGTTTATTCTTTAGGATATGGGTCACCATAGCATCAATGTCTGCCTGAGGGATGGGGTGAGGGATAGAATTTTCCTATGAGGCAGAGGGCAGGGGCTGCCTTGGAGGTGCACCATCTGAGTGTTTGGAATTGATCTCATAGTTAGCTGATTGGCCTGCGGCATCTATACGATTGATCTTTTTCATCATCACATGCACCATATCCTCAAACTTATTCGTGCGCTCTTCCTGCGCATCACCAGGCTCGCTTATGACCACTACGGTAACTGTTTCTCTATGGAGCCAGCGTGAGTTGCAACTGAGGGATTGCGAACTTGACGGGTCGTGCATGGTAGATAAGTCAGCAGGGGGTTAGCATGCCCTGACTGAACTCGACTTTTGAATGGCAATCGCGTGAGAACCGGTTCTCGACAGTCTTGAGACCATGGCCAATGAGGGGCTGCATCATCTTCTACGATGTTAACCACAGTGCAAGGCTGATGGAGCTTTTCTTCAAGCTTCGTCATTTGAAGATGATTGAAGGTATTCTGGCGAAAAGGGTCATTAGAACTGATTATTTTGATTTCCTTGATCACTTAGTCAAAATTTTCCGATCTCTATCACATTTAACTTTGAGGCTTTGATGGACCTCATGTTAAAACTGTGATCCGGACTGCGGCTGATCGGCTCTTCTTGCACAAGAGAAAATTGTCTCCATCAGGTGCGACAGGGGATGAGGGCTAAGGACTGGGGTCATCTTGGTCGAGGAGGATGAAGGACTCGATCTTCCTTTAGGTCTTTGCCTCGAGCTCTATTGTGGGCTTCAGAGACACGACCAAAATAACAGGGCTGGTTCAGGATGATACTCTTGGGGAAGGTCTTCAAATACAAAGGTTGAAAATGCTTACTCGAAGAAGTAGGAGCAGGAAAGAGCAAGGTTGACTTATGAGGAGACCTAAGTCACGGGTGAGGGGCTATCTATGATGGTGACATGTGTGCACCTCGTAAAGAAGGGTCACGAGTGGTGTGGAGTTCAGCCCAAGCTCGAACAAGTGGTCTGGCCTTAGGAGGCCGAGAACTATAAGTAGGTATCTATAAGAGAACCTGTGGAGGCCTGCCCCTCACAGGTTGCGCTTGTGTGTGCAGAGTAGGAGGATGAGGAGGTTGTCTCCGGTGTACTTGGGTTGGCGCAGCAATAGAGTTGCCATGAGCGGTGGGATGCATATGAGTAGCATACGTAAGACCTGGCCTTGGAAAATTCGATCCTAAACATGAACTCAAGGTAACAGAACAGTTGACCCGAGGTGTGACTCAAGTGGGTAACCCACGAGCCTTGTGGTGTGTGTAAGAGGTGGAGGCCACAGGGCCTCCGTCTCTATGTGTCGAGGGCCTAGGGATAAAGTCTCGTGGTGGTGAAGGAATGTGAGGGGTAGCCTTGTGGCGACCCACAGAAGCAATGGCGACTTGCTTTCCTTTTGCAGAAAGGGATTAGGCATCCTTCCAGTGTACCTCAGCAGTACGACCAACAAGTGACTTGTAGGTGGCAAGGTGGATGCTGTGTGCAGCAACAGATGTGTTGCCGGGGTAAGGCATCTTGGTGGAGGTTCCACCAGAGCAAGGAGATGGGGAGTTATGGGACTTTTGGGTCCCTCCTCACACTAATCCAGGTCAAGACTCGGGGTCTTTGCTCAAAAACATGGTTGGGAATGAAGTTAAAGGAATTTGTTCCCTGGGGACACTCGCGAATGTAGGGATGAGAAAATCCCCTAATCCGGATGAATGGGTTACAAAACTCGCAAGCAATAAGTAGTGTGTGAATACAGAAAATAAAAAAGAGAAACTAGCCAAACAAGTACAATCTGACAAAGGGGTAATAAGTCCCCACTGGAGTCGTCAAGCTGGTCAGGTGTCTTGATCTTGCCCTCCGGATCTAGAAGATAGGGCGGCACGCGTCTCAGGTTTTGGGGACACACATGGTGTTTTGAGATCGCTCTCTCGGGAACCTCGTTCGAGAACGAGGGCAAGTATTACCAACCGATGAGAGAGGAATTAAGGTGAGTTCGGGACTTACTCCGGATGGCTCACGTGGTGCCCTCTTAAATCCTGAAGAAAGCCCCCCAATAATAAAACTGGTTCGAAATCGCCTCCCTTGGCTTGTATTCTCCTGTTTTCTGCAACCACACACATATGGAAAATATTATAATGCAGGTGGGTCAGTGGACCTCACTTGGCCTTTTGGGTGAACGTACATAGGCGTGCAAATTCACAAGAAGAAGGAAAGAACGAGAGAAGAAAGATTGGGGAGAGAAGAATTTAACCAGGAGGGGAGATGAACACAGTGGCTAAGCTGATGAGTAATTGGCCTGACGTGGTGGTTAAACGGGCTCGGTAACTCAGATATGCTCAACAGGATTACTACTAAACGTTAATATTGATACTAACTAGCTAGACACGATGGTTAGTCAATTGTGGCAATAAAGTGGGCATAGTAATTCTAACACCAAAACATTATAGCTAGACGACAAGACTACCATGATAGGCTAATCTCAACCCCTCTTTAATCAAACAAAAGAATAATAGAAATAATAGATATCATAAAGAAAAAACATAAGAAGAGTAAGATAAGAGAAGAAAAGAAAAGAAAGGAGTCGGAAGAGAAAGAAAGAAAAATAAGAGTGTGAGAGAAGAGAGAAGGAAGGAGAAAAGAGCGTGAAAGACACAGTCAGTGCAAGGCATCGAAGGCTGTGTTGGAAGAGGAGGAGAAGGAAAGACATAGTCGGTGCAAGGCATCGCTGGTTGAGCTGGAAAGAGAATAGAGAGACGAACATAGTCGGTGCTAGGCTTCGTCGGTTGTGTTTAATAAGTGATGAGATAGAAGACACAGTCCGCACTGGGCACCGCCGACTTGGTTGGAAAGCGAAGATAAAAAGGACATAGTCGACGTTAAGCTTCTTCGTCTGTATTAAAGAAAAGAGTAGAGAGAAGCCACAGTCGGTGTCAGGCATCGCCAGCTGTGCTATTCAGAGAAGAAAGAGAAGATGCAGCCAGCACTAAGCTTCGTTGACTGTATTAGACAGAGAAGAGAGAGAAGATGTAGTCGGCACTAGGCCTCACCAACTGTATTAGACAAAAAAGAGAGAAGATGTTGTCGGTGCTAGGCTTTGCTGACTATATTAGATAGAGAAGAGAGAGAAGATGCAGTCGGTATTGGGCTTCATCGACTGTATTGGATAGAGAAAGCAGAAGATGCAATCAGCGTTAGGTTTCACCGACTGTATTAGATAGAGAAGAAAGACCATGCAGTCGGCATTAAGCTTCACCGATTATATTAGATAGAGAAGAGAGAGAAGATGCAGTCGGCACTAGGCTTCGTTGATAGTGTTTAAATAGAGAAGAGCGAGAAGATGCAATCAGTGCTAAGTTTCACCAATTGTGTTAGACGAGAGCAGAAAGAGTGATAAAGATTTGAAGACGAGAGAGAGATAAAGATGAGAAGAAGGGAAAGAAAGAGATAAAGATGAGAAAGAGGAGAGAGAATGATAGGGATGAGAAGAAGAGAGAAGGAGAGATAGAGAGGAGGAGAGAGAAATAGGGGAGGAGAGATGGAGATGAGGAGAGAGAAAGAGAGGAGGATAGAGAAAGAGGGAAGGAGAGATAGAGATGAGGCGAGAGAAAGAGAGGAGAAGAGAGAAAGAGAGGAAAAGATAGAAAGAGGGGAGGAGAGAGGAAATTACCTTATCAAAGGGTACCAACCCTTTTCTTCTCTCTCCAAGACGCACTCATAAGTTCAAGAGGAAATTGAAATTTTATTGATCGTCGTATGAAATGAACCCAAGGTCCTTTACAATTTGGGTTTGCATACGTATATAGTATTGGGCTAAAACATGGGTGTACACCCAAAACTACCTAAAATTGAAGATAATTGTAATTTATTTTAATTAAAAAAAATTCTAAAAATGGGTGCAAAAGGACTATTTTACCCTTGCCTAACAATGTGAAAAATTCCAGAACAGCCCTTACTACTGCCCGAGAACTTGCATGATCTTCCATGAGTGATCCAAGGTTGTTCTTATGCCCGTTTGATTGAAATATGATTTTTTTTCTTGTGGGTCTCTGCATGGCGATTCATTTGATACCAACTTCGTGTCATTAACCATGTTTTTAAGCCATGGTCATGAAACTTGAAACTTGCTTTAATCTTGAAAACTTTGGATCGATTGTGTGCTCATTTCTTAATTTTTTTTCTTTGGTTTCTTCACTGAATTGCGCTGAGCATGCTATCACGATCACGTTGCAATAAACACAATTGATTTTGTGTCCAGATGAAGATTTTGTCGTCTTGAGTTTTTTGCAGAATCTTGAAATCCAGTAGCCGAAATTTAAAGCAGCTTCGATGCTTTCATGTGTGAAATCCAATTGTTCATCGTACGTGGGGTTCGGGTCAAGGATAGCCACAGAACTTACGTACATAATGCAATTGGTTTCATGCCAATCGGGTATCAAATTGATCGCCATGTCGAGCCCTACAAGAAAACAATGATCTTTCCATCAACCGGACATCAGAACAACCCCAAATCATCAAGATCACACAAGTTCTAAGGCAACACAGAGACTGTTTTGGATTTCCATAAATTGTTAGGAAGGGGGAAATTTAACATTTTGCACCCTATTTTCTAATTTCTTTTAATTCAATTTAATCTTAATTTTCAGCAAATAGGGTTACTTTTGATCATCCACCCATGTTCAGACAAATTTTATGTATACATCGTACCATCATTGTAAGCTAAGGACTCAATCCCTCATAAAAAGAGAGAGTTTTTACTTAATACAGTTTCTCTTTCTTCTCATTATTGTGTGACGTTTGGAGAGAGAGTAAGGTGAGAGAAACTTTTGGACCAATACCCCTAGGCTCAAGGTAAACCTTCTCTCTCTTCTTTTTCTTTTCTTCTTCTCTCTCATACTCCTTCTCTTTCATCTTCTCTGTCTGAGCTCCCCTCAAAGGTCATGCACTACCGTGGCTGTGCCGTGCATGCCTCTCCTGTGGTTTCACAGGTCGCGCATGGTGAAGGCAGCGCCTTGCACGAGCGTCCTCCTCCTTCTGTTCGTCCATCTCAAACTCTCGACTAGGCTTGAAGAAGGCGCTGCTCATCGTCGTCTGCAGACGCATCCTCGATGCCTCAGTGAAGAGCGCAGACGGGCTCATTTCCGCCCGCAGGGGTCTTCCTACATTGCATGTCTATAGCAGACGGCGATGCCTATCGCCACCTGCAAGAGGTCTCAGCAATATTTATTACCGCTGGAAAGAGGTCACGACAATGTCTATCGTTGCCCACGAGCTTTCCTCACGTGCGCGGTGCTTATCACCATCCACTAGCCTCGCTTATGCATTCAGTGCTCATTGTCACTCACCTTGCATCCCTTGCCTACCGTCGTGCGCCTCATGAGAATTATCATTTCGCGCTTCGCAAATGGCTATTGTCGCATGCTTCACGAGAGGTTATCGCCGCCCATGCAAGGGTGCGCTGCCTTCTTGTGTTGCCAATAGTAATGCCAACGCAGTCTATAGTTCTCTACTTCACCTCATGCCCCGAGCATTAGTGTCTAGCACCGTCCAAGCGCCGTGACATTGTTACACCATGGTCGTGGCTGGAGACACCTAGCGTCGTCAGCACCCTATCTCTCCGCCATCTCGTGCCTTCTCTTCATTCTCTCTTCTTCTCACTTGATTGAGGGTTGACCTAGCTTAACACCACCATATCGGCCTCGATTTTGAGTAGTCTTGCAGTCATGCTGTTCCTGAGTATCATGCCCAACTTGCTACCACTCCAAGTCGGTCACTATCCGACAATCAATCTAGTCTCATACTTCATAAAGTTTTCTTCTCTTTTCGACCTTTACTTGAAACTTCAACTTCATCTTCCTAACTTCTCACATTCTTAGCCACACGAATGTGCATTACCCTAAGACAAGGGTAGGTCTCCTTGACCCACTTGTCTTGCAAATTTACCATAGAAGTGTTGTGCAGAAAAACAAGGAGATTACATGTTAAGGGAGGCGATACCGACCCAGCTAAAGCAGCTGGGGGGATTTTCGATGTGATCTAAGAGGGTGCTCACCTGAGCCAGCCCGAGTAAGTTTCGAACCCACCTTAAATTAGTAAGTCCCGAACCCACCTTAAATTCCTCTTTCATCGATTGTTATACTTGCCCTTACTCTTGAGCAAGGTTCTGAGAGAGCGATCTCAAATCTCGGGTTCACTAGAAACCCGAGATACGTGCCGCCTAATCATCTAGATTCGAAGGATGAGGTCGAGGCACCGAACCAAAGTCCCCTAAAATGGGACCGCTTTTGAGGCCATCCTCCTATCATGCCTGAACAATTAGGATGAGCCAAGTAGCCCCCAGTAATGCCAGTAGGACGTAAGCCGAAGAGGTACATTGTCTGCCTTTTCTTACCTCACCTAGCTTCAAACATCCAGGGTGAAGTTGCCAAGAATGGGACCGTCTGTAAGGCCATCCTCCTATCATGCCAAGACGATCAGGACAAGCCAAGGAACCCCCAGCCACACCGGTAGGATGTAAGCCGGAGAGCTTGTAGAAGTGATAGCCATCTGAGCCACCAGCTCTTTCGAAATGATGGCAAAGTCTAAAGTTTCACGCACATCAGTGCCAGAGGCAGCCCTCGCTTCAACTTGCCTTGACTCTTCGATACCAGCCTCGTCACCTTGGCCTTCACCTATGAGGGTCACGACTATTGTCCCAGCATCCTCCAAAGAAGCTCTTTCCCCTTTCTTCTCACCCTCTTGATCCGTCACGACAGTATTGGCAAGTTCAGGAGCTGCTTCTTCCCTTTTGGCCTCATCAATTACCGATTCAGCTTTTGTCATGGCCCCTTCTATCCAGTCTCCACCCTTAACAACCAAAACCTTGGCCACAAAAAGCTCAACCCCTTCATCTTCGCGATCTGTGCCCTAGGGGTTAGCAGCCTCTTGGTACTCAGGGGCATCATTAACCATAAGCCCTTTCTCTTGAATCAAGGCCCTTGACTTTGTCGGGGAACTAAATTCCTGAAGCACAGGGGCCACATCGATAGTTAGATCCCTTCCTAGAGTAATCGCTCTAGAGCTTTCAGTCTCATTAGTCTCCATGTGAGCAAGATTTGACCCCAGAACTACCCCTAAAGTGGTGCCTCTCCAAGTTCTAGAGTCATTTCCCAATCAAAAGCAATAACAATAGGCTCAGAAGGGCCGAAGTCATTCACCTCCGTTTCTTAAGAAGAAGAGAATAGTTCAAGAGAGATAAAAGATGGTGGAGAAAGCACAAAAGTTGACACTGGTGGAGTTGCTAATGAATCAAAAGAAGGAGAGCTACCACTTGATTACAAAATCACAGGACGTTTGGCACCTCTATGTCTTCGAATACGACTACCAGCTTGAGAAAGTGCACAAGTACCGGTAGGGGTAGATGGTTTCCTTTTCTTTCCACCTACCAGAGGAGGAACAGTCGCTCCATAACTCCCTCCTTGAGAACGGCCCGCTGGTTAGGTGCCTCGATCTCGCCCTCCGAATCTAGATGATCAAGCGGCATGTGTCTCGGGTTTCAAGGGAACCTGAGACTTGAGATCACTTTCTCGGGAACCTTTCTCTAAAACAAAGGTAGGTAAACCAACCGATAAGAGAGGAATTTGAGGTGGGTTCGAGACTTACTCAAGCTGGCTCACGTGGGTGCCCTCTTATATCATGAAGAAAGCCCCCCGGTGGGGAACGTACATGGGCATGCACACTCAAAAAGAGGAAGAGAAGAATGAGAGAAGAAATATTAACCCAGATGGTGAGATCGACACTGTGACTAAAATAGTATGTAATTGACCCGACGTGGCAGTAAAAAGGGCATGATAAATCAAACCAGCTCAACATAATTACTACTAGATGACACTATCAATACCAATTAGCTAGACACAATGGCTACTCTGTTGTGGTGATAAAGTGGGCAAGTAACTTTGACTGGCACAACGATATTATGACTAAATGATAGGACTGTCACGGAAGGCTAGTCTCGATCCCTCTTAATCAAATGAATGAATAAAAAAAAGAATAGAGATCAGAGAGTTAGAGAAAAGAAGAATGATAAGAGAAGAAGAAGAGAATAGGAAGGAGGGGAGAAAGAGAAGGAAAGGAAAGGAAGAGAATGAGAGAGGACAGAGGGAAAAGAAAAGGTAAAGACAGACAAAGACGACATTGACAGAAGGTGAGAGAACTCTCAGATGGTGTTATGTCCTTGCTAGCTCTGACGAATAGGGAGAAGAATGAAAAGACACAGGCGGCAATGCGCTTCCCGACTATGATAGAAGGAAGGGGAGAGAAGACATAGGCGGCACTGAGCCTTCGCCGGCTATATTAGAAGAAGAAGAAGGAGAAGACATAGATAGTGTTGAGCCTTCGCCGGCTATGGTGGAAGAAGAAGAAAGAGAAGACACAGGCGTTGCTAAGCCGTCACAGGTTGCGTTAGAAGAAGAGGAAAGAGAAGACATAAGCGATGCTAAGATTTAGCTGACTGCATTAAAAGAGGAGGAAAGATAAGACACAGGCAGCTCTAAGCCTTCACCGGCTGTGCTAGAGGAAAAGGAAAGAGAAGACACAAGTGGTGAAAAGCCTTTGCTAGCTGTGTTAGAAGAATAAGAAAGAGAAGACACATGAGGTGCTAAGCTTTCATCGACCGTGGTAGGAGAAGAGGAAAGAGAAGACACAGGCGTCATAAAGCCCTCATCGGCTATGTTAGAAGAAGAAGAAAGAGAAGACACAAGTGACGTTAAGCTTTCGCCGGTTGTGTTTGAAGAAGAGGAAAGAGAAGACACGGGCAGTGCTAAGCCTTCGCTGGCTGTGTTAGAAGAAGAAGGAGGCGCTGAGCCCTCGTCGACTGTGTTAGAAGAAGAAGAAAGAGATAGAGCACAAATGGCAATGGACTTTACCGTCTGGGACACAAGAGAGATGAAAGAGTTTTGACAAAAGCCTGGCCCGCCATACAAGTTAAGGTCCGGCTCACTGTTTGTGTCTTAGAAATAAGAAGACATCACACCCGGCATGAGGTCCACCACGGTTGAATAAAGAAAAGAAAGAAGAGCAGGGAAAGAGAGACATGATAGATCAAAGAATGAAGAGAGAGAAAGAGATAAGGATGAAAGAAGGAAAGAAAAAGGGAGACATGAGAGAGACAAGAGGAGAGAGAAAGAGAAAGATAGAGATAAGAGAGAAAGGAGGAAGAAGAAAGAGCGAGATGAGAAAGGAAAGAGAAGAGAAAGAGAGAGATAGAGATGAGAGAGAAAGGAGGAAGAAGATAGAGAGATAGAGACAAGAGAGAAAAGAGGAGAGAGAAAGAGAGAGATGAGAGAAAAGAGGAGTAGAGAGAAAATTACTTAACCGAGGGGTACCGACCCTTTTCTTCTCTCTCCTCTCTCTCTCTCCAAGATGCACCCACGAACTTAAGCAAGAATTGAAATCTTTATTGAATGATTTAAGAATGAACCAAAGGTCCTTTTAGGCCTTGCATGTTTATATAGAATTGGGCCCAAACATGGGTGGATACCCAAAAAGTAGCCTAATTGATAATAATTACAATTTAATTGAATTAAAGAAAATTAAGAAAATAGGGTGCAAAAAGGACTGTTTTTCCCTTGCTAAACAATAGATGGAATTTCATAACAGTCCTTGTAGCTGCTCGAGAACTTGCTTGGTCTTTCGTGACTGAGCCGAGGTTGCCCTGATACTTGTTTGATCGAAAGATGATTCTTTTATTATAAGGCTTGGCATGGCGATCAATTTGATACAACCTTTGAGCCATGGATCATGTTTTTAGGCCACAATCATGAGACTTAAAATTTTGATGAATCTTGAAAACATTGGATCAATAATGCGCTCGTTCCTTGATAGTTTCCATGATTTCTTCGTTGTAGTGCACTAAGCATGTTGTCACGATTGCGTGGCAACAAATGAGACACGATTTTGAGCTCGAATGAAGATTTCGCAATTTTTGAGTTTTTGCCGGAATCTAAAGTCCGGCTGTTGGAATTTACAGTCACTTTGTCACTTTCACTTGAAAAATCCAACCATTTATCATGTATGTGTTTGGACTAATCGTAGCCCTAGAGCTTACGCACACGATGAAATTGGTTTCACGTTGAACTGATACGCGAGTGCCACGATTTGGTCATTTGAGTGAGATATGTCGCTGCTGAATTTTCTGCACATTCTTCATGAATCGTCAACTTCTCTTTAGCTTTTCTCCATGCTGGGGTGTTGTCAGGGGGCATACCACATAATGAAATGCTTGTCTTGACGAAATGGACACGCCCACAAAATAAGAGAGCAATCCGACTAGGGATAGTTGAGATATGGGCCCTAAAATTCACTGCCTGTGATTGTAAAAGAGTCACCTTTAATGGTATAATGGTGCAGGGTGGCCACATGGGAATAGTGTACTGCTCCTCTTGTTTTAATGTTTTATCCATAACTTTGTCCTTGAGTGTCCGATTAAACCAAAACTTGACCCATAGGGGTTTTCAACTGTGCCGGATCTAATGGCGATGGTACCACAACAATTTGATCCACCAAAAATATATTTCCAATTACAGAATTCGTTTAAGGGTGTTAGGGGCCAATTTTTTTGAATTTGTTTCATTGTGTTCACTGCCTTACACATGTCAGAATATGATGAAACTTGGTAGGTGACCTTTTGGATTGTATATGAAGATCTCAACTAGTTTTGAGGCTATTTTGTGACTATTGAAAATTCTACTGTTTTGTCAGGCTTTATTGACCGACTTCGTCTTTTTTCTACACTAGGGACCAAGGTTCCCAAAAATATGTTCAAACAACTTGCCCAACCGAATGTAATGCTTTGAGGAAGTGAGAAGGAAAACATTCGAAAAAACTTCCCTCGGCTTTATTTCTTTTTTATTCCTAGCCACAGGACCACGTGGACACCGAGGAGATTCACGTAATGCTGCAACTAGGATGCTTAGATGTTGGGATGCATTGTTTATAGGTCCATCGGTGGAGACTTTAGGTTGAGAGGAGACTTTTTTGAGGGATCCTGTCAAAGTCCTCACCTTCAAGGGACTAGTTGTAATTCTGATAGCTGAGGGTTTTTTACGGACCTCATTGATCAGAATCAAGATCCGTATGGCAATTGAGTGCCTTATTGAAGGGCATTGTTCCCATTTGGTATGGGTTTGTTTGTATCCACTAGTGTTAAGCCACATTTTGAGGATTTTTGAATGGTGTGATGAAGGGCATTATGTCGGTGCCGTCTGCTTTGTGCACCAGTTATTCCTTAGCGAGTAGGGTACCTCAATTTATCAAGGTGACCGGCTTTGGGTTTAACCCCTACCCACTGCTGTGTAGTTCCGACAATCAAGATACCTTTCCATCTTGATTATCGCACCAAAGTCATGGCTAACTTAGCTTTTATGGAGCATCTTCAACATTTGTGGAGTGTGTTGGTAAAGGGAATGATGCTCTTGTTCATGAGACTTGTCTTGTTTTCTTGGCAAATCTTCTGCTCATCGAGTCCTTCCTATAAATGGACTCAGGGTGTCAGAGTCTTTCCTTGAAGCTTGTATTTTTTATTCTTGGTATTGTGACACCAGGGATTTTTCTTTTTGAGTGTGGGCTGAAGCTGCCTGTTGAGGGGAGTGCTGCATGAACCTGTTTATGAGTCCGAGCATCCTTTGCAGATTTCACTTGGACTTGGGAAGTGGTGTCGTAGAGACGGTTTTCACCAACTTCCGTTTTATTTGGGCTCTTTTACCCATGACCGTTTTGGCCATGTCCACCCTTTTCTTCCATTTTTTCTCACGATGCCCTTTTAGGTTTTCACCATGCTCGAGTTTTTTATTTTAACGGAACTCTTTTACACATGGCTTCGTGACCATGCCCCTCCGTCATTTTTACAAATGGCAGTCCCTTGTCCAGGTGTGCACCATGCCCGTTATTTTTGTCTTTTCTTTTTGTGAGGGTGTGTTTAAGGTAATGCTTTCGGGACCTGTGTGAAGCAGTTTAACGTCACGCGACGAGGACGTGCAACTAGACGTCCACTATAGTTTAAGGCCATATAGTTCGGACCAGGGTGCTAAGCCTTTTAACATCATGTGGCTAGGACGTGTACTATAGTTTAAGGTCATATAGTTTGGACCTATGTAGTTTAAGGTCATGCAGCTGGACCTCCACTACAGTTTATGATCTAATAATTTGGACCGTGCAGTTTTCGGTCGTGCACCTAGATCGAGGCTGTGTAGTTTAAGGTCATGCAGTGTGGACCAAGGCATGGGTCACCATGTGGGTGAAACTGCATGGGGAATAAGTTTGTAGATGGGAGTCTGACTCCTTGGGTACAAAATGGTTAAGGCCAACAAGGGGTTCTACTAGGAAGATCGACTTCATTAGGGATAATGGGAACAAGTGTGGGTCCCGTATAGGTGAAATATGGTACTCGACTCCTTGACGACAGGATAACTAGGTGTGAGGTAGACCCACTAGGGGTTACATCGGTAAAAAAAAATGACCTTAACTCCACTAGAGATAATGGGTTGCAGTAATGGTATGACTCCTACTGGGGATGCGAAGTCATGGTGTGAGTTCAACGTCCTGGGTACCACTCCGCTAGCGATAATAGCTCACGGTCAGGGTGCAACTCTACCGGGGATGAGAATAGTAGGACACACGGATTTAGCATGGGGTGTGCGGCAATGATCATTTCTTGAACACTCAGTCGGCGCTGAGTCTTTCGAAAACACAACCGACGATGAGGTTGGAAAATAGTATTTCTTGAATACCCTAATGGTGTTGTGATTTAAAAAACATAGTCGGCACTGAGGCAATCGTGCTAGCTCTTAAACACGGCCGGTGCTGAGAAAACAGCCAGTGCTGAAGTAACTAAAAACATAGCCGGTGCTTGGTGTGGGTTAGTGTTCGGGCCCTGACTCAAGCCCGACCTGGTTCTGGCCTATGTTTTATGGAATTTCATGGGCGGCTGTGAAACTTTGCCCAAGCCTCGAGTCAGAGCTAGACTCGGTCCGACCCATTGACGTTTGGCCTTCTTGGACATGGCTAGTATTCCCAATTTGTCAAGGGCATTTGTGGAAAGCTTTGGCTATATAATGGGGTTAACCCCCATTTTCACTGTTTCACCGAAAGGTAAAAAGACTTAGGGTGAAAATTTCAAAAAGCGTGAGGTAGAGCTTCGGCAAACACATAGGGTATTCTAGCAAGGGTAACAGGAGGTTTCCCGTAAACAAGGAAGGTTCTGGCTGAAGGAGACACCAGCAGGAAAAGAGAAGGGATTAGATGGAGTTGCAGCAGTTTACCGACTGAAATCCGAGGGATTGCAGAGAGACGTGCTGCTTGGGGACTTTTGCTGTGCTTCTGATGATTTCCAATCAAAAGGCAGCAAAAGCGAAGGTTTCACGATGATTTTTCTGGTAGGGAAAAGGAGAATTTCCAGCAAGAAAGTGAAAGGTAGCAGGAACAGAGACCGTCATTGAAGGTGAAATTTCAGGAGAAGGTGAACGGTGGTAAAAATCCTCGGGAAGGTGTGCAATCATCAGTGAGACGAAGGCCAGTTCCTTCTAAAGAAGACTACTTTGTATGTTTGACATACTCGTCAGATGAATTCAAGCTGACTCGGAGATGGTTGGTTTCTACTTTTGGCCTATAGCGGTCCTCTTATCCTCAGATGCAAGAGTAATACTACAGGTGTCAACTATTCTCTTTTCCTCAGATGCAAGAGATTTGTATCCTCCCTAATAATGGGCTTTTTGGCTTGTAACTTGGAACTCCTTCTTACAGCAGTAAAAAGAGTTAAACTTTGTTTTCAGAATGTCTTATTCATTTTCTTTTTACCCTCCTATTTTGCTCTTTTGCTGTTGTGCATGAAGTCTTTTTGAGTATGCATCATGGGTAATATTTCTTTAGGTATCGCTTATTGATAGGGGACATTGCCTCCTCTTTGTCAGGATGTGCTAGTATGTAAGCTCCATTTGGCGAGACCTTTTTTACAATAAAGGGACCTTTCCACTTGTGCTCAAACTTCCCTTTACGCCAACCACGCAAAATAGTTGGCCTCTTGATGGTCAGAACCAGATCCCTATGAACGAATTAGCGATCTTTGACTGACTTATCTAAGGCTCTCTTCATTCTCCCCTGGTTAAGTTCTAGATTCTGCTGAGCTTCTAGCCTCTTTTCATTGAGCGCCTCTAATTCTTAATACCGAAGTTTGACTCTCTCATCTTAGTCCTTGATGTATAGCAACACGCAATGAAAGGATTTGAATTTTAAGAGGTAAAATTTCTTCACCCCCATAGACTAGGGAGTAAGGAGTGGAACCGGTGGCATTTCGTGTGGTAGTGCGATAGGCCCACAAGACTTCAAGAAGCTTTTCATGCCAGTTCTTCCTTGTCTTTGATACTAATTTCCTTAAAACATTGAACGCTTCAGCCAATCAATTGGCTCAAGGGTGGTACATAGTTGAGTACCTCCACTTGAAACCGAATTGGTTAACAAAACGATCAATGTGATGACTTCTGAACTGAGGGCCATTGTCCGATATAATGCGATCAAGAACTCCAAACCGATATATGATGTGATGTCGAACGAAATTAACTACTATTGTCCCAGGAACTTGCTTAAGGTGGATCACTTCAGCCCACTAAGAGAAATAGTTTGTTGTAGCTAGAATAAAGACATGAACCATTGTCAAAGGAGGGTCAATAGGCCCTACAATGTCCATGCCTCATTGTGAAATGGGTCATGATGACAGTGTAGGGTGTAAGGGTTCTGAAGGTTAGTGAAGAAAACTTGAGTCTATTTGGCACACCAGGCACTTTTTATCATAGTTTAAGGAATCAACAATCATTGAAGGCCAAGAATAACCCAATTAACGTATCCGTTCATAGAGCTTAGGACTGGATTGGTGTAGTCCACAAATGCCTGAGTGTACTTCTTCCAACACCTTATTTGCCTCTTACGCATCCACACATCTAAGAAGAATACTGTCAAATGACCATCTGAAGAGATCATCTCCTTCAAGGAGGGTATACTTGGTAGATATTTGATGTAAATAGTTGCGTTCAACAGAATCTTCTGGGAGCCTGCCATGTTTTAGGAAACTAGTGATGGGCACTCTGCAATCTTCTACCTGCTCAACTTCCATGCATATGGGTCAAAGAATTCTGGTTCTTGGTTTCTAACCATAGCTCCTTGAGTCCGTGACATTTCTTATTCAGTCTTGATTACTTCTTTAGCTGATAAAAGTGCTTTGAATGGATAGGGAGGGCACTCAGGGAAGAGATTTCTCTCATCATCTTCATCTACCTTCGTTCTTAGTTCAATGTTCTCCACTTTGCCACCCAGACAAGCGTGGGTCCTGATATGGATAATTGAACTGTAGCCCTGAGCGTTTAGCCTCCTGAGTATGTTACTCAAGGATATGTCCTCAAACTAGGCCATATATGATTTTGTAGTATCAGGATAAGGCTTGAGAGTGTCATTTATTGCATCAAATATTCCCTTGAGTAATCGAATAACCAACTTAGACTCGCCATAGATATTGAGCTATTCCAAGTCTAGATCGAAGGCTATTTCCAAACCTAAGGGCCTGATATTCTGCCTCGTTATGAGAATTGACCTCGCCAAGAGAGAAAGAAAGTGGCAATACACCTCTTGTCAGAGTCTGTAATACCACTCCAGCGCCTCCTTGGTCAGATTGGAAGGCTCCGTCATAGTACATTTCCCACGTGTGAGTAAGTTCCGCACATAATACTTCTTCGTCAGGGAGATCACTCGATAAAGGAGATTCCACTGCTGCGAGAAAATCAGCTAGGGCTCGGCCCTTTATGTCCTTTTGTGGGGCATACATGATGTCGAATTCCATCAGCAATAATGCCCACTTAACAAGACGTCCTGACAAGCATGAGCATGTCATGAGAAACTTTACAGGATCTGCTTTTGATATAAGTTTCACTTCATGACCAAGCAAGTATTGACAGAGTTTTTGTACCTCAAAGATCAGAGCAAGGCAAATATTTTCAATAGGGGGACAATTCTGCTCAGTCCCTTGCATCCTACGACTGAGGTAATATAATGCGGTCTCTATCCCTTCATCATTGTTTTGTGCTAATAAAGCGACTAGTCCAAAGCGGTGACGTACAAGATAAGTGGTTTTCCTAACACTGGTGTAAAAAGCACTAGAGGATTGAGAAAATACTGCTTCATGTCATCAAGTGTTGACTGACACACTTCATCCAAGATGAATGTGGTATCCTTCTTCAACAGGTTCATGAAAGGCCTGCAGTGACCCGAGAGGTTTGAGATAAACCTATGGATGTAAGCAAGCTACCCTTGAAGGGACCTCAATTCTGGCAGTGTAGTGGGTGGTAGCATTTCTTGGATCGCTTTTATCTTGATTGGCTCGACCTCCAATCCCCTGTGTCTTACATTGCAACCCAAGAATTTTTTGGAATGCACACCAAAGGTGCATTTCAGCGAATTCATTTTGAACTGATGAAGGCATAATCTTTCGAACACCTTTTCAAGATCTTTCAAGTGAGCTTCTTTCTCCTCGGATTTCACCACAAAGTCAGCGACATAGCATTCGACCTCCTTATGCATCCTGTCGTTAAAGATGGTTGTATAGCAAAAGAATCCTTTTGGAGTTAGGAACGAGGTGGCTTCCTTGTTTGCCTGGGGCCATCCGTATCAAATTGTACCCGGAGTATCCATCCATGAAAGAGAAGATCTGACAGTGAGCTGTGGAGTCAATGCGCATTTTCGTAAATGGCAACAGAAAGTCATTCTTGGGGCAAGTGGTATTGAGATGGCGGTGGTTAGGTTCCTCAATCTCGCCCTCCGGATCTGGTGACAAGGTTCTCGGGTTTCTGATGAAATTGGGATTTGAGATCACTCTCTCGAAACCTTGCTCGATGGCAAGGGAAAGTATAGCAATCAATGAGAGAGGAATTTTAGGTGGGTTCGGGACTTACTCGGGCTCGCTCACGTGGGTGCCCTCTTAGATCACGAAGAAAGTCCCCCAGCTTCTTGAGCTAGTTTGGAATCACCTCCCTTGGCCTGTAATCTTCTTATTTTTCTGCACAACACATCTATGGTTAATTTGTAAGACAAGTGGGTCGAAGGGACCCACCCTTGTCTTAGGGCAATGCATGTTCACATGGGAAGGCGATGAATTGCAAGGTTCGGTGAAAGATAGAAAAGATAAGAGAGCTTGATAAAGGGGTGAGACTAGCATGACAACCAGAAATTACCGACTCGGAGTGGTAGCAATATGGGAATGGTTCTTAAGACTAGCACGATGGAAATACTACTCGAAACTGAGGTTAGCACATCGGTGACAGGCTAGGCCTACCCTCAGTCAAGTGAGAGGAGAAAGAGGAAAGAATAAGATGGCAAAGAGAAGGGGAAATCCGGATGTCAATAGGCACCGCAGTTGACAACGCGAGGAGACGACACATCCCTTGCGGACGGCGCTGACTCTTGATAAGGCACACGATGATGGTTTCCCCTTAGTCACACAGTGAGAGGCATGGGATGCAAGGAGAATGGCGATAAGCACCGGTCGTACGGAGGAAGCTCGTGCACAGTGGTGGGTGTCGCCAGAGCCCCTAGCGGGCGGTGATAGGTATCACTGTCTGCCCAAGACGTGCAGTAGAGGAAGACCCTTGCAGGCAGCAACAAACTTCGCTGTCTGGGTTCTTCACCATGATGTCACAGCTACGTCTATGGGAGGTGATAGGCAGTGCCGTCTATAGACTTCACTGGAAGAAAGAGACAGACGAATAGAAGGGGAGGGGGACGTGTGCATGGTGCTACCATCGCCCTGCACAACCCGTGAAACTAACGAAAGGCGTGCACAGCACTGCCACTACCGTGCACGACCTCCGCAAGGAACTCCGACGAAGAAGAGGGACAAGAGAGGGGAGAAGAGAGAGAGAAGAAGAAAAGAAAAAGAAGAAAGATAAGGTTTACCTCAACCTTAGGGGTACCGGTCAAAAGTTTCTCTCACCTCACTCTCTCTCTCAAACATGACAGCACAATGGTAAGAAACAAAAACGGGTATTAAGTGAAAGCTCTCTCTTGTTTATGTATGCCTCTGCCCCTTCTTTTTTTTCTACGTACAATGATGGTACGTATATGTAGAAGTGTGCTCTAAACATGGGTGGATGATAAAAAATAACCCTAATTGCTTGAAATTAAGATTAAATAAAATTAAAATAAATTAGACAATAGGGTGCAAAATTATAGATTTACCCCTCCTTAACAAGTTGTGGAATTCGATAACAGTCCCTGTGTTTCCCTAGGACTTGTGTGATCTTGCATGGCAGATCCGTGGTCATTATGATGCATGGTTGATTATAAGCTGATTGTTTTCTTGTAAGGCTCGGTATGGCGATCGATTTCATACCAACTTCGAGCCATGGATTGTGCTTTTTGTGCACGATCATGTGATTTGAAATTTGAGTATATCTTGAAACTTTGGATCGATAGTGTGTTTGTTCCTTATTATTTTTTGTGTTTTCTTCGATGAATCACATTGAGCATGCCACTACGATTATGGGACACCAAATGCAGCTCGATTTCGTGACCGAACGAAGATTTGAAAGTTTGGAATATTTGCCAGAATCAAGGATTCTGGCGATGGAATTTGCAGTCTATTCGTCAGCTTTGTGTGTAGAATCCAACAGTTAATCATGTATGGGGTTCAAGTCAGAGATGGTCCGAGACCTTACGCCCGCAATGGAATTAGACTCGCGTCAATCGGATTCACGAACGGCGTGATTTTCCCACTCGAGCGAGGCATGACGATGCTAAATTTCTTGCAGTTTTTTTATGGATCAGCAACCTCTCTCTAGCTTCTCTTACTCTCTCGGGTATCGTCACAAGGCGTGCCACATGTCGACGCGCTCGTCTTAACTAGACGAACATGCTCACCAAATTTGAGTGTAATCTGACTTAAGACAAGTGAGATATGAGCATCAAAAGTCATTGGTTGTGACTATCCCTTCAATGGTGTAGTGTTATAGGGTGGCGGTACGAGAATAGCGTGTGGCTTCTCCTGTTTCAATCTTTCGCCTATAACTTCTTCCAAGAATGTTCATTTTAACTGAAACTTGACCCTTGGGGGTTATCAACAGTTTCGGATCCAATGGTAGTGGTCTCACAGCAATTTGAGATGCTGAAAAATGTAGCTCTAGTAATAGGGGTTCGTTTCACCATGCAAGAGGTCGATTCTACCAAAATTGTTTCTCAGTCTGCACTGCCTTAGACATGTCAAAATCCGACAAAACTTTACAGGAGACTCTTGAGACACCTCATGAAGATCTTGGGTAGTTCTAGGGCTGTTATAAGACAATAGAAATTTCCACAACTTGCTAGGACTTTATTGAGCAAGGGCCCCATGTTGATGAAAAGTACCTTCCCACAGCATGCCCCGCCGAATGTTGTGCTTCAAGAGAATCGAGAAGTGTAACATTTTGGGATGTTTGAGGGATCTTTGTCAAATTCCGCACCCTCAGGAAACTATCTGTTGTTCTGGAGCATGAGGCCTTTGTCAGGACCTCCACGTACAGAAGTAGGGCATTTTTTGAAGGCTAAATGCTATGAACGTTTGATCGGTGTTGTCTACTGCTACACCAAGTTTTATTTTGATGCTCAAGGTATCTCTTATAGATCCGGTCAAACGGGTTCTAGTCGGGGGCTTCTAACCCAACACGAAAGTCTGGTCCCATGTAGGCTAGGGGGTTTGGTGAAAACTACGCTGAAACCTGTGACAGGTTAGACCATGGCTTTGTCAGTTTCTTGGCTTCACGATGAATCTTAGCATTATTGGAGGGATCATTTGGTCATTGTCCACACCCTCAAGGACTCTTGTTGTTGTTGAACTAGGGAGATCTTATGCCGCTCTCACTCCATGATGAGCCATAAAACTAGGGAGATCTTATGCGGCTCTCACTCCCTGATGAGACATCAAACTAAGGAGATCTTATGCGACTCTCACTCCCTGATGAGACATGTAACCGGGGAGATCTTATGAGGCTCTCACTCACTGATGAGCTATCAAACCAAGGAAATGTTATGAAGTTCTCAATCCCTGATGATCCATGAAACTGGGGAGATATTATGAGGCTCTCACTCCCTGATGAGCCATGAAATTGGGGAGATCTTATGAGGCTCTCACTCCCTGATGAGTCATGAAACTTGGGAGATCTTATGAGGCTCTCACTCTCTGACGAGGCAAGAAACTGGGGAGTCAACTGAGGCTGTGGAAGTGCATCAACCTGCCTTGTCGATCAAAGAGCCCTTTCGTGGGTTTTCACCTAAACATGGGAAGTGGTGCCATGTGGACAATTTTAACCAACTTATGTAAAGCCTTTTAACGTCATACTGCCAGGACGCGCACTATAGTTTAGGGTAATACAGCTTGACCGTAGCAGTAAGGAATGACAGTCTATAGAGGGCACATAGTGAGTCTGGTGACGACTTTGACTCACTTGATAAGATGGCATGAAGTTTCCTATGGAGAGTTGATTGGATGGTAGATGAAAGGTGGTGATCCACTAGGCTGAAGGTGAGTATGAGTGCCTAGATGGCTTGCCGTTTGGTGAGCATGGGTAAAAATCACTGTGGGATGATAAATGATGGTGAAGGTGGCCCGCGAACATGAATGGACAGGCTAGGGAAGACATCCGTGGAGATGCACACAAAGGGCATATGCGTAGTCTCATTGGGGAGAAGAAGAGGGTATGCACACACAAATGGGTCGGTTAGGGAAAGCGCGCACGAAGATGCACATGAAAGGGTTGTACGGTTAATAAGGGCATGTTTTAAGATCGCACCTCCTAGACCTAGGCAAAGCCGTTTAACGTCAAGCGGCCATGACGCGTACTATGGTTTAAGGTCATAGAGATTGGATCGTGGTTATGCAGTTTTAGGTCATGCAACCAGGACCGTGTAGTTTAAGGTCGTGCAACTAGATGTATGTTATAGTTTAAGGTCATATATTTTGGACCATGGTTATGTACTTTAAGGTTATGCAGCATGGATCGAGTACAATTCGCCATGTCAGTAGGGCTGCATTGGGGTAGGTATGTGGATAGAAATATGACTCCCTGGGGATAAAGATAGTTAGGGCTATACACATGTGAAGAGATGTAGATGAAGGTGGTGACCCTATGAAGAGTGGTAAACTGGATAGGCCCCACTGGGGATTAGAAGGGCCGATGTGACTCCACATGGTTCATGAATATCGGTGTGCATGGAACTCTAACAGACCAGAGCAAAGATGCACCCCACCGTCGGTTAAAAGTGTAAGAATGGCCTTAACTCTCAGGAGATTATGAGGTGAGAATGAACCTTGTATAGATCTAACTCCGCTGGGGTCTAGTTGGAGTAATGCGTATAGACTATTTGTTGCACCATGCATTACATGTTTAGGGTCTTGTAGCTTGGACCATGGTCATTTAGTTTTGAGTCATGTGATAAGGACTTTACACTTTAAGGTCGTGCAACTGGACCTCCGCTATAGTTTAAGATCATATAGTTCGGACCATGGTCGTATAGTTTTGATTCATGTGACAAGGACTGTGGCTGTGCAGCTTAGGGTCATGCAGCACGGACCATGGCAGTGCAGTTTAAGGTCATGCAGCATCGACTGTGGTCGTGCAGTTTAAGGTCATGTAGCACAGATTGTAGCAGTGCAGTTTAAGGCCATGCAGCACGGACCGAGGAAGTACAGCTTAAGGTCATGTAGCACAGCCGTGGCAGTGCAGTTTAAGGTCAAGCAACACAGACCGTGGCTATGGAGTTTAGAGTCATGCAACACGGACTGTGGCTATGCAGTTTAGGATCATGCAGCATGGACCGTGGCCATGCAATTTAGGGTCTTGCAGCATAGATCATGGCTATGCAGTTTAGGGTCATGTAGCATGGACCGTGGCTATGAATTTTAGGGTCATGCAGCACGGATTGTGGCTATGCAGTTTAGGGTCATGTAGCACGGACCATGGTGGTAGTGGTGAGGGTGACTCCATGGGGGAATAAAGCTGTCACCGGAGACTGGGCTCCCAGAGGAGTGAGATTGTGACGTCGAGAATGAAGTCTTTGAGGATGAGAGATGATGGTTTAAAGGGGAGTGTTAATGCCTGTGCGCGACATTAAGTGTGGAGTGGCACATCCATCAATAAGCTCGGGTGATGCGTTAAGTCCCGTTGGTGATGCACACGGGAGTAGCCCTTGACATTCCATGCGGCAGTGATCTGTGGACGAGATGTACAACGATGACCCCTGAACAAGATGAGCGGCGGTGATCTCTAGACGAGATGTGCGGTGACAGTTGTTGGAAGGTATGTTTCATCAACATGGGGTCCTTGCTAAATAAAGGCCTAACTAGTAGTGGAAATTGAGACAGTCTCAAAACAACCCCAGAACTGGCCAAGATTTTCATGAGGTCTCTCAAGATTATCCTGCCAAGTTTGGTCATGTTTCGACATGTCTAAGGTAGTCTAGACTGAGAAATAATTTCGGTAGAATAGGCCTCCAGCACCTCGAAACGGACCCATATAACTGGAGATACATTTTAAGAATCTCAATTTGCTATAGGACCACCACCATTATATCCGGCATGGTTGAAACCCCTATGGGTCAATTTTAAGCTTAAATGGACATTCCAAGAAGACGTTTTAGGCGAAAGAGTGAAACAAGAGGAGCCACACACTTTTCTCGTGTGGCCACCCTGCAACACTACACCATTCAAGTGGCAGGTACGACCGGTGACTTTCGATGTTCATATCTCACTCGTCTTAAGTCGGATCATGCTCAAATTTGGTGAGCATCATTTAGTTAAGAGGAGTGATTCGATAAGTAGCAAGCCCCGTGACGATACCCAAATGTGAAGAAAAGCTAGGGAGAAGTTACTGATACATGAAGAAAAGTTCAAGAAATTTAGCAGCGTCGTACCTCGCTTGAGTGGCCAAATCACGCTACTCACAAGCCTGATAGATGCGAGACCAATTCCACTGCGGGCGTAAGGTCTCATGCCATCTCTTACCTGAGCCCCATACATGATTAACGATCAGATTCTACACACGAAGCCCATGAACAGATTGCAAATTACGTCGTCAGAACCCTTGATTCTGACCAAAATTGCAAACTTGCAAAATGTTAGTTCGGCCACGGAATTGAGCTACGTTTGGTGCCCTGTGATCGTAGTGGCATGTTTAGTGTGATTCTGCGAAGAAAACATAGAAAATCATCAAGGAATGAACACACTAACGATCCAAAATTTCAAGATCTACTGAAATTTCAAGTCACATGATAGTGCACCAAAAACACGATCCATGGCTCGAAGTTAGTATCAAATCGATAGCCATGCCGAGCTCTACAAGAAAACAATCATCTTATGATCAACCAAGCACCAGAATGGCCCCGGATCAGACATGCAAGATCACGCAAGTCCTAGGGCAACACATGGACTGTTATGGAATTCCACAACTTGTTAGAAAGGGGCAAGTCTGTCATTTTGCACCCCATTTTCTAATTTATTTAATTCAATTTAATCTTAATTTCCAGCAATTAGGGTTACTTTTGATCATCCACTCATGTTTGGGCATACTTCTATATATACGTACCATCATTGTATGTAGAAAGGAGGCATACACACACACGAGAGAGGGTTTTCACTTAATACAAGTTTCTCTTTCTTACCATTGTGTTGTCATATTTGAGAGAGAGAGAGGTGAGAGAAACAATTGGTTGGTACCCCTAGAGTTGAGGTAAACCTTATCTCTCTTCTTTATTTCTTCTACTCACTCAATTCTCCCCTCTTTTCTTTCTCTTCTTCGTCTGAATTCCTTGCAGAGATCGTGCACGGTAGTGGCAGTGTCGTGCATGCCTCTCCCTTGGTCTCACAACTTATGCTTGGTGATGGTAGTGCCATGCATGAGTCCCCTTCTCCTTTTATTCGTCTGTCTCTTTCTTCCAGTGAAGTCTGTAGACGGCGCTGCCTATCGCAACCTACAAACATAGCTGTGACATCTCGACGAAGAGCCCAGACGATGAAGCTTGTTGCTCCACGGGGATCTTCCACTATTGCACGTCAAGCTAAGACGGTGATACCTATCGCCACCCACTAAAGGCTCTGACAACACCCATCGTCGTCCACGAGCTTCTTCTGATCGACCAACACACAACGCTGTTCTCCCTGTGTACCACACCTCTTGCCGTGCGACCTGGGAGAAGTTATCGCTGTGTGCCTCGTCAGGAGGTAACGCCATTCACATGGGATGCGTCGTCTCCTTGCATTGCCCACTGTGATGCCTATTGAAGTCAAGACTTCCCTTTTCTCCTTGCTGTCTCGTTCTCTCCTCTTCACCTCTTTCTCCTCTAGCCTGACTGAGGGTAGACCTTACCTCTCATTGACACACCAACCTCAGTTTCGAGTAGTATTGTCGCCGTGCTGATCCTGAGAACCATGGCTGTCTTGCTACGCCTCCGAGTCGTTAATTTCTGGTTGTCATGCTAGTCTCACCCCCACATCAAGCTCTCTTATCTTTTCTATCTTTCACCAAACCTTGCACTTCATCGCCTCCTCATGTGAACGTGCATTGCCTTAAGACAAGGGTGGGTTTATAAATTAACCATAGAAGTATTGTGCAGAAAAACAAGAGGATTGCAGGTCAAGGGAGGCGATTCTGAACCAACACAAGCAGCTGGGGGGCTTTCTTCGTGATCTAAGAGGGTGCCCACACAAGCCAGCTCGAGTAAGTCCCAAACCCATCTAAAATTCCTTTCTCATTAGTTAGTATATCTGCCTTTGCTCTCGAGCAAAGTTCCGATAGAGCGATCTCAAACCTCATGTTCACCAGAAACCCGAGGCACGTGTCGCCAGAACACCTAAATCTGGAGGGCAATATCGAAGCACTTAACAAGCATGGCGACTTCATTGGGGACTTACTACCCCTTAGTTGGTTTGCTCTTGTTTGACCAGTTTTCTATTTTCTTTCTGCACCTTTTTCTATGGCATCTGGGTTGTTCCACCCGTTCATCCGAGTCGAGGACTTCCTTTTCCCTGCACTCGTGGCTGTCTCACGAAAGCGAGCCGCTCAAGCCTCCTTCCTTACTCTCCTTCTGAGTCAGGACTCACGATCGAACTCCCAGGTTCTCACCTGGATCGGTGCAAGAGGCGACCTAAAGGTCCCTGCCTCCCCTCTTTCTCGCCCTGGTGGACTCTACACCAAGGCCCCTTCCATTGGAAGACTCCTGGTGCTGCTTGTCATGCTACTAAAAAATCTCCTTCTAGTCATACTACTACAGTACGCCAAAACGCTGCCACGTTCATCCCTGCAAAAGGCAAGCAAACGACCCTCGCTCCTAAGGTTCGCCACAAGGCAACCCCCTATGCTCCTTCACTACTCCGAGCCTACACATTTGGGAGGTCAATATACATGGGCGAAGGTCCTGAGGTCTTCACCCCTTGCACACACTCAAAGGCTCGTGGTCTATCCACTCGAGCCACAGCTCAGGGCAACCCTCATGTTGCCTTGAGCTCGCATCCAGGGCCAGGCCTTCTCGGGCCAAACCCTACATGCGCAATGCATTCTCTTTCCACAGCTCGGGGCAGCGCTAGCTCTATGCTGCCTCGAGCATAGGTGGGTCGACCGTTCTGTCTTCCCTCTCTGCACACACAGCTTCACCTTGTGAGAGACAAACTCCAGCCTCATCACTCACAAACAGAAGCTCGTGGGTTTCGGCCTCCTCTGATCGAACCCATTTGACAGAGCCCGGACTGACCCCCAAGTCACCCGGATGGCTAACCCTAAAGGAGAACACGTACCATCTTTGCAGGGTCCTCTTGGATCCAAGCTCAGGCGGAGTCACTAACAAGCTTTTTCGTTTGCTGCCTCCTAGACGCCAGGCAAGCAGCTCGAGCTCTGGTACTCAAAGGTATTCCCTAAGTGTACCATCTTGAGCCAACCTTGGCTCAATCGAACTCCCGGGCCGCATAAAGGAATTCGGGGGAAATGACTTGATGTCAGACAGAGGCCTCCAACGTCCATGACAAGAGCCAAACCTACCCTCCATCCTTGTGCCCCACTCCCTGCTTCAGCTCATAAACATGGCCCTCGCCTATTCAAAGAAAATGGGGCAGTCCAGGTCTTAGGCTCGATTCTACAATGAGGTCCATTGCCGTCTCAAGATCAAGCAGAAAGGAGGCCTACAGATTCTTACCAGGGAAACCTACAACGCAATTGAGGTCCCCACCCCTGATGGCCTCCTGCCCTGTAATCCCTTCTTGCCTCTTCAAACTCCGAGCATGAGCAAGTCGATGAATACTATTCAGTGATCACAACCCAAAAGTCACGGTCCCAAGACTGTCAAGAACCGGTCCTCACAAGATCGCCATACAAGGCCCGACTCCAGTCGGGGCATGCTGAGCCCCACCAGACGGACTTACCATGCATGTTTCGCTAACCTCGACAGTCTGCTCCCAGAAGAAACGGTCAGTGTCATTGCGATTAATGACCTGAACGATGCTCAGGAGGAGCGGATGAACAAGTACGAGGAAATTATGCAAGACACCCTCAAAAACATGGACCGCCTAGAGGCCTCTAGGTCCCCTTCTTCGTCTGATTCCCCAACCAGTGAGGACACAGCTCCTAGGCAGCCTCCCCTTCTAGTCTCTCAAGACAGAACCTCCTCTTGCGCGGTCTCCCAAACATACATTGATGCTACGGTTGCCCATAGTCTCAAGAACATGGTCCCGAGCATGCAAGAGACGTCACTCAACCAAAAGCCGTATCCTTCGTACATTGACTAGATGTCGTTTCCCCCAAACTACCAAAAAGGCTAACTCCCCTCGTTCAATGGTACCACGTCTCCTCACCAACATACGACCAACTTCCAAGAGGCCAGCAGAGAGACAACAACTGACGGACGTCTCCTCCTCTGCCAGTTCATCGAGATTCTCGAAGGACCGGCCTTCTAGTGGTAAACGCGACTGGCACCAAACTCAGTGCATACTTGGCAAGAAATGGAGCAGTTGTTCTACCAACGCTTTTACGAAGTCCAAAGGAGTGTAGAGACCATCGAGATCCTCACCTTGATGCAAGACCTTGGTGAACTAGTTGATAAGTTCATCATCCGATGGAGAGAGTCGGGCACCTTTCACACTACTCCCATGACTGAGAAGGAAGCAATTCAAACCTACATGCGAATCATGCTTCCCGAGATTGCCCTGCATGTCGAGGCATCCAATCCACCCTCCATGTCAGAGCTCATCTCTAAGACAGTTCCTAACGAGGGATTGTACAAGCACCATGGCAGTCCTCGCTAGCAATCCTCCAGCTCAAACTCTCGCTTCAACAGTCGGAGCAATCCAAAAGCAGTGATCAGCGTGGCGGTCACCATGACCTCCACCAAAGGCATGGCTCCCCAAAATCTCGACCTCTCTAAAGCACAGATGCCTCAGATCTGGGTCAAGCGACTATCCTAATACGTGGTCCCGCCTCTTAAAAACAGTAAGCAGAATGACTACTAGACCCAGCTCTAGAATAAGGTTTACCCTTTTGACACGGAGTGGACTCTTGCACTGCTACAACTGCTGTTAGAGCATAACATGATCCAGTTGCCAAAGGAAGAAACTGTAGAGTTGTCGGCGTAGGTGTCGAATGAGAAGTACTGCGCTAGTCACAAGAGAGTAGCCCACTGCACTCACGACTGCTACAATCTCAACAACACTATCGAGACCCTTATCAACAAGGGCCAGATAAAGCTCGAAGAGTTGAAAAAGACATTCGGGGTAGCTGAGGCATCTCACCTAATAAGGAACCAAGAGGACAACAGGGCACCCTTTATTCATCATGCATTTTTCTCTATAATGATAGAAGAAGGGATCGCCACCCCAAAGCCGACAAGGTAGCCCAAGTTCTTGCCTCTAGGGACCGAGAACCTCTAGTGTGTGTACCACCGGATACGAGGTCACGACATCAGCAAGTGGACAGACTTCCATAAACTCTTACCATAAAAGATGCAACAGTGTCAGGAAGTTCAGCACGACCAAGAAAAAGACCCTCAGGTCACTCTTCCGCTTGTGCAAGAAGACCCCCTGATGCAAGCCCAGCAAGATACTGAGCAAGACCCTTTGCAGGCCCTCTGTGAGGCAATGCTCCAGCAGGGTCTTGTCACCCCCAAGTCAGTCAGGCAGCTTATGCCCCTTACCCAAGCACGAAAAAACTCTAATGCTCCTAGTGACGAACTCAAGGAGTGCACTGGATAGTCGTGGAGAAAGTCCAGCAAGGCCACATCGTCTGTGCTGTTCTCTTGGGACACATTCAACCCCTCGCTCCCTTTCAAGTGGAAGCCCCGCTCCAAGTCCCTCATGGGCATGCACTGGACCTTTCAAAGCCCTCGACCTCTCAGCCCTGGGAAGTCAACCATGGGAGGAGTAGGCTAAATCACTGAAACCTAAGGCAGTCTAACAAGCTAAGGCCACTCACCAGCCTAATAGGGTGGTCTAAGTACCTCAGGGATCCCGAAGGAGACGACAAACACCGAGGTCAGCTCGCCGAAGGAATCATCTTCCTCAGGCCCCTTCCTCCGCTGCCAACCTTGCAGGACTTCATCCCAGGTGCAGCTCACTCATCTTATCGTCCAATCAAGTAGACGTCCTTGAGTTTTCAATATCTCGGGAGTCGACCAAAATGGGTGATGACGTTAAAAACACCCCACAATGGTCAAAGTTGGGGCATGACCTTAAATACCCCCTGTAAACGTCGAATTCCGGTGATGACTTAAAAACCTGCCCGGAAAGTTCTAACCCTTTTTCTCCTTCCCCCTCCTCTCTTTTCTCCATAGGTGCAGCTCGCCCAGATTTTGACACTCTAAACAAAGGGTTCAGAGGCACCAACCTCACCATGATGCAGCCCTCAGAGCCTCTATATCCTATGGTGACATCATGACCCTTTTCCCAGTGGGGCATGGAAATTATAGGACCTATCGACTCTCCTTTTGCTTTGGGTCATGCCTTCATCTTGGCAGCGACAGACTACATTTCCAAATGGGCTGAGGCAGTCCCTCTCAGACAGGTTCCAGGGACAGCAGTGGCTAACTTTGTACGGCACCACATCATCTACCAATTTGGGGTCCCAGACGGAATAATTTCTGATAATGACGCTCTGTTCAGAAGCCAGCATGTGGATCACTTAGTCAACCAATTCAGTTTTGAGTGGAAGTAATTGACTATGTACTACCCTCGAGCCAACAAGTTAGCTGAGGCATTCAACAAGACTTGTGCGCGGTGCTCCGAAACTTAGTGTCAAAATCAAAGAAGAACTAACATAAGAAGTTGCCAGAGGTTCTGTGGGCCTATCGCACTACCGCTCGCAATGATATGAATTCCACCCCTTATTCCCTGGTCTATGGGGATGAGGCGGCCCTACCCCTCGATATTCGAATACCCTCACTCCATGTTGCTATACATCAGAGACTAACTGAGGATAAAACAGTCAGGCTCTGCTACTAAGATTTGGATTCCCTTGATAATAAGAGACTAGAGGCCCAACAGAACCTCGAGCTCAATCAAGGAAGAATGAAGAGACCCTTTGACAATTCTGTCAATGTTTCTTCATTCTCTTCTGGGGACCTAGTCCTAGCAGACAAGAGACCAATCGTCATGCACAGGCATAGCAAAGGAAAGTTTGAGTTGAAGTGGGAGGGTCCATTCATAATCAAGAAGGTTACACCAAGTGGGGCCTATGTACTGACGAACTTTGATGGAGAAGAGGCGATGCCCCTATCAACGGGCAATATCTAAAGAAGTATTATCCCTAACATGACAATAAAGTGCGGTGTGTGGAATAAAAAGATAGATATGAAGATGGAAAACATCAAGTCAACTCGAAGGAAATTCAATTCTTTTTTTGCATCAGAAAAAGTTGCAGGTTACAACCGAAGGCCCATTGTCAGGGAGGTTACAAAGCTCTTGCATCTGAGGTTAAGAGGATGGTTACAAACTAAAGCCAACGGCGTTGCTCTTGCATCTGAGGGTAAGAGGATAGTTACAGGCCAAGAGAAACTCCCTCCTCATACGGAGAAAGCAAACCCACCAAAGACATGCCTGCCCCATCAAGAAGTGACAAAACCACTTGGAGAAGTTAGCCTCAGTCCCTCCAAGGAGAATGGTTACATGCCCAAATAAAAAAAGCCAACCACTTATGAGTCAGTTTCAATTCATCTAATGAGCATATCAAATATACTAGGTAGACTTCTTCGCCAAGACAATGGCCTATGATAGAGAGCATACCCTACTCACAGTGGACGCCCTTCCACAGAACAATATGGACTTTATGGTTGTACTGGAGGACTTGGCCTCCAACACACCATGACGGCTAGGCCTCCCCATTTACCATCACTCTTGACCCCCACAAGACATCGCCGCCGAGGTCATCACCGTGCACAACACAATGGCATGTCCAATCATCACCACGAGCAGGTTAACGCCACCCGGGACTATCGCTGTGAACCTCATGCCCCCAAGCATGGCTATCACCGTGTGTGACCCAGGGACATGTGAAGGTGGTGCTACATGTGACTTAATGGCATGCGTGACTTTAATGCACCCCAATCCCTAATGTTCCCAATTTTTGGGGGGCATTGACGCCACTTCGGTTCCCCCAATAGTCACCCCTCACCGACGGCTTACCTTCCTGCGACCTTTAGCCTTCCCCCTTTTGCTGGGAATTCACTCCCGCCCACCGGGAAAATCCTTCCTGCCATCTTCTCGTTGCAAGAGTTAACCAAAGGCCACCAAAAATTCCCTAAAGCTTCTCGACCACACTGCAGATTGCCCTTCTCCTTGGTTTCCCACTTCAGCAGTTCACCAAACCTCACCGAAATTCAGTTAAGTTTTCGGTAAACTCAATGCAGCCCCTTCTCCTTATCTTCCAACAACCAAAGAGCTGAGAAAGACCTATGAACTCTCTATGACCTGGGCACTGAAACTCTGGCAGGGCACCTCTGTGAACCCTGCTAAGGCGTGGAGAAGCCATGTTCCTTGCTCAAAAAGCCTCGAAACTTCTCCGAAAGGTTCGTAATCACATTGCAAATCTTTGCACCTCTTGAAGCTCGCTAGAAAATCCCTAATGACCTGTCTCTGTAAGTTTTGGCCGACAAGTTTTGATCGAAAAATCCCAAAAGACCTCTCTCTCTCTCTCTAAAACCCTTCCTACTGTTTTACCCTTTGGTAAAACAATAAGCTGAGGCTTCTCCCCTTTTTATACTGCACGGTAACAAAGACTACCCTTGACAAAATCTGAAGGATGCTCTAATCCCCAACTTTTGATTGTGATAAGACCAGGCAGAGGCGAGCCAAGCCCGAGACCCGAAGTATCATCATCTCGCACCTCGTCAAGACTTGCGTCACATGCCTCATCAGAAGGCTATTGCCGCATACCCCATCAAGATTTTACCAAGCGCCTCGATCAGAGACTATTACCGTGCATCTCGTCTAGAGATTATTGCTGCTCGTCTCATCTAGGGGTCATCGCCAAGCGTGTCTCGTCCAAAGATCATCATCGTACGGAACATTGGATCCTACTGTCACGTGCACCAAGGGACCTAACGCATCACCTAGGCTTACTGATGCATGTGCCACTCCACACTTGGTGTTGCACGCATGCCTTGTCACTCCGCTCCTGACAATCGTCCCTCATCTTCAGGAAGTTCATTCCCTGCATCACAACCCTACTCCTCAGGGAGCCCAGTTTCTGGTCATGACTCTATTCCCCATGAAGTCGCACTTGCGCACCACGTTCCCAGTTCGGGCTGCAGGACCCTAAATCGCACAACCATAGTCCTTGTCACATCACTCAAAACTGTGCAACCACAGCCCAAACTATGTGACCTTAAATTGTAGCTAAGGTTCTGGCTGCATGACCCTAAACTGCACAACCATAGTCCTTGTCACATGACTCAAAACTGTGCGACTATGGTCCGAACTATATGACCTTAAACTATAGCGATGGTCCGGGCTGCAAGACTGTAAACTGCACAGCCATAGTCTTGATCACATGACTCAAAAAATTTTGACCATGGTCTGAACTATATGACCTTAAACTATATTGACGGTCCGGCCTGCATGACCCTAAACTGCACAGCCTTAGTCCTTACCACATGACTCAAAATTGTGCGACCATGGTCTGAACTATATGACCTTAAACTATAGCGACGGTCCACATTGCATGACCCTGAACTGCACAACCATAGTCCTTGTCACGTGACTCAAACCTGTGCGACTATGGTCCAAACTATGCGATCCTAAATTGTAGCGGAGGTCTAGTTGCACAAACGCAAACTGCAAGGTCCTAACTGTATGACTTTAAATTACGGCAAGACATTAGAACTGTAAGGCTCAGTGTGACAAAAGGTTCATAGACATAACTCCAACCTGACCCTCAGTGGAGTTAGTTGTATGCAAGGGTCGTTCTCACCCCATCATCTCTAGAGAGTTAGGGCCATTCTAATCCTTTCAACCCACGGTGGTGCTCATCCGTGCTCTGGCCTGTCAGAGTTCTATGTACACCAGTATTCATTATCCTTGTGAAGTCACACTGACCCTCCTAATCCATAGTTAAGTCTCTTTCACCTGCCACTCCTCGAGTGCCACCACCTTCTTTTTCTCCCTACAGGTGCGTAGCCTTAACTATCCTTATCCTTAGGGAAGCAAATGGCTATCCACTGACCTAGCGCTGTGGAGGTTCATCACTCATGGTCCAAACTATATGACCTTAAACTGTAGCATAGGTCTAGTCGCACAACCTTAAATTGCATGATCTGCACTGCATGACCTTAAACTGCACAGCCATGGTCCACATTGCATGACCTTAAACTGCACAGCCATGGTCCGCATTGCATGACCTTAAACTGTGCAGCCATGGTCCATGTTGCATGACCTTAAACTGCACTGCCTTGGTCCATGTTGCATGACCTTAAACTACATAGCCACAATGTAGCAAAGGTCTAGTCGCATGACCTCAAACAACATCGTCCGCACTGCATGAGCTTAAACTGCACAGCCATGGTCCTCATTGCATGACTTTAAGTTGCACAGCCATGGTCCGCATTGCATGACCGTAAACTTCACAGCCACGGTTCGTACTATATGACCTGAAACTACATTGCCTTGGTCCATGCTGCATGACCTTAAATTGCATAGCTATGGTCCAAACTATATGACCCTAAACTGTAGCGAAGGTCTAGTTGCACGACCTTAAATTGCACGATGATAGTTGCAGGACTGAAAACTGCCTAACCATGGTCCAAGCTATTTGACCTTAAACCATAGTGCGCGTCCTGGCTGCATGATGTTAAACCGCTTTGCCCAGGTTTAGAAGGCGTGACCTTAAAACATGCCCCTGCTAACCACACACCCCTTTCATGTGCATCTTGTGCACACTTTCCCTAACCGACCCATTTGTGTGCGCATACCCTCTTTTTCTCCTTAGTGAGCCTACTTAGGCTCACATGCCCTTTACGTGCATCTCCACGCATGTCTTCCCTAGCTAGCCAATTCATGTGCGCTGGCCACCTTCACCGTCTTTCATTGTCCCCTAGTGAGTCTTACCCATGCTCACTAAACAATAAGCCATCTGGACACTCATATTCATCGTCAGCTAGTGGGTCACCACCTTTCACCTACCATCCAATTCCATCTCCATAGGCAACTTCATGACATCCTCCCAAGTGAGTCAAAGTCATCACCAGACTCTATGACCTCTACGGATTGCCATTTCTTACTGCTATAGCCCTGCTATATGACCCTAAACTATAGTGCACGTCTTGGCCGCATGACGTTAAAAGACTTCTCACATGTCTCGAAGGCACGACCCTAAAACATGCCTTCTCTCAAAAAAAGGGGCATGGTGTACACTCAAGGGAAAATCATGAGTAAAAATGATAGACGGGCATGGTGACAAAACCGAGGAGACAAACTGAGGCACAACTACCGCCTTAGTCGACATTCAATTTTCAAATGGTCACGATGCTACGGAGGTCTTCCTAAAATCCTCAAAAGCTAGCATCCATTCATAGGCCAAATGGCTCTTCAGGGAATGAGAGCACAGAAGATCTCCCCAATTTCATGGATCATCACGGAGTGAGAGCCGCATAAGATTTCCCCCCGTCGACAACAACAAGTGTCCTGGAGGGGGAGGATGATGACTAAAAGATCCCTCTAAAAATACTAAGAGTCATCGTGAAAGCAAGAAACTGAGGAAGCCAAGGTCTAACCTGCCACACGCTTCAGGGTAATCTTCGTCAAACCCCCAAGCCTACATGAGACCAAACTTTCGGGTTGGGTCAGAAGCCCTCGATTGGACCCCACCAGACGGGACCTACAGGGGATACCTTGAGCATCAAAAGAAAACCTGGTGTCGCAGAAAACAACACCGATCAAAGGGTTGTCGCACTTGGCCTTCAAAAAGGCCTAGTTCTATACGAAGAGGTCCTGACAAAGGCCTCATGCTCTAGAACCATAGAGAGTCCTTGAGGGTGAGGACGATGACCAAAAGATCCCTTAGGAAATGCTAAGATCCATTGCATAGGCAAGAAACTGATGAAGCCAGGGTCTAACCTACCACAAGCTTTAGGGTAGTCTTCACTAAACCCCCTAGCCTACATGGGACCAGACTTTCGGGTTAAGTCAAAAGCCCCCAACTGGACCCCACTAGACGTGACCTATAAAAGATACCTTGAGCATCAAAAGAAACTTGTTGTAGTAGAAAACCATGCCGAGAAAAGGTTCGTAGCTTTTGTCGTTCAAAAAAGGCTTGGTTTTGTATGAGGAGGTCATGACAAAGGCCTCATGCTTTAGAACCACAGATAGTCTCTTGAGGGTACGGACTATACAAAAATCCCTAAAAATTATTGAATAATTACACTTCTAAATTCTTTCAAAGCACAACATTCGGCAGGGCATGCTTTTGAAAGGTAGTTTTCATCAACATGGCGCCCCTGCTCAATGAAGGCCTAGCAAGTAGTGAAATTTAGACAGTCTCAAAACAACCCCAGAACTAGCAAAGATCTTCA